>NC_029788.2:36469462-36471831 GCF_000816755.2 Arachis ipaensis
GGTGATGTATCACATAAAGCCAGCCATGGAAAGGAGTAAGACTGATTGGATGAAGATAGCAGGAAAGCAGAGGTTCAGAGGAATGAAAAGCATCTCCATTCGCTTATCTGAAATTCCTACCAATGATTTACATAAGTACCTCTATCCCTATTCTATTATTTATTATTCGAAAATACCATTATCACTTTATGTCTGTCTGACTGAGATTTACAAGGTGACCATAGCTTGCTTCATACCAACAATCTCCGTGGGATTCGACCCTTACTCACGTAAGGTATTACTTGGATGACCCAGTGCACTTGCTAGTTAGTTGTATCGAAGTTGTGACAAATTATGAATGTGTAATCACGATTACGCGTACCAAGTTGCTCACATGCCAGGAATAGTTCGAGCCTGGACATCACAATTTCGTGCACCACCTCTGCATAAAGTTCTCCACAGTAGAAGGAATTGTCACCATTAGAGGGGACCAGAAGCTAACGCGTAAGTGCTACAATGAAAGCCTTAATTTAAAAGGTAGCCTTGGGAGGAAAGAAGTCAATACGAATGAACTGGGTGGAGTTTGAACTCGAGAAGAACTGTCCCCCCAACCTAGAGGCAGGGTAGAGGAAGTGCAAATTAGTGACCACCCTGATAAAACAACAAATATCGGGGCTAATCTGGAGGAAAACCTGAAGAAACAGCTCATCGAATTACTCAGGAAGAATTCCGACCTCTTCGCCTGGAAGGCCTCTGACATGCCTGACATAGATCCCGACCTAATGTCCCATAAACTTGCAGTGTACTCGAGTTCCTGAACTGTTCAACAAAGGCATCGGAAGCTTGGACCAGAAAGGATACATGTCGCAGAGGAACAAGTACAAGCCTTACTAGAAGCAGGGTTCATAAGGGAAGTAAAATACTTATTGTGGCTAGCTAACATTGTTTTTGTAAAGAAACAAAACGGAAAGTGGAGGATGTGTGTCGATTAAACCGACCACAACAAAGCTTGTCCTAAAGATCCCTATCCTTTCCCGAGCATTGATGCTCTAGTCGACTCAGTGTTAGGATATCGATACCTATCTTTTATGAACACATACTCGGGATATAACCGAATCTCGATGTACAAGCCAGATCAGAAAAAGACCTCGTTCATAACTCCGAAGGTTAACTATTTCTCTATAGTAATACCTTTTGGGTTAAAAAATGCAGGGGCTACATACCAGCGACTAATGAATAAAGTATTTTCTTCTCACTTAGGAAATCTCATGGAGGTGTATGTAGACAAAATGCTCGTCAAAAACCAAAGAGAACTCCACCTTATTCTCTAATCTCTCAGAGGTGTTCTCCACAATAAGGAAGTAGGAGATGAGGCTAAACCTCCCAAATGCACCTTCGCAGTAGAAGCAGGAAAGTTCTTAGGCTTCAAGCTAACCCAAAGAGGAATAAAAGTGAACCCGGACGAATGCTAGGCCATACTCAACATGAAGAGCCCGACTTGTGTAAAGAGGTCCAACATTTAAACGGAAGGTTGGCAGCTCTATCCAGATTCCTAGCCGGATCAGCTCTAAAATCAGTTCCCTTATACTCAATCTTAAGAAAAAGGGAAGCAATTCGAGTGGATCCTAGAATGCGAGCAAGCCTTTCAAGACTTCAAAGGATTTCTGGGAGAGCCCTCATACTTACCCGACCTATCAAAGGGGAAGAGCTCGTGTTATACCTGGCAGTTGGAAACCGAGCTGTAGCCTTAGCCCTCATCTGATAAGATGAAAAGGGGTAGCAACCTATCTATTTCATCAGCAAAGGCCTACAGGCAGGGGTGATGAACGGATAATTTATATCCTTTTTGGCATTGTTTTTAGATAGTTTTTAGTATATTTTAATTACTTTTTATTATATTTTTATTAGTTTTTATGAAAAAATCACATTTCTGGACTTTACTATGAGTTTGTGTATTTTTCTGTAATCTCAGGTATTTTCTGGCTGAAATTGAGGGGTCTGAGCAAAAATCTGATTCAGAGGCTGAAAAAGGACTGCACACTAGAAAAACACCCATTCAGGTACACTTGAAAAGTGTAGCCAAAAGTGAAAAAAAATGATGCCTTAGGCTACGGCTACGCTTTTTGGGCTACGGCTACGCTTTTTGGAGTGATTCCTATTCGGCCGTTGCCTATTCTCAAAGGCTACGCTTTTCTGCACCAAGGGCTACGCTTTTGGTGTTTGAGAATAGGCTACGCTTTTCAAGTGATGCTGTCCAGGACCAAAGGCTACGCTTTTCAGCTTTCATTTTTTCAGAATAGGCTACGCTTTTCAACGCTACTGCATCACTTGTAAAGCGTAGCCACATTGTATACCATAGCTACTTTTTATAAGCGTAGCCTTAGGTCCCA
>NC_029788.2:36472510-36477944 GCF_000816755.2 Arachis ipaensis
TACAAAATAAAAATAAATACATAATTATACTAAATAATTTCTCTAAATAACAAATTATCTGTAAACAATATATATTTACAATGATCCAAAAATACTAGAATAGAAGTTAATTTTGAATATTCATACATCTCACACTAAATTAAGCATAGCTTTATCAAAATAAGCATGAGATCACTTAGAATTTACTACTAATACTCTACGGAAAACTAAATTAAAATATTATATCTTACATAAATATCATCTAATAAAAATTATTAGTCAACCATACATATATTCATTCCGAATACTACTCCATCTTAGCCAATAAACCACAATCATAAACAGATTAATCTTCATTATCATCCTCAATATTATCCTGCATAATTATATAGAAAAATAAATAAAAAAATATTTATAATGACATTTGCAATTATAAAAATAAAAAATTAAAATAATTATTTAACAAGGCAAAAATTCAGATGTAAAATATAAATTAATTGTTCAGATATACTTAATTAGTTTTCAACATTGAGACTTTCATGGGGTGTTTCGCCTTTAATTTCCCCAAAGACAAATGCAGATACGAGCTTTCCACTAAACACACCTAGAATATATGCTTATCTTCTACCCTTAATTGGCTTAGAAATAAGCCAAATTCAAAATGTTAAAGTCATTCCTAACTTTTTATTATTAGTGCTCAATCCACATATGATAGATCATGAGAAAGTAAAGTAAATAAATTACTAGTGTTAGTTCTTTTTCATTGAAAAAAACGGGTAGTGTGACTTGCTTCCCTCAGAGACAATGGCCAACACGAGTTACTTACTGTGACAGTGTACTTGCTTCCCTCGGAATAAGTTTTATTTGTGCTCGCATCTGGTCCTCTTTCTTGCTCGGATCAACTCTGCAGCAAAAGCATATGAACAAAGGAATTGAATGTTGCAATCAACATATCTTACCAACAACAAACCTCGGCTTTGAACTGGAACCTCCTCAAATTCTTCGGTCAACTGAAACAATGAAATATCTTATATATGTTTTCTTGTTCTAAAAGCCTATACAACCAGATTTGCAAAGAGGACAGAGTGACATGGAAAGAAGTGAAAAAATAGAATACTGTTACTCTTAATATCGATACCATAGTATTGGACTCTCAGAATTACTCACCCCTGTTCCCTTGCTGAGATAAAGGCCACCACCACGAACAAAAAGCCACAGACCACCATCAGCTCTCCATCCCATGTTCTGGATTCTTCTGGCAACTGCTCTATTATGTGGCTGCCAGAATGGCTGAAAATCAGAGAAAAATAACCATTAACATCACAAAAATGCCACAGTATGGTAGCAGGCAAGTAGAAGTGAAAGAACAATGTCATCACAAAGTAAAAAGGCCCCAAAGTTTGATTTAGTGGCTTTATTAGTTCACTGAGGAATTTTCTTCACTCTTGCACACTAAGAGCCTGGCTGTTCTCAAGAAACAGGTAGATAAATGAGCATTGAAATTTGGAATCGGTAGCAACAAGTCTTATGAATGAATCTGAGATTTGATATTATAATTTTTAATTGTAATTGATAAGAAGAAAGATGGTTAAAAGTGCCAAAGAAAGCATAAAGCAGCAAGCCAGCAAATCAGAAATCTATGAGAATCTGCAGGGTGTGTTTCTAGAAATGGATAGCACTCAAGATATAAGCATAAGCCTTTAAACCTTGTCCCAATTGAAGAATAGCTAAGTTCATATTATTCATCTTGAATTATGATTTTTCACAGAACCATCACAGAAGCAAAGAAGACAACACAAAAAATGAAGGAGAAACAAGCAAACATAATGAGAAACAGCAGGCTAAAATTAACCAGTCCAAGTTTAATGTCTTACAAAATGAAGAAATACCAATTAAACAAGAAGGAATTCATGAGGAACTGCAAGAGGAATAGAAGAAGAAAGTAAGAAAGAGAGGGGAAGAAAACCATACAGCCACAGGGAAGGAAAATCAAGCAGGATAGAAAAGAAGTACCAGGAAAAGCCAAAAAAAAAAAAAAATAAACAGACTCAGCACTAATTGTTAACACTAATGAAGCTGAAAAGAACAACCAACACAAAAAATTACCAAGAAAAACAAGAAGAAGAAAAAGCAAATCTCAAATGTTGAAACAAAAAAATACCATCATAGTACATCATGAAAAAAATTGGGTAGAAAATGAAGTTGCATCACTAATTATGATGGAGGAAGGGATTGAATTAACACTTCAAGCTCCTCCAAATGAAGGAAGACCACCTAACCCAATGGCGATGGATGATGGAGAAAAGAATTCATGGAAATGGATAAAGAGGCAAGAGATCCAAATCTAAGCTTATTGGAGGGAATAGACTTCACCACAACTGAAATCAGTGCCCTTAAAGACACTAAGATGCATCTAAGTTAAATCTGATTCCAATCTTTTTTATCAGTTCTTTATTATTAGTCTTATTTAGAACGTTAAGGGTGCTGCCAGCATATCCTTTAGGCGCACTCTTAAAGAAATTATAAAACAGTATAAATTAAACCTGATATTACTATTCTGCTGGAAACTAAGTGTAACAGTGACAATGCTAGAAGAGTTATTCATCAGCTTGGGTTTTTTAACTTCATCTTAAAAGAAGTCCAAAGATTTGTGGGTGGAATATGGATGTACTGGAATGGAGTTGACCTTAACATATCATTTTTAGAGACTCATAACCAATAGATTCACATGAAAGTTCAGCTTCAAGGAGAAAGGAAATGATACATGTGACAGCAGTTTATGCTAGCCCCAAATTCAATATAAAAGACTTTTTTGGTCGAAGCTTCTCAACATAGCTAACAATATATATGACAAGAGAATGGTTGGTGGCTAGAGATTTCTATATAATTATGCCAGCAAATCAATGATAGGAATATTTAGGAACATGAAGCTCAACTCAAAACACATGAAATTAGTTAACAGATAGAGTGAAGAGCAGGTACCTGTCACGGATTTGAACTTGTTCCATCATGGACGCCATTCTTTGCTGATAAGCTTCTGGAAGTGATTCCAAACCAGCTAACATGCTCTTATCCATGATTCAATTCAATTCAACTCACCTAGTGTTCTTCATTCACATTAATCATATATGATCTGTTAAACATGATTTTACAATGAAATAATATGTTGAACTGATTATGGCGAGATATATGATCTGGTATTAATCAACCCAATTAATTAGCAGATGGATCAAAATCGAATTGAGAAAACTAATCCAAATAGAAACCGGAACCTGAAGAAGAGGTCTGGGGAGATTGCAGCAGAACTTTTCAAAAGAGAGAATTGCATCCGCACCCTTGGCGTCAAAAACGGCACCGATGAAACGCCTGCAGAGACATCGAAATTGAAATTGAAATGAGAATAAAATGAAAGTTGGAGAGAGAGAGGGGTTGGGAGTACGAACAGGAAGTAATCCTAGAAGCCGAAAGTGAGGACAGGAGCACGGCAAGCCCTAGCAGCGGCGGCGGCTTCAATTGACCCCAGGAGCGACGACAGTGCACGGCGGAACAACCTCCTTCTCTCTCACGTCGCGTCTTCGTCCTCTCTCTTAATTCAATTCAACTCACCTAGTGTTCTTCATTCACATTAATCATATATGATCTGTTAAACACGATTTTACAATGAAATAATATGTTGAACTGATTATGGCGAGGTATATGATCTGGTATTAATCAACCCAATTAATTAGCAGATGGATCAAAATCGAATTGAGAAAACTAATCCAAATAGAAATCGGAACCTGAAGAAGAGGTCTGGGGAGATTGCAGCAGAACTTTTCAAAAGAGAGAATTGCATCCGCACCCTTGGCGTCGAAAACGGCACCGATGAAACGCCTGCAGAGACATCGAAATTGAAATTGAAATGAGAATAAAATGAAAGTTGGAGAGAGAGAGAGGGGTTGGGAGTACGAACAGGAAGTAATCGTAGAAGCCGAAAGTGAGGACAGGAGCACGGCAAGCCCTAGCAGCGGCGGCGGCTTCAATTGACCCCAGGAGCGACGACAGTGCACGGCGGAACAACCTCCTCTCTCGCGTCGCGTCTTCGTCCTCTCTCTCCATCTCGTCTGCGAATCGTCTTTCTCTCTCTCTCCTCCGGACTCCCTCCTCCACGACGGCGATGGCAGCAGCTGCAGCGGCATTGCGGCGGTGACCCCCTCTCACTCTCTGGTCTCTCGCTCGCGCTCTCATCTCTGTCTTCCTCCTCTCCTCCCTCTGGTTCACTCATTCTGAATCTGGGTGTGTGTGTGAAAGGGTGCGTGGCGAAGGTGAGCTTTGGAGGCAGGCAAGGTTTCTACTTCGCGATGGTGACTTCGGAGGGAATGGGGGGCGAGGGTTTACGAAAGTGGATGAAGGTGCTTTGGAGGTGAGTGAGATTTGGAGGGGATGGACAAAAATTTTACTAAGTGTCATCAGTTTGCTTTCAGGAAAAAGAGGTAAAAAATTTACTAAGTGTTAAGTTTTTGGCTTTAGATACATTAGGCATCACTTTTAAAATGTACCCAAAATTTAACAAATAGGTTACCTTTTAAAAGCGTCTCCTTTGATATGAAAAGTGAACCTATAGATATCAACCTACGGCTACGCTTTAGAAGTGATTTCTATAATACCTAAGGCTACGCTTTTAAAATGATGCCGCATTTGTGTATCCTTTTCTCTTATAAAAAGGCAACACGGAGAAAAGTGTAGCCTATTCTATACGCTTTTCAAATGTAGCTTAAAAAAAGTGTGGCTGAATGGGTATTTTTCTTGTAGTGGCAGATGCTGTTGGATTCTGACCCTCCTGCACTCGAAGTGGATTTTATGGAGCTACAGAAGCCCAATTGGCACGTTCTCAATTGCGTTGGAAATTAGACATCTTGGGCTTTCCAGTAATATATAATAGTTCATACTTTGCCCGAGATTTGATGGCCCAAACTGGCGTTAAACGCCAGCCAGAGACCCTTTTCTAGAGTAAAACGCCAGAACTGGCACCAAAACTGGAGTTAAACGCCCAAACTGGCACCCAAGCTGGCGTTTAACTCCAAGAATGGCCTATGCACATGAAAGCTTCAATGCTCAGCCCTAGCACACACCAAGTGGGCCCCGGAAGTGGATTTCTGCACTATTTGCACTTAGTTACTCATTTTCTGTAAACCTAAGTTACTAGTTTAGTATAAAAACTACTTTTAGAGATTCATTTTGGGAATCATGACATTTTTTACATTTCATATTGTATCTTCTACAGCACGAGTCTCTAAACCCCATAGGTGGGGGTGAGGAGCTCTGCTGTGTTTCAATGGATTAATGCAATTATTTCCAACCACTACACAACTCTTTTCTATTCTTAATTCCACAAAGAGCTCTAAGTTGACCATCATTTTCAATCAAACCATATTCAAGTGAGAAAGTAAAGCTTAGGGATAATAATTTTACCCAC
>NC_029788.2:36478038-36498870 GCF_000816755.2 Arachis ipaensis
ACAAAGAGCTCTAAGTTGTCCATCCGTTTCATCAAGCCATATTCAAGTGAGAAAGTGAAGCTTAAGGGTAAGAGTTTTACCCACTTTAATGGTGTGTTGGATGGTGGCTTAGAGAGGGAAACCTCCCCACACTTAGACAATGCAAGGTCGACTTCCTTATGCTCTTCTTTGGGTATTTCCACCTCCTGACAACTTCTTTCATCTTCTTCTTGCTTGTTGACTTCTTCCAATTCCTCCTCATCATCAATAAAATCAAACTTGGGAGGTTGTGTGAAATCTACTTCCATATCAACTTCACATTCGATGGAAGTGTCTTCAATGAGATCACCAACATCATTTGGTGTTGAGTTGTCTTTAATAGCTTCAATTTCATGCCCCATGGGAGAGGATTCAATTATTGATAAGAAATCATTGATGATTGAGTCCATCTCTTGATCAACCTTCTCATATTCTTCAATCTTTATATGCTCCAGAGGTTGTTGAGACTTCCATGGTGGTTCCGCATCTCCTAGATCTTCAACTACTTCTTCCTTTTCTTCAATGACCCTAGGCATCTCCAATTGCTCCAATACAAAGATCGACTATTCCTTCTTCTCCACCGGATTTTCCAATTTCTCTTTCATGCTTTGCTCATCTTTTGATTTCTCACATGTGGCCACGAATGCACCTTGAGCATTCAAGCATTGGTAGGCTAAAGTATGCACTACCTTAGTCAAATTAGTCACAAACTCTAGGGTGTTCCTTTGCATATCTGCTTAGCCTTGAAGTAGCAAGGTAAGAGAGTCATCTATTGGGGCTTGGGATGGATAGGAAGGTTCATTATTTTGGAGAAAGGGTTCATAATGAGAGGGCAGTTCTTCTTGGTAAGAGTATGAGATGGTATGTATTGAGGTGGTTCTTGGTAGTAGTCATGATAGGGTTGTGGTGGTTCTAAAGGTTCATGCTCATAATGGTCACAAGGAAATGGCATGGGTGATTGGTCATACAATGGATGTGGGTCACAAGAAGGTGCTTGGTAATAATGGGCTTGTGAGCATGGTTGATAATCATGTTGAGGATAAGGTTCATAAGCATATGGTGGTGGTACTTGATTATCACAAAAAGAGTCACCATAGCCATTGAATTGACATGTACTAGGATATGAATTATACCTATAAGTATCCGGAGGTTGTTGCCAATAGGAGTGATCAATTCCTTGAGGCTCCTCCCATCTTGAAGTGTTCCATCCTTGGTACATATTGTCATTAAAGCCCACATTTCCTACAACATAGTGAGAACCAAACTCATAGCCACAGTGAAAATTCATAGTGGAAAAACAAAATAAAATAAAAAACTAGTAAACAAGCAAAAGACAAACCTATTCACACTATTCACATATATACAATAACCAATAACATAACACCATTGCAAGTCCCCGGCAATGCCGCTATTTTGATGAAGAAATTTTTGACGGTTTAGAATTTCACAAATGAATCCTCGTTGCAAGTATAGTTTCTAAACCAACAAATAATCCTTTCATACAAAAGATTGTTTGTCACAAGTACAAACCCCTAAAATTATAAATCGAAGTATTCAAACCTCGGGTCGTTCTCTCTAGGAATTGCAATAAAGTGTTGTTATTGGTTATAGAGTATGTTTTGGGATTTTTGAGATAAGAAACATGAAAGATAAATGACAAGGAAGTAAACTAATAGCTACAAAGGTCTTGGCAAGGGTTGGTGGTCAATGATCTCTATCCCTATCACTAACCACAACATGAGAATTGGCAAGGATCAATCCCATTAAGTCATCCTCTAACTAGTAGTAAAGGAAAGTCAAATGAGCTATATCAATCCAAGTCCATAAGTCCTAGTTCTCTACCAATTCAATTAGTGAGATCTAGAGTTAATGGCTCCCAATCATCACTTGGACATTAGTAACTCAAGAGTTCCTAAGTTACCATCCCAAGCCAAGAGCATAAAATTCTACTCTAAAATCCAACCAAGCATTTTATCAAACACTTGGAAGGCATAAAAGGAAAGCATAGTAAAGTTGCAAGGAAAGTAAATCTACACTACTCAATTGCAAGGAATTAAACAACAACAAAGCAATTCAACAATAAAGGAACATAAAAACATAAATTGCATTAAAGAGAAATAAAAGAACAAAAGTGCATCAACATAAAAGTAAAGAATTACAAGAATTAAATGCTAAACTAGAGAGAAGAGATGTAGAAGAAGAAGAATTACAAAAGGAAAAGTAAATCAAAGCATGAAATTAACCTTGATCTAAGAATTCCTAATCTAGATCTAACCTACTCCTAATTCTAGAGAGAAGAGGGAGCTTCTCTCTCTAGAAACTAACTTTCCCTCCAAAACTAATCTAAAGTAAACTAATAATGACTAGATGTCTCATCCCTCTTCAATCCTTGGGTTAAATAGCATCAGAAATGAGTTGGATGGGGCCCAAAATACGCCAGAAATCGCTGGCCACGAGTTGCACTTTAGTGAGTCACGTGCAACATCGGCGCGCATGCGTACAGTACACGTGCGCGTCCCTAAGCGCGATGCAACTATGGCAAATTTTATATCATTTTGAAGCCCCGAATGTTAGCCTTCCAAAGCAACTAAAATTGCCTCATTTGGACCTCTGTAGCTCAAGTTATGGTCGATTAAGTGCGAAGAGGTCAGACTTGACTGCTTTGCGATTCCTTCATTTCTTCATGAGTTCTCCATTTCTACATGCTTTTTCTTTATTCCCTCAATCCAATCTTTGCCTCCTAAATCTGAAATCACTTAACAAACATACCAAGGAATCTAATGGAATCAAGGTGAATTAAATTTAGCTATTTTAAGACCCAAAAAGCATGTTTTCACTCTTAAGCACAATTAACGGAGAATTTACAAAACCATGCTATTTCATTGGATAAATGGGAGAAAAGTTGACAAAATCTTCTAAATTCAACACAAGATAAACCCTAAAAATGGGGTTTATCAATGACGCATATCAAGCCAAAGACCCTACTATGAAGAAGTACTTGGATGAAGCCCGAGAACAATTGACGCACTATTTTGAAGGAGAAGTCCGACATATAGCCCAGGAATCCAATGCCTGAGCTGATGTCCTCTCCAAATTAGCTAGCACCAAGCCAGGGGGCAAAAATAGAAGTTTCATCCAGGAGACTCTGCAGACACCATCAATATCAACA
Organism: Arachis ipaensis; assembly: GCF_000816755.2. NCBI lineage: Eukaryota > Viridiplantae > Streptophyta > Magnoliopsida > Fabales > Fabaceae > Arachis > Arachis ipaensis. The sequence goes on from NC_029788.2 coordinate 36,481,226, forward strand.
GAGGAGAGCAATTAAGAGGTATTAACCATATCCAACCAAAATTTAGGATGGATGACTTCTATAGTCAACTACCTCAGATTTGATGTCCTCCTCAAGGATGAAAAAGAAGCCAGAAGGCATATTAAAGAAGCACAAAATTACACACTGGTCCACAATATTCTATACAAAAGAGGAATTTCAACACCCCTCTTGAAATGTGTCCCGACCTCTAATACAAAGGAAGTCTTAGAGGATGTACACAATGGCACATGTGAAAATCATTTAGGAGCTCGGTCACTGGCCAAAAAGGTGATTCGAGCTGGCTTCTTCTGGCCGGCCTTACAAAGAGAAGCAGTGATAAACCACTATTTTATGGTTTATATTGTGTTTAATTGTGTGGTTTTATCATGATCCTGACCCACTTATTCATTAAAATAGCATGCATTTATATTTGAAATTATTAGATCCTGACCCACTTATTCATTAAAATAGCATGCATTTATATTTCCTTCCTGAAATTATTACATGAGTGAAAACTGCTTCCTAGAGACTTTTAATTATACATTTTACTTCTCCTTTATTCCATTCGATGCCGTGATCTGTGTGTTAAGCGTTTCAGGCTTTATAGGGCAAGAATGAGTTGGAGATTGGAAAGGAAGCTAGCAAAAATGGAAGGAACACAAGAAATTGAGGAGATGATCAGCGAGAAGCGACGCGGCTGCATGGACGACACGACCGCGCGGAGAAGATCAAATCGCAGTGACACGTCTGGATGGCTGACGCGACCGTGCGAAATGGAAAAGCACAAGCGACGTGGAGGCGTGGATGACGCGCCCGCGTGGTGAAGCGAAACGTGAATGACGCGTCCGCATGAGCGACGCGATCGCGTGGCATGCGCGATCTGCATAATTTGCAGAATCGCTGAGGGCGATTTTGGACCCTATTTTGACCCAATTTTCGGCCCAGAACAGCAGACTAGAGCCAGAGAACATGCAGAAACCAGAGACAACATTCATTCTACACAGTTTTAGTTTTTAGATCTAGTTTTACTCCTCCTCTAGATTTTCTCTCTACACATTCATAGTTCTTAGGATTTAATTTTCTTTTACTTTTTTGGCGTTAGAACACTGAGAAGAGTTATTACCTCATGAAGACTTCGTCATTCTAGTTCGTTTTCTTTACTTGGATTCACTCTTCCATGTTCTTTGCTTTGTTAATTTTACCATTGGAATATTTGTAGGATTATTTAATACAAGGATCACCTTTATTTTTAATTGACTATTTCAATTTTTATTTATAATGTCTTCCTTTAATTCCTTTTTATATGCTATGAATTTTACATTCACAATGAGCGAGTAGTTCCCAAACTTGATGGAGAATTGATTGAAAGGAACCCTTGAGTTGGGAGGCTTGAAAGAAAAATTGTAATTGGGTTTATGGTTAGATTGCCTCCTAATCACTAACACCAATCCCTTTTAATTAAGTGGATTGCAACTTGTGAACGGACGTAGCATTCCAACTTGTTTGACTTTCCTTTACCTAGTGAAGGATAACTAAACAGGACAACCTTCAATTGTCAATTAATCCTGAGAGCATTCCAACAATAATAGGGATTCCAACTAATCAATTTTTGGCGTCGTTGCCGGGGAGTTGCAATAGAGTGCTAAAGTTGTTAATTAGAATTTATTTATTTGCATTTTATTTTATTTTGCTACTATGAGCTGCATGTTTCTTTCGCTAGATGACGCGTTCACTTCCTGATCCACGCTTGCCAGTATTCGATCCTGAGATTAAAAGAACCATCTCACGAATAAGGCGAGCTCGGCGTCGGTTAGTCCTCTCTGAGGGCAGATTTGAAACGCCATCTGAGGAAGAAACCAGCCCCCGTTCTACTGATTCGGTTAGTTTACGTACAGGTAACATGGCGGCAGCCAGAAGAGTTACCATCCAGGAGGAAGGATCCCTTGATTTTACAATGCAGCCGTTTCAAGCGCATCACCCAGCGGTGGCTACAGATTTTGAAATAAAGACTGCACTACTCAATTTGATGCCCAAGTTTCATGGCTTACCTGCTCAAGAGCCTATCAAGCACCTGAGAGATTTTCAAGAAGCCTGTTCTACTGTCAGGCGTGATGGTGCTGATGAAACTTCAATTTTGCTGAAAGCTTTCCCGTTTTCTCTTGAGGGAAAAGCAAGAGAGTGGTACTACACTCAACCCCTAGCAAATGTATCCAACTGGGATACGCTCAAAAAAGAGTTTTTGGAGAAATTCTTTCCATCTGAAGTTACTGATAAACTGAGGAAAGACATTTCCACAATTGTTCAAGATGACAACGAGACTCTCTTTGAATACTGGGAGCGCTTCAATAATCTTCTGGAAGCATGCCCCCACCACAAGATCGACAAGATAGTGTTACTCAGCTATATCACATAGGGCATGAGGCCCCAAGATAAGACCACATTGGAAAGTGCTAGCAATGGGTCTATGAAGAAGTACAAAACCACTGATGAGGCATGGCAATTGATCAGCGACTTAGATGAATCTACTAGGAACCACAGGCAGAAACAAGGCCGTTCAAAAGCCGTTGCAGAAGTATCCTCTAGCAGACAGACTACTGCCCTAGCTCAGAGTATCTGTGAAATGACCAACTTGCTGAAGCAGATGCAATTGAATCAACAACAAGTTTAGCAAGCTCAACCTTCTCCAGCACAGCAAAGCCAACATTTAGTCCTACAGAGAGTTTGTGGAATTTGCGCTGATTATAGCCATTATACTGATGAATGCCCGTAACTCCAACAGGAAGACAACATGGTGGCATCCACTCATAACTTCTATGACCGCCCCAACCAAGGGTACAATCAAGGTGGAAATAATAACCATGGATGGCAGGACAATTCTAACCAGAATTGGAGAGACAACAATAATAGAGGAGGCAGAGATAATCAGGGAAATCAGAGGTGGAATAATAACAACAACAGGCAGCAGTACCAACCTTATAGAGCACTTCACCTGAGGCAGTCCCAAGGACCACAGAATACCCAACAGTAGACCTCTCAATTTACTTATCCTTCTTCATCTCCTAATGAAGAGCTACTAAAATTTTTTGAGCGAAGTCAACAGACCATGGAAAATAACATTAATGCCAGTCTGAATGGTCTGACCACTACTTTGCAAGCTCTTGTCTCATAGATTGGATCAATGCAAAATTCCAATAACCAACCTTCAAGTTCCACTGGAATTTCCTCTCAACCATTACCCAATCCGAAGGGGGGCATTAATGCCATCACCCTAAGGTCCAGAACCACATTGCAGGAGAGGAATCAGGAGGAGCCAAGCCCACCAGAGCAAGCCTCAGATGAAGAGGTCGTAGGAATAGAAGATGTTGAAGAGGAAGAAGACATACAGGACATAATTGAAAAAGAATAAGCCCAACCACAGGAGGAAGTACCAAGAGACACAGACACTACAGAAAACACCACTCCCATTCCATTTCCACAACTTGCAAGGAAGCCCAGGAAGCAGCTGGAACCTGATCCCAAAATGGTAGAAATATTCAAAAAGGTTGAGGTAACCGTTCCTCTTTTTGATGTTATTCAACAAGTACCTAAATATGAAAAGTTTCTAAAAGATTTATGTATACATAAGGACAAAATTAATGAATTAGAAACTATTCCTTTAGGTAGTTCCATATCTGCTTTAATGGGAGGATTACCTGAGAAGTGTAGTGACTCAGGTCCTTGTATAGTTAGTTGTACTATTGGTGGAGTAGTAATTTATGATTGCAAGTGTGATTTAGGAGCATGTGTTAGTATAATGCCTTTGTCTATATATGATATTTTGAGGCTCCCTCCCTTAAAAAGGTCGGCAGCTCGTTTTGTGTTAGTAGATAAAAGCATCATTACAGTGGCTGGAGTTGCTGAAGATGTTTTAGTGAACATTAAAGGGCTTACATTTCCCACTGATTTTTATATCTTGGAGATGCCCCATAATGACTCAGATAAGCCATCATCAATCCTACTTGGAAGACCATTCCTGAAGACATCAAAATTCAAATTGGATGTTTTTTCGGGAACATACTCTTTTGAAATAGATGGCCGCATAGTAATCTTCAATCTGAATGGAGTCATAAACAACCCTCCAGAAGATCATTCTATCTTCCAGTGTGATGTCATAGATGAAACTGTAGCTGAAGTTCACAAGGAAGAGTTATAAGAGAGGCACATTGGACAAGGTCCAAGTGTGGGTACCCTCTTGACTGACAATGAGGGCACCTCAGCATTTTTACAAGCTCCAGACAATCTAGAGCCTACCCATGATCAGAAGTTGGAACTAAAACCTCTTCCTCCACATCTCAAATATGCTTATCTTGAAGATGAGCAGAAGTTTTCCGTTGTCATTGCAAGGGAACTCACTTCCCAACAAGAAGAGCAGTTACGTGATGTACTGAGGAGGCATAAGAAAGCAATTGGGTGGAGTTTGGCAGACATAGTAGGCATCAACCCTCAAGTATATGAGCACATAATATTTTTAGAAGAGGGAGCAAGACCTGTCCGTCAACCCCAAAGAAGATTGAATCCCACTATCTTGGAAGTTGTCAAAAAGGAAGTGACTAGACTATTGGAAGCAGGTATCATCTATCCCATTTCAGACAGTGAATGGGTTAGCCCGGTACAAGTGCTGCCCAAGAAGTCTGGAGTCACTACAGTGAAGAATGAGCATGGAGAGCTCATAGCAACTAGAGTTCAGAATGCTTGGAGAGTCTGCATTGATTACAAGCGTCTCAACCAAGCTACCCGTAAGGATCACTACCCACTTCCATTCATTGATCAAATGTTGGATCGCCTGTCAGGTAAATCACATTATTGCTTTTTAGATGGTTACACAGGTTATTTCCAGATTCATATAGCTCCTGAGGACCAGGAAAAGACCACTTTTACATGTCCTTTTGGGACTTATGCTTACAAGAGAATGCCCTTTAGCTTGTGCAATGCACCAACTACTTTCCAAAGGTGTATGATGAGTCTTTTCTCTGATCTTATTGAGGACTGTATGGAGGTTTTTATGGATAATTTTAGCGTTTATGGTGATTCTTTTAGCCTTTGCTTAGATGGATTATCTAGAGTATTAGATAGATGTGTTAATACAAACCTTGTATTGAATTTTGAAAAATGTCATTTTATGGTAAAATAAGGGATTGTATTAGGACATGTGGTATCTAATAATGGCATTTCTATAGACCCAGCAAAGGTGAGTGTTATTTCTAGTTTACCTTACCCCTCTTCAGTGAGGGAAGTCCGTTCGTTCTTGGGCCATGCAGTATTTTACAGGAGATTTATTAAAGACTTTAGTAAGGTAGCACTTCCCTTATCCAGATTACTACAGAAGGATATTGAGTTCGAGTTCAGTGAAGATTGCAAGCAAGCGTTTGATAAGCTGAAGGCCGCCCTGACTCAAGCTCCAATTGTGAGAAGACCAGACTGGAGCTAGCCGTTTGAAATCATGTGCGATGCTTCCAACCATGCAGTAGGAGCAGCGCTGGCTCAGCGCGAAGGTAAGGATCATTTTGTTATTGCTTATGCGTCTAAGACTTTAGACGCTGCCCAGTCCAATTATACTACTACTGAGAAAGAGCTTCTTGCTATTGTTTTTGCTCTGGATAAATTCTGAGCTTATTTACTTGGTACTAGAGTAGTAGTGTATTCGGACCATGCAGCTTTAAAGTATCTATTATCTAAAAAGGAGTCCAAACCAAGGCTCATACATTGGATACTGCTATTACAAGAATTTGATTTAGAAATAAAGGATATGAGTGGTAACCAGAATTTAGTGCCAGACCACTTGAGTCGCCTTGAGCACATTAAGGATGATTCTGCTCCTATAGATGATAATTTTCCATTTGATAACCTGCAAGCAGTATCTGAGGTATCTCCCTGGTATGCACCTATAGCTAATTATCTAGTTAGCCGCACATTTCCTCCTAACTTTTCTAAGCATCAAAGAGACAAGCTGAAAAGCGAGTCTAAATATTATATATGGGATGACCCATATTTATGGAGATGTGGCGCTGATCAGGTAATTAGACGGTGTATACCTCAATCAGAATTCCAGTCCATCTTAGAGGCCTGTCACTCATCTGAGAGTGGAGGACATTTTGGCCCTCAAAGAACTGCTAGAAAAATCTTGGACTGTGGATTCTGGTGGCCTACTCTTTTTAGAGACGCTGCTGAATTTTGTAAATCTTTCCCCCCATGCCAAAAATTTGGTAATATATCCAGGAGGGATGAGATGCCCCAACAAATTATGCTTTTCTGTGAAATTTTTGATGTTTGGGGCATTGACTTCATGGGTCTATTTCTAAATTCTAATGGTTATTTTTATATATTATTAGCTGTGGACTACGTTTCCAAATGGATGGAAGGAATTCCTACCCGCACTGATGACGCTAACACTGTTGTTTCCTTTGTGAGAAACCACATTATTTGTCGCTTTGGATCACCACGAGCAATCGTGAGCGATCAAGGCACCCATTTTTGTAACATGATTAGTGAAGAGGCATGGGATAATTCATAAGGTTGCAATAGCATACCATCCTCAGACCAATGGGCAAGCCGAGGTGTCAAACAGAAAGATAAAGCGTATCTTGCAGAAGATAGTCAAACCTCATAGAAAGGACTGTAGCACCAGGCTACAAGATGCACTCTGGGCATACAGAACAACATACAAAACACCCATTGGGATGAGTCCGTTCCGCTTAGTTTATGGAAAAGCTTGTCATCTCCCTGTTGAGGTAGAGCACAAAGCCTTTTGGGCAGTCAAGGAGTGCAACATGGGGATAGAGAACGCCGGAGCTGAAGGGAAGTTGCAACTGCAAGAACTGGAAAGCCTTCGCCTAGAAGCTTATGAGAACTCAAGACTATACAAGGAAAAGATGAAGGCTGCACATGATCAGCACATCAAGAGGAAAGAGTTCCAACCTGGGGATTTAGTCCTCCTTTACAAATCTCGTCTGAAGCTCATGCCAGGCAAGTTGAGAACCAGATGGGAAGGTCCATATAGAGTAGAGAAGGCCGAACCGTACAGAGTTTATCACCTAAGTCATCCTTCAAGTTCTGTACTTATCAAAGTTAATGGACAATGCCTGAAGCTATACCAGGGCGAGAAGATGCAGAAAAACAAGGAACTCGAGATCTTCCTCTTGGAGGATCCCCACATAGCAGAAGATTGAGCTAGTGGAGCGTCCAACTTACGGACGTTAAAGCAAAGTGCTAGGTGGGAGACAACCCACCATGGTGTGATCGTTCTTTTCTTTATTTTTAGTTTTTCATATTCAATAACTCTTCTCTTTATCAGTACTTTCGTGCATCTGCATCTGCATATTTAAAAAAAAAGGGAAGGTGCCACGTGACGCGACCGCATCAGCGACGCGTCCGTGTGGCAAGGAGAGGAGAGAAAATTAAAAAACGAATAGAGAATCATGCTGGAGCGTGGCTGGAGGCGTGCCAGTGGCACAAATCAACCCACGCGACCGCGTCGCTGACGCGTCCGCGTCGTATGGGCATAATGGCTTCCCACGCGACCACGTGCTCCACGCGGCCGCGTGCCTTGGTTTTCGATGTAAGATGGTGCACAGCTGAAAGTTGTGCTAGAGTGGTGCTGGACTGGCGCTGGACGCGCAATCCCCCTCACGCGACCGCGTGCCCCACCCGGCCGCGTCGTACCCCAAAAACTACCCACTCACGCGATCGCATGCCCCACGCGATTGCGCCACCTAAAATTTGGCATTTAATAATTTTGAACAGAGAGTTGTGCGAGTGCGAGGCAACCCTCGCGCCACTGGCACAAACTGGGTCACGCGATCGCGTGGCCGACGCAACCGCGTCAATCACCTTAAGTGCAAGTCGCGCGACCGCGTGCCCCATGCGATCGCGTCGCTTGCGGTGCACAGTTTTCCTACTTTTGCCAAATATCATATTTTTCTCTTCTCCAAATCCTAATTTTTCTTTTCCATCATTATTTCTTCCTCCTCCCTTCTTCCTTCTATCTCACCTTTCACTGTCTATCTCTGTCACCTCCATTACCAAGGTTTTATTTTCTTCTTCCCTCTTTCCTTTTCTCTCATTCCTCTTATTTTATATGTTATTTTCTTTTCTTCCCTTTTTTTCTTTTCATTATTCATATTTTCTTTCTTCTTCTTTCCTTTTTACATGGTGTTAGAATTTTATTTGAGTCATTATTCTTCCTTATATGCTTGTGGATTATTACAAATTGTTTGGCAATTATATATTATTTTCTTTAAAGGGTTGCTTGCATGTTCACTTTACTACTTTCTATACTTTATTTACCTTGCATGATATGTGTTTGTGAAAAAGCCCATATGGCATTATGCACTTCTCTATGTTATTCTAATATTCAACGCTTGCTTTTCACAAATTCCCTTTACTATTATATTAATTGAATTTAATTATCAATACAAACGTGATGGTTTGTTACAAAGTAATGCTTGGTCTATGCTACTCACGCCCTTTTCCGGCATGCCAATAAACACCTTGCATTCACTTGTCACTATATGCACTAGCTATTTTCCTTTGATGACTTTTCACATGTACTCATGAGCGTGTGTTAATGTCAGTTACCTCCTAATGTGCATCCATCACCACCTTTTCCGTCCTCTTCATTGCTATATATCTCTTTGAATTAAATTATTTTCTCTTCCCTTTTCAGGATGGCCGCCAAGAAAGGAAAAGAGAAAGCTACTCCCAAACCCCCAGCAAGGAGAGGAACTAAAAGAGCACTAGTGGCAGAGCCTTCTTCAACTGCAGTCAAGCCCTCAACAAAAAGAGTTAAGAGGATCATTAAGGTTGATGAAAAGGAGAAAGCCTTTCCAGCAAAGGACACTGCGCGATTTCCAAATCGCTACTGTGAGCAGATGTTCCCTATTCTAGCTGAAAGGAGCTATAACAATGAACACCTTCTTATCCTCCCGCCCAATATTGCTACTTTTGTTGAGCCGCAAATTGAACGAAGACAATGGGGTTTTCTACAGAGACAACCAAGGCAGGCCAATCTTTCTTGGGTAGTCGAGTTCTACTCTAACTTCTACTTGCCTACCCTGCAGTCTGTCTTTGTTCGTCAGAAGCAAGTACCCATTACAGAAGAGGCCATTCAAAAAGCTTTAGGTCTTCCCCCTATTCCAGAAGGATTGGACGCCTTTCAAGAAGCCGCACTCAAGCGCCAGATGTACCAATTTGACTGGGAAGCTGTTCTCAGAGTTATCGCACTACCTGGCAGCCGTTGGATCTACGGATACCATCGTACCCGCCCTAAGGGAATATCGGCTTCAGCACTTACCTTGGAGGCTCGCATATGGTCACAGATCCTATCCTATTACGTCTTTCCGAGCACTCACGAGTCCTCCTTCACTGCGGACATGGCCGTTCTACTATGGTGCATCCTTACAGACTAGCCTCTGAATCTACCAAGACATATCCGGAATGCCATGGGACACGTACAAATTGCGGGCAACTTACCTTTTCCCGCCTTGGTCTCAGATCTTGTCTCAGTAGCCGGAGTCTCCTTCAGAGCTGGAGACACCAAAGCCATGCTCCCACGGGATGATCAGTATGTCCCCAATGGGAAGTACCTCAGACTTCCAGCAGCCACTACAAGCCTTCCTACTGCACCGGTTGCCGATATCCCTTCTTCAACACCACAAGCACCTACAACAGATGAACTGCTCCAGCAGATAATCAAAAGATTGGATCGGCAAGAATAGAAAGCGAAGTTAAGAGAGCGCCATAACGAGCGCCGATTCAAACACCTCAAGGAGCTACTCAAGGGACACTTCAAGGACTCAGACACCCCGGATTCCACTTCCTTTACCAGCACAGGGAGCCATGATGGTCCTGCCTATGGAGATACTGCAATCAGCCCACCCCTGTTCCTGACAGATGGCACCGAGGACGGTGCAAAGCCTTAAGTGTGGGGAGGTCGGTCAGTACCTGACTTCCGGAGGTAATTTTTCTTCCCTAGCACCAATAAATTAGGATATTTTAGTAAGATTTTATTTCTTTTATAGAATAGGATAAATTGCATAGTAATAGGTTAGTTGCATGCATGCTCTACTTGATTGAAAAGACAATAAGTTTCTTCTAAGACTCTATCTTTGGAACAAAATCTCACTAATTTTTAAAATTTTTTTAATGATAAATCTGCTTGATGTAAGACCCAGAACTTCTGAAAAGTCTTATTATGATAAAGTCTCAAATCATACGGTTATTTATAGCCTTAATTTCGGAAATCATTTTATTAAAGATAATTAAGGCAACTTATGATTATTATCCAATATCACAATTATTGGATTATTTTCTATATTCAGAGTATAAAGTTGGTAGTTGTGAAATAATAAGGATTTCTATATGATTTGAATTAAATAATTAATATTTTAAATATTAATACTGCTACTTTGGAAAATAAAGGATTTAATTATATTACTCCTAATTATTTGATTTGGATATTTTATTGAAAATAGTTTGTGAAATTGGTGAGCAAATAGTATTTTCTATACATAATTAGTGTTGGATTTAAATTGGGTTTTAATTACTATATTACCCTTACTTTTATTTGAAATTACAAAAGTAACCCTAATCCTAATTTTTGAAAATGAAACCCTAACCCTGAAAACCCTAACCCGGCTCGTTTCCCCCACAACCCAATATCTGCAGCCTCTCCTTCCCAATCAATGCGCACAACTTCCCTCACCCAGCAGCAAGCAATACACTTCCCCCATTTTCTCCAACGGAATGCAACACATACACAAAACTATGAAAGAAATATGAAATAGAAGGGGGAGTGGGGTGAGGAAGAGGGGAAAGGGGGAGCGTCACTGCCGTGCCGCTGCCGCGCCACTGCCGGCTCGTCTAGCTGCCGCCCTGCCGCCGTCATCCTCGCAGGCATGAAGGAAGCCCCTTGCTGCCACTGCTACCCGTGAAGCCGCCGCCGTCGCGGGTCAGAACCCAGGCGAGAGAGAAGGTCACGATGGAGGAGGGAACCGCGCCCTTCAGCCGCTGTCTGTGAAGCCTGGGTCACTGTTCTGCCTCGCCATCGCCACTGAAGCTGCACCCAGCCCAGCCGCGCCGCCGTCCCTACGTCGTCACAGAGCAGATCTGAGGCGAGGGAGAGGACCGCGATGGGGGAAGAGTCACGCCACCCAGTCGCTGGCCTGCTCGCCGCCAGCGTCCCCGGTGTTGTCGCAAGGAAAAGAGAGAGAGCCCCGCCGGAGGAGAACCGTTGCAGAGGTGTCCCTGCCACTGCGCCTAGCTACTGTTGGGAGCCTTGTCGTCGCTCATGGGGGTGCGCCAGTAAGCCTCTGCCGCTGGAAAACGCCACTGCCGTCACCAGAAGGCTTTGTCGGTAAGGATTTTTAAGCTGGTTCTCCTTTTCTATTGAGCTTCTGGGAACTTCATTGTCGCTACATGTTGTTCAGGTCCCTGCTGCTGCTTGAAGTGGCTGCCGGGCTGCCGTCGAATCGGTTCGGAGACCGTCGCTATTCGGTTCAGCCATTCTCTTTCGGTCTTGGTAAGCGTTTTAGTTCGAGGAGCCTTTTGTCGCTGTTCTGATAATTTCGGCTGAGGCGTTGTAGCGTTATTTGTCACAGGGTTGTATATCGATGCTTGCGTGTCGTGCTCGGAGTTCGCGGCTGCTTCGTTTCGCTAGTTCAGTAAGTATTTATGTTTCGGAAAGCCTCGCGTTAGTATTCTGTGGTGTTTGGTTAATGAATATGAGTTTTGATAACGTGGGGTCGAGTCCTGATCACTATGTGTTGCGATTATAGTCGTGGCTGCTGAGAAAGCAAGTGGAACCGAGTTATTGGTTGCCGTCAATTCGGGTTGAGGCGAAAAGGACTCAGTGAGGTGTTTGGGCTATAGTTTCGCGTGTCGAGGTAGGGGCGCTTTCCAAAAACTATAGTTTATTATTGGAATTATTACATATGGGTATTGATGTGAGATATTGTGTATTTGGTGATTGTATCTGCCTTATGTATTATTTGATTGACTCGAATGACTATGTATGTTAGTTTGGCTGAATTATTGTGTGGCTTGTGAAGTTTAATGTTTGAAGTTGATTCTTTAAAGATTTAAAATGAGTTTAATCCATTGAGGATTGGTTTGAATTGAGTCAATTATTTTGATGATGTGAAAGATAGAATACTCTTGAAATTCAGCCTGGGTTGCTTTAATTGATTTGGTTTTGATAAATGATTTATTGCTGAACTGATTCTTTAAAGCTTTAGAAATGAGTTGAATCGGTTGATATTGAGTTGATTTTTGAAATGGTTTCCTTGAGATATGCCACTGAGGCGACTCTTGGATTTAGCTTGCTTTTGAATTGATTTCTGGTTTTGAGCTATTGAAATGGAATGAGAAACAGTTTAGTTGGGACCCAAACCGGGTGGCAAAAGTCCAAGTTTTAGGGGAGGTGCTGCCGAAATTTCTATAAAAATCCGAGTCTTTATTGAAATGTTGCCTGGAAAATGATGAGTTAAAGACTTCTACTATTTTATTTGAATTATCACGAAAAGGATGATTCATGATTTCGAAATGAGTTAGTAAAGAGGAAATTGTGATTTAGTCTTGCTTCTTAAGAAAGGCATTGTATCTCTTTCAGGAGAAAGTTATTTAGATGAAACTTGTGTTTTAAAGCTGTTTGAATGTGAAAAGGGTTTATGCCTTTGAATTTGACTTGGGGGTTTCAATTAAAGAATTTTTATGATTTTTGAAAGGACATGAATGTCTATTGACAAGTTTCATTTTGAAATGTTTTGAGAAAGGTTTTAAGTACTCTTTGAATTCTGAATTCTTGCAAAACTAAGGCAATTTTGAACAGTGAAATGCTTTAGAATTTATCATGGGGGTTGAAGTTGGTTTTTCCTAAGTAAAGGAAACGACTTTGAAAGAAGTAAATGATTACGTGACTCGGTTTGGCTTAGATCCTAATTTATTACTCAAATCGGAAAGCCAAGGGTTTTAATGATTTTAAATGAATTTGGCAAAATGAGTTATGCTATTCTCCCCTAAAGACTTGAGACTCTGCCAAGGAACTTTTATTATAAAATCCCATTGTTGGATGGGTGATTTCGAATGTTTCAAAAGGAATCTTTAACTTTCCATGGTTTTGAAAGTTTTGGAAAGAGGAAGCCGAGAGTGGCTTGTTTTAAAAAGGGAATTTTCCCTTGAGTAAAAGTGGCTTATGAGCCTGAGATAATTTGGGAAATGAGATATTTAAAGCCAAGGCTGAAAAGAGTTGAAACTTGATTTCAAAGTGAAATGATTTGAGAAAAAGTGATTTATGGCTTAAATGCCGATTTTATGAATTCGATGATTTTGAATGGTGGAAGTGTTGTTTTATTATGGGCCGGAATGGCTGTGTATGATTATGAATATTGGTTGGTTCTGGATTGAACCGTGAGCCAGAATGGCTGTGTATGATATGAATATTGGCTGGTTCTGGACTGAACCGTGAGCCGGATGACTGAGATGGATGTTGATCCATGGATGAGATTGAATGCATGTATATGCTGAATCATTGATAAATGTGAATGTTGCACTTCCACTATCAGAGATGAGAGTTTCCCTGGGAGGAAGCAGTGGCTAGCCACCACGTGCTCCAGGTTGAGACTCGAAGCTCTTTTGACCCTATGTCGTAAGTGTGGCCGGGCACTGTGAAAGTCCCGGATGAGCTCGCCCCCGTAAATATTCACCATTGAGGGTGATGGATATGGATCGTGATTATGATCAAGTTTATGATGAGTATAACTCGAGTTGGGGATGCGCGACAGAGGGACAGTCCAATGGTTAGCTACCAGGACTTGTCGGGTTGGCTTTATAACCGACAGATGATATCATCAGCCACTAGGGACAGGCATGCATCATATGCATCTATGTGACATTATTTGGGTGTGCATATTATACTTGGTTTGCCTATGTGAATAATTGGTAATTGTCCTACTTGCAATAACTGTTTGTTTGTGCTTGCATCTTCCTATTTGTTTTTGCTATTGGGACTCTGTTGGACTGTGGTGATTGGTTGATGGTTGGATTGTTTGGGCCTAGGGCCGTGGTTGAATTGAGATGGACCGATGGTTGATTTCGGTTTTGTGTTTCTGATTCGGAAAGTATGAAAGGCTATTTTGGTTCAGCATAGATAAACCTTTTTGAAAGGCTTTTGAGTTTTTGAGAATTGAACGGATTCCTCTTTCAAAAAAGATTTCCGACTTTACTTTTATTGTAAACCGTTGTTTTTGAAAAGAGGCATAAGATGGTTATTAATCACTGGTACAGTTTATCTCTACGTATCCTATTACAGTAATTCCCAAAAATCCTCTACTGAGAACCCTTTCGAGGATGATGTTCTCACCCCACTACATTTTTTCCCTTTCAGGATATGGGCGCAGAAGTTACGAAGAACTTATTTAATTGTTGTTGTGATGCTCTGTATTGTTTTAGTTATGGTCTATTGTACCCTCGCCTTTATCTTGATATAACCTGTAAGAGGGATAGGAATTGTATTGGATTATGTTTGTAATATTACTTATATATATATGGATGTACTCTTTATGAGTTTTTGTAAGTTTTATGGTATTTATGGATGTACATTATCGAACGAAAGTATTTTTAGGAGCGGTGTTGCGGTTTAAAGTTTTAAACAGGCTCATATTTTAGTATTAAATAGTATAAGTGTCGTCGTAATGTCCGAGCTATCAGAGTCGCGCAGCCGGAAGCGTGAGCTTTGGTAGTTAGGGTGTTACATTCCATGCCTCTATCACCAATGCTTCCCAACGATTCCCCCACACTTAGAATATACACATTAATCCACCCAAGCTAATCAAAGAGTAATTCCAGGACATCAATGGTTTTTCACTTAAGGGGAAGTAATATGCTAAAATCAGAACAAAAGGGAATTACAGGCTCAATCATATAGGTTGGCCATATAGGTTGGTGAGTTTAACATTAAAGATGGCCTCAATCATGCTAAATGCATCCAAACAATAAATACAGGATATAAAGAATTATGCAAATCAATGATCACAATAAAAAAGGAGTAAAATCACACCAGAACAAACATTATGGTTGAAAAATGCAACCATCTATCAAGGCTCAAATCTTACAAGGTATGTTGTTCTAGCTTTTTCCTATGTTCCATAAATAGAAAACTTCAAGCAAGTCAGAAAACACAAAATTTTTCTTCAATTCAACCGATGGTATGCCCTAAGAAATATTTCATGGCAATTCCTTGGTGTTTTACCATATACACAATCAAATCAACTAAGGTGCAATGGAAATAAAACTACTAAAATTCAGCAAAAAGAACTAAAAAGAGTATTGCAAAGTAATTTGAGAAAAGAAATTTTTACCCCCACAAAGTCGATCCTCCCCCACACTTAGTTCGTGTACGGTCCTCCGTGCTTGCTTAGGATCCAAGAGAATGAGAACTTCGAGACCACCTTCAGCAGGTGGTATCGGGTATGGGCGGGCCACCTTCATCATACTCTTCCCTAACTAGCTCAGATGAAGCCTCAGGAGCTGGGCCGGGGTCTCTTCTTTCTAGCTTTGTCGCTATCCACTCAAAACGTTTGTGCTCCAAATGCTCCATGTGGTGGATATCGTGCAAGATGTCTCGGAATAGATCCGAAAGAGACCGGAGAACTGGTAAAGGAGTCGACGAGGTTGCTAGACTTGATGGTGGTGCTACGGGTGCCTTCCTCTTCGAGGGTGTCTTATCTGATGATCCATCCAATTCTCCCCTCGAAATGAACTTGTTGCCTCTTGGAAACTCGAACATGATATCCATTGGTCGCCTCTCTACCCCCGCTGCGTTTGCTAAGCGCATCACCATCGATGGACATAGAATGTTGATATTCTTCTTCTTAACCAATTTCCAAATCGATTTGCGCAACAAAGGTACAATGGCTATATGCTTCCCTTCCATAATTGCCCACAGTAGCAAAGCAGTTCTAAATCTCACATGGGTAGTGTGGATGCTCGGGATGATGTAGTCTGCCACAATCTGATGCCATATACGACCTTCAGCATTCAAATCAGAGTATGCAATACTAGTGGGAACAAAATTCTTCCCCTTGCTATACTCCCAAGATGCACCAGGGTAGCCTATTTTCTCAAGAATGGGAGTCAGAGATACTCTTCCTTTGAACACATCCACTTTTATCTTGAAATAATCATCCTTGTCAAGCAAAATGTGGGGGATGTTCAAAATAGCTTCTAGAGCTTGATTAGATGTATCCAACATCCTTCCCCGGAGGAAAACTAACTTCAGTTCCCAATCTTGGTAGTTCGCATAGAATTCCCGCACCAATAGTCTCATTGACTTCAATGGGTTCTCGCTCAAGAAATTCCCAATGAAGCGA
Organism: Arachis ipaensis; assembly: GCF_000816755.2. Lineage (NCBI taxonomy): Eukaryota > Viridiplantae > Streptophyta > Magnoliopsida > Fabales > Fabaceae > Arachis > Arachis ipaensis. The sequence continues at coordinate 36,497,626 of NC_029788.2, forward strand.
GGCAATCCTTTGGTGAATAGTCGCCTTGTATTGGCTTGTAACCTTCAACGGACACTCTCAATGGATTGTGCATTTCTCAATAGCCTCGTATTGAGACTCGGCTCTTCGGTTAACCAAGGTATCCAGTTTATCACCTTGGCGATTCCACCAAATATCAGGAAAGTGAGCGATAGTTTGCTCAACCGGCAAAGTAACCGGTACCTTACCCTTCTTGCGCATCCTGAAAATAAAAATAAAAGATTTTCGAGATCATAGGACAAAAATAAAATAAAATCACTGAGAAAGCACTAACAAGGTTAAAAGATGCTTTTAAAATAGTGTGGTTTACAGAAACATGGTGTGTATATTCCAATGATGCGCGCAGTTAGAATACACACACCGGCCGGATACCACGGCAACCACACTGTTTAACAGTCAAAGCTCAGTGCCTCTCAAATAAATGCTTAAGTTGCAAGGCTAAAGCATGGACATAAAAGCAACTTAAAGTTCACACCAATTGATTTATTAACACGCTTTGAATGTAATGGTCATTGAGGTTGTTGGCAAGAAATTTCATTAGCAAAAGAATGTACAACAATAATAACCATTTACTCAAAGTGAAGTGTCAATTGTTCATCCTCAAGAAGTGGTAACCACATATGCACTGTTCTAAATTAAGGCCAAAGGATGTTTGATCAAGACATCATCTAAAGTTGAACAATTATAAAGTGGTTACCGACTTAAAATTCTGAAATGAACAAAGACAATTGAGTTTCATCCAACGCAATGCAATTGTAAGCAAAATTGCACATCAACAAACAAGGAAATGCATTGGGGACTTCACTTCATTACCATCAAAAGTCATAATTGAAGATGCACACTTCATATAATATGCCTAACAAGAGATAAATTGAACACATATGATGGCCAAGTCATATGGATCAAACAAAATGTTCATTGAGGTATTTCATCAAACATGTGGTATGCAATGTGCAAACTTATCAAAATTGATGCTCAAATTCAGTCATAATCAACCCATAATCAAATATCAACACTTGCAATACAAAGAGACAAAGAAAAGCACTAAATCTAATCTAAGCAATATGAAAAGAAAATGAAAATAATTGCAAAAATCAATTAAAAAAAAGGAGAAGGAAAAGTAAGAACCTGAAAATTGAAGGTGCAAACAAACAAGAATGGGGAAGGGAACAATGGCACTCGTTATAGCCACTGTGATTTACGGCGGTTGGGTTCGCTGGAAAATGC
>NC_029788.2:36499045-36527597 GCF_000816755.2 Arachis ipaensis
CTTGACGGCGGCTGTGGCCGACGGCAAGGTCGCCTGACTGGGCAGAGAGATGGAGGGAGTAGCAGCAGTGGGCCCCAGAAGTGGATTTTTGCACTAATAGACTAGTTTATCATATTGCTGTAATCCTTAGTCGTTAGGTTAGTATATATAGGAGAAGTTCACCCTTGTTTAGGATCTTCTTCCACCACCTTACACGTTTTTTACATAGCTCTATGTACAGTATGAGCCACTAGACCTCCTAGGTTACGGTTAGGAGCCCTGCTGAGTTTTATGGATTAATAAAAGCACTACTGTTCTATTTCAATTTGTGTTTGATTCTCTCCTAAGATGTATCTTCGTTTTTCAACCTCATGAATGAGTTGAACCGTCAAAAGTTATTTCTATTCTACATGGGTTCAGCAAGCGTCTTTCATCGGATATCAATGAACCACTAGCTTGAGGATACGTCTCTTAGACAGCTAATCCACGACTTCGTTGGGGACTTCTCGAGACATCAGTTCAGCCGAGGTACGGGGAGATTAGGGTCTTTATGGTAGAGGCTAGAACTAAGGCGCAGCATTCTCGGATCTGGAAGATTCGACTTTGTCTATGGCGTTTTGAGTAGCATCACCAAGGGGATGAACTGCAGGAGCTTCACCCTCATTTAGACTGGATGCGCACTAAATCTGGTGTTCAGCCTAGAGGAAGATTGGCGGCCGCTTGATGGGATTTTTTTGGAAAACGAATTCCAAACACCCAAAACTCACCGGTAAGTGTACCGGGTCGTATCAAGTAGTAAAACTCACTTAGAATGAGGTCGATCCCACAGGGATTGATGGATCAAGCAACTTTAGTGGGTGATTAGTTTAGTCAAGCTAACATTGAGTGAATTGTGTGAAATGTGGCCAACAAAAAGTAAATTGCAAGGAATTTAAAAGATGCAAAAAGTAAAATTGCAAGTAACTTAAAGAACTAGAAAGTAAAATATCTTAAACTTAAATTGCAAGAAATGTAAATTGCAGAAACCTAGATTGCAAGAAATATAAATGACTGAATCTTAAAGTACAAGAAATGTAAATTGCTTGAATTATAAAAGGGATTGGGAGCTGGAATTGCAGAATTTAAACAAGCAGAAGCAGATTGCAACAAACAGAAGAACTAAAGATGAATTGAATTGCAATAGATCTTAAACAGAAAAGTAAAAATGCTTGAAGAATGAAAACAGAAAAACTGATGCTTAATTTGCAGCAATTAAAAGGATGTTGAAGATCTCAGGACTGGAAGAGACTAGAAAACAAGTCTAGATCTCAAATCCTTCCTTGATCCAACAAGAACAATTGCAAAATGAAAATATAAAAGTAAATTGCTGAAGAAAAGAAAGTGAAGGCAGTAAACAGAATTTGAATTATGCAGAAAGATTAACAAGAGATCTCAAGGTGGAATTGAAACAGAAGTTCTTCAATTCTCCACCCAAAATCTAAAATGAAAATGAAAACTAAGAGAGAGCTCTCTAATCCTAATGCTTCCTAGTGGAACCAGCCTCCTATGTTTTCTCATCGAGCTTTCTAATGGAGCCTTCTTTTGAAAATGAGAATGATGCCTTTATATAGGCTTTTTACAAAATAAAATAAAATTGAAATGAAAAACAAATTAAATGAAAATCCTAATTCTAGCTTGTTCTTGTGCCTTTGAGTGATGATGTGGGCTTTGCTTGCCTGATTTGGAGAGAGATGAATTTGGTTGGCCTTGATTCAATTTGGTGAAGAATTGTTTTTAATTGGAATTTTGGTTGAATTTTGGCCCAATATTGCACCTCCCAGGGACGGCTCAGTTGGAAAACCAAACTGAGCACCAAATGTTGCCTTGCTTGCTTGATTTGGTGTGCGTCAGCCTTGCCCATGTTGCATGACACTAGAGCTCAGTTGGAATTTTGAACTGAGCTCTATGTCTTGGCCGTGTCAAAAGTTGTGCGCGTCCTGGCATCCTTGGCCATGTCACTTGCGCGCATCACAGCTCCTTGGTGTGCCAAAGTGTTGTGCCAAAATGTAGGTGATGGGGGAATGTAGCGCTCAGTTGGGAAAACCAACTGAGCTCCCCATGTGTAGCGCCTTGCTTGGGACCTCAAGCTTCCAAGTTCGATCCTTGGTGGAGGAACTTTTGTGAGCTTTTTCCTTACATTTTCTTGAGTGGGAGCCCGATAAAGCTCAGTTGAGAAAGTGAACTGAGTGCTATTTTGCTTTCCTTGTTTTTCTTGTGTCTCCCCCTTCGAGCCTTGGTGAAGCCACTTTGGTTTATTTTTGCTTGTTTTTGGTCCTTAAAGATGTCTTTCACTTGTGCCTCAATTTTATGCCAAATATAGACTATCATATATCGTTGGAAAGCTCTGAATGTCAGCTTTCTAATGCAACTGGAAGCACATCAATTGGACGTCTGTAGTTCAAGTTATGGCCCTTTGAAGGAGGCATGGTCAAGCTGTAAATGCCCAAGTTTTAACTTAGCGAAAATTCTTGCTTCCAAGCTAAGTTTCTTGTACGGCAAAGCTCAGTTCACTTAGTGAACTGAGCTTTGTGAGTGCTGATTGTGAAGCTTCCTTGATTTGGTCATGGGCCACGCTTTAAAAGCGTGGCCTAAGTCTCTAAAGTTTGCTCCAACTTCAAAGTGTGTCCCAAAGCTCTTTTTTTTCCCCCTTTTTAGCTTATTTTGTGCTTCTTTTTCTTCTTATTTCCTAACAAATTTATAAAATTAAAAGATTAAGGAAATGTACCATTTAAGCATAAAAGAATGCAATATTTAAGCACTAATTATAAATTTCTTGTATGAAAAAGCATAGAAAAACATGAGTTGATGACATGTCATCACAACACCAAACTTAAACCTTGCTTGTCCCCAAGCAAGAAAAGAATCATGCAATAAAGATTGACAATCCAAGGTAAGAAGAATAGCAAGTTAATGTTCATGGTATGCTAGTTTTCTAAGCATGCTACAATCACAAAAGAAATGTAAATGATTGATGCTTTTATCTAGTTCAATTTATGAAATCTTTTCCATATAATTTTCCCTTGAAACAAGCTTTTGATTTTTTTTTATTAGCTTCTCCTTTTGGGTGCTTTGCCCCATGAGTTAATAACAAAGCTACGACTTCTAGATACTTTGTTTTCAAGTATTACCACTTGATACATAAGCACCACAAGCATTTAATTAGAGGGCTTCATTAAGCTCATTTGTTTCTTTTCTTGACTCTCTAATCATTGATGTTCAGAGCCTTGAGCTTTGAGGGAGTGCTTTTTTTTTTTTTTGCACTTTGAGCCTAACCTTGACTTCTAAGTGTTTTGTTTTCAAGCATTTTACTTGATACATAAACACCACAATTACTTAGCAAATAAATTGCCATTGGTACTCAGAGCCTTCAGCTTTCTCATTCTTTCCCTTTTTCTTTTCTTGCATTAATTGTATTTGCTTCTTCAAGGTTTTCATGATTTTCAAAAGATTTCGCAAAATGTACTAGATGACAACTTCAATTAAATAAAATCCAATGCAATTGAGCAACAATTAATCATACTAGCTTTCCAATACTTGTATGCACATGCTAATTTCTTCTTTAATTCCTTGTTTGTTTATGATCATAATACTTTACTGCTTTAAGCTTTACAAAACTCAAGTTGGTAGTCATAATGGCATGGCAACATGTTACAAATCAACATTCAAGCTATGCTTATTCATACCACACATGCATACAGAGAATATAAAGACAATCATGTAAAATAAAGTGCTGGAAACAAAGGAGAGGAAAAGGAACTCTACAACCTTGTAGTTCATCTTCATTATTGTTGTCCTTTTTCCTCTATTCTTCCTATTTCCCTTGCCAAACTCAGAATGCTTGCTCATCCTCAAGCAATAATTAGAACAATGGCTATGGGGCTAAGATGGATCATGAGTGTCTTACACAATGAAATGTTAGCAATACATGCGTTTTAAGTAAGCAAAATTAAGGATAACAATCAAGGCACAGAGAAACAAGAACATTGTGATTGTAAGCATAAGAAGGTGTGCACAATACTTTGCATAAAGAATAAGTGGCACACCAAACTTAGTGTGACACTTTCAATTAGAATTGATGCAATTATCTAGTAGATATTGGAACCAAATTTTTGTTGCATAGCAACACCAAACTTAGAATGCAATCACATGTCAATTTTATTTGAAACAAGACTAAATAAAACTGTTGTATGTTAAATACAATCACCAAGCAAAGAATCTGTCATGAATAAGGATCTCTTGGTAATGTATTAACAACAATAGTTAATAAGCAAACTAAATGAAAGCATTTAAAAATAGAAAAATGACTAAAGCAAGTAGAATGAAAAAGTGTCAAATTAAAAGAAAAAAAATAAAACTGCAGAGGCATTATGATTATGCAGACAAGTAGTGTTGCTTGAATGAATTGCATAGAAAATAAGTGGCACACCACACTTAGAATCTTGGTGTGTCACTTTCATTTTTGATTTGATGCAATCATCCAAAAAGATTGAAAACAATTTGTTGCAAGGCAACACCAAACTTAGAATGTAACCATATGCCAATTTATTGAATTTAAACTAAACAAAGAACGAAAACAAAGCAGAGAAGAGAAATTATACCTATGGTTCACATGTTGTTCACTTTCTTCCTCTTCTTCCAGTTTGTTAAGAGGAATGACCTCAAGGGAGGAGAAGATTCAGCTGTTGTCCCCTTTCTTGGTTTCCTCTCAGCAAGCTTTCTTTGTACTCAACATTTGACTTAATAGCTTTTTCATTGAGGAGGTTTGTTGATCTTTCCAACATTTCTTCATCTCCTCTTCATATTTTTCAATTACAGATTCAATTGTTGAGAGTTTTTGGGTCAGAAAAGTTTGTGAGAGTTGGAGTGTTCAGCTTAGCCTCACTTGGGTGTGATTTCTCTTGAGTATCTTCCTCCATTTCTTCTTCCTGATTTTCCATTAATTCCTTTGGGAGGGAGTCTTTATGTTTCACTCTCATCTCAAGTGGCTTTTGTGAATGTAAAATCCTTGGCTCATGTCCTTCATCCTTCATTGCAGTTTCACTTGACACAGGGACCTTTTGTTCTTGTTTTTCCACTTCCTTACTCACAAATTGGTCTTCATCCTCACTGTTTGATGGTTCTAAGTTCCCCATTTTTGCTCTAAGGGCCCATTCATCTCCTTGAGGATGATTTCTTTCCAGGATTGGGGTTGTGTGTATCTTTTCACGAGTTTTCTATGTATTTCAATGGCTTGGCTTTGGCTTTCTAAGGGTTCTTTGGACCCTTGAAGGTAATCCTCAACTGCTAGTTCAAGAGATGAAGGTTGAGAGTAATTTTGGTGACATGGATGTATTGTGGTGGAGTTGTGTTGAGGGGTGTAGAATGAGTTGTGTGATTGATGGGATGACTTGTATGGATTTTGAAGGACACTTTGTGTTGAGGCATAATCAAGTGATGAAGAACTTTCAAATGAGAAACTGGAAAGTGAGGGTGGATGCTCTTTCATTCTTTGGTGATACTCCCAGCCACCATTAGAATAATGACTTGAATCATTTTGTGGTGGTGGGAAGTATCCTATATGATTCTCTTGCTCATCTTGTGTCTCTAAAGCAAATCTCCAGGAATTGGAGTGCTCAGAATTGGTATTTTCGTGGTGATATTCCCAGCCACCATTAGAGATTGGTGATGGTGGGTAATATCTCATAAAATTTGTTTGATCATAAGATGAGTTGAACTCCATTTGAATTTTGTAAAACACAACACCAAATAAAATTGAAATTCATGTCTCAGATGATATTTGCTTAGTGAGGCAAAAACACAAACACCTTGGTTTCAAGAACAAAAACAAAGAAAATGCTTAATCTAGACTTCTCACCCACTTAATCATTGTTGATCTAAATCAATCCCCGACAACGGCGCCAAAAACTTGATGGGATTTTTTTGGAAAACGAATTCCAAACACCCAAAACTCACCGGCAAGTGTACCGGGTCGTATCAAGTAGTAAAACTCACTTAGAGTGAGGTCGATCCCACAGGGATTGATGGATCAAGCAACTTTAGTGGGTGATTAGTTTAGTCAATCTAACATTGAGTGAATTGTGTGAAATGTGGCCAACAGAAAGTAAATTGCAAGGAATTTAAAAGATGCAAAAAGTAAAATTGCAAGTAACTTAAAGAACAAGAAAGTAAAATAGCTTAAACTTAAATTGCAAGAAATATAAATTGCAGAAACTTAGATTGCAAGAAATATAAATGACTGAATCTTAAAGTACAAGAAATGTAAATTGCTTGAATTATAAAAGGGATTGGGAGCTGGAATTGCAGAATTTAAACAAGCAGAAGCAGATTGCAACAAACAGAAGAACTAAAGATGAATTGAATTGCAATAGATCTTAAACAGAAAAGCAAAAATGCTTGAAGAATGAAAACAGAAAAACTGATGCTTAATTTGCAGCAATTAAAAGGATGTTGAAGATCTCAGAAGTGGAAGAGACTAGAAAACAAGTCTAGATCTCAAATCCTTCCTTGATCCAACAAGAACAATTGCAAAATGAAAATATAAAAGTAAATTGCAGAAGAAAAGAAAGTGAAGGCAGTAAACAGAATTTGAATTATGCAGAAAGATTAACAAGAGATCTCAAGGTGGAATTGAAACAGAAGTTCTTCAATTCTCCACCCAAGATCCAAAATGAAAATGAAAACTAAGAGAGAGCTCTCTAATCCTAATGCTTCCTAGTGGAACCAGCCTCCTATGTTCTCTCCTCGAGCTTTCTAATGGAGCCTTCTTTTGAAAATGAGAATGATGCCTTTATATAGGCTTTTTACAAAATAAAATGAAATTAAAATGAAAAACAAATTAAATGAAAATCCTAATTCTAGCTTGTTCTTGTGCCTTTGAGTGATGATTTGGGCTTTGCTTGCTTGATTTGGAGAGAGATGGGTTTGGTTGGTCTTGATTCAATTTGGTGAAGAATTGATTTTAATTGGAATTTTGGTTGAATTTTGGCCCAATATTGCACCTCCCAGGGACGGCTCAGTTGGAATACCTAACTGAGCATCCAATGTTGCCTTGCTTGCTTGATTTGGTGTGCGTTCAGCCTTGCCCATGTTGCATGACACTAGAGCTCAGTTGGAATTTTGAACTGAGCTCTATATCTTGGCCGTGTCAAAAGTTGTGCGTGTCATGGCATCCTTGGCCGTGTCACTTGCGCGCATCACAGCTCCTTGGTGTGCCAAAGTATTGTGCCAAAATATGGGTGATGGGGGAATGTAGCGCTCAGTTGGGAAAACCAACTGAGCTCCCCATGTGTAGCGCCTTGCTTGGGACCTCAAGCTTCCAAGTTTGATCCTTGGTGGAGGAACTTTTGTGAGCTTTTTCCTTGCATTTTCTTGAGTGGGAGCCCGATAAAGCTCAGTTGAGAAAGTGAACTGAGCGCTATTTTGCGTTCCTTGTTTTCCTTGTGTCTCCCCCTTCGAGCCTTGGTGAAGCCACTTTGGTTTATTTTTGCTTGATTTTGGTTCTTAAAGATGCCTTTCACTTGTGCCTCAATTTTATGCCAAATATGGACTATCATATATCGTTGGAAAGCTCTAAATGTCAGCTTTCCAATGCAACTAGAAGCACATCAATTGGACGTCTGTAGCTCAAGTTATGGCCCTTTGAAGAAGGCATGGTCATGCTGTAAACGCCCAAGTTTTAACTTAGCGAAAATTCTTGCTTCCAAGCTAAGTTTCTTGTACGGCAAACTGAGCTTTGTGAGTGCTGATTGTGAAGCTTCCTTGATTTGGTCATGGGCCACGCTTTTAAAAGCGTGGCCTAGGGCTCCAAAGTGTGCTCCAACTTCAAAGTGTGCCCCAAAGCTCTTTTTTTCTCCTTTTTAGCTTATTTTGTGATTCTTTTTTTTCTTATTTCCTACCAAATTTATAGAATTAAAAGATTAAGGAAATATACCATTTAAGCATAAAAGAATGCAATATTTAAGCACTAATTATAAATTTCTTGTATGAAAAAGCATAGAAAAACATGACATGATGACATGTCATCACAACACCAAACTTAAACCTTGCTTGTCCCCAAGCAAGAAAAGAATCATGCAATAAAGATTGACAATCCAAGGTAGGAAGAATAGCAAGTTAATGTTCATGGTATGCTAGTTTTCTAAGCATGCTACAATCACAAAAGAAATGTAAATGATTGATGCTTTTATCTAGTTCAATTTATGAAACTTTTTCCTTATAATTTTTCCTTGAAACAAGCTTTTGATTTTTTTTTATTAGCTTCTCCTTTTGGGTGCTTTGTGAAGAACTGAAGATTGATGGTTTAGAGGTTATAGCAAACTCTCGTTGTAAGTATAGTTACTAAACCAAGCAAGCAACCTTTCTTACAAAAGTTTTTGTTGTCACAAGTAACAAACCCCTTTTAAAATTGATAACCGAGTATTTAAACCTCGGGTCATCTTCTCAAGGAATTGCAGGGAGGTATGTTCTTATTATTGGTTATGAAAAAGTGTGTTTTGGGGAATGTTGAGTTTGGGCAATGGGCACATATATATTTAAATGACAAGTAAAATAAAATAATAATAATAAAATCTCTTGGCAAGGTATGAGAAAACTGGAAGTCCTATCCTAGTTATCCTTATCAATTGTGATGAGAATTGGATTTTTCTCCCACTTTGTTAACCTCTAACAATGAAGGTAAGTTAAGTGGATGAATTAATTCTGATTCCTCAAATCCTAGTCTTTCCTTAGGAAAAGTTAGAGTTAGTGGAACTCGAATTAATTTGTGAAGAATTCCAATTTTCAATCAACAATGAGTTTGATAACTCAAGAGTCTCCAATTATTTAACCAAAGCCAAAAGGGAAGAAAGTCTACTTGAATGAAAATAACTTGGATAAACACAGAGTATTAATAAATTAAAGAGAGCAATGATAAGTCTGAAATACCTCAAATTATATTAAATAAAATATTCAAATCATAACATGGAAAGGTTCATAAGCCAATTGGGCAACATATCTAATACAAGCATTGAAGTATCTGAAAGTAAGAGATAAATATAAAATAAAAGAACATTGAACCTGGGATTTAGAGTCACTCCTAAAACTAAGAGAAGTCCTAAATCCTAATCCTAAGAGAGAGGAGAGAACCTCTCTCTCTAAAAACTACATCTACTCCTAAAATTGTGAATATGAGAGCCTGCCTCTGAATGGATGCATTCCCCCACTTTATAGCCTCTAATCTATATTTTTTGGGCCGCAAAATGGGTCAGAAACAGCCCAGAAATCGCCCCCTGCATATTCTGGTACGTTCAGGTCGCGGACAAGTGACGCGGAGGCGTCGTCCACGCGGCCGCGCGGATTGAAGTTTGCAGATGCGACGCGTTCGCGTGGATCACGCGTTCGCGTTACCTAGCATTAGAGCAACTATAGCATATTATATATTAAATCGAAGCCCCAGACGTTAGCTTTCAAATGCAACTGGAACCGCGTCGTTTGGACCTCTGTAGCTAAAGTTATAGCCATTTGAGTGAGAATAGGTCAGGCTGGACAGCTTAGCAGTTTCTCCAACTTCTTGTATTCCTTCCACTTTTGCATGCTTCTTTTCTATCCTCCAAGCCATTCCTGCCTTATAATCTCTGAAAGCACTTAACATACATATCAAGGCATCTAATGGTGATAAGAGAGGATTAATATTAGCAATATAAAGGCCAAAGAAGCTTATTTTCAATCAAAGCACATAATTAGGAAGGCAAATGTAAAACCATGCAAATAGTATGAATAAGTGGGTAAAGAGTTGATAAAATCCACTCAATTGAGCACAAGATAAACCATAAAATAGTGGTTTATCAATCTCCCCACACTTAAATATTAGCATGTCATCATGCTAAGCTCAAGAGAAACTATAAAGATGAAGAGGAATGATAGAGAGTATGCAATGCAACCTATGAATGTAACTACATGCTAAGATGTTTCTACCTACTTGGTTAAAAATAAACAAATCTTTCAAGAACAAATATGAACTGGATTTCACTAATTCAAATCATACAAATGAAGCACAAATAGACTTGCAAGAAGAAAATAGCTTATGAAAGCAGGGAACAAGGAATTGAGCATCGAACCCTTACTGGTAGTGTATACACTCTAATCACTCAGGTGTTTAAGGTTCGATCTCTCAATTCTCTACTAACCTTGCTTTCTAAGGCTTGCTCTTCATCTAACAATTAACATAAATTTAATGCACAGATACACATATCAAGAGGTCTTTTAAGGGTTGTAATAGGGTCAGGGTCAAGGTAGGATTGTATTTAGCCAAGTGGACTAAAATCTGAATCCTTAATTAACTTAAACTTTCCACCTAACTTAAACAATCCATGTAATCATAATACAAGACCTAACTGTCCATTAAGCATGTTTTCCACATATTCATGTATTCTAATTTCAAGTACAGTACATATGCATTGCTTTCACCATTTACTTTGGGGCATTTTGTCCCCTTTTTATTATTTGCTATTTTTCTCCTCTTTTTATCTTTTTCTTCTTTTTTTTTGTGTCCTTCTCAATGCATATGATTAATTTATTGAATGCATGAACATATTCCCAACATTCTTTCACATTTTCAGAAAATTCTAACATACTCAATTCTCAAACCAAATGTTTCCAAACCCACTTTCCCCACACTTAAATCATAAGCATTCTCACTAGTCTAAGCTAACCAAGGATTCAAATTAAGGACATTATTGTTTTCCGCTTAGAGTTAGTGATGAGCTAAAATAAAGAATAAAAGGGGTAAAATAGGCTCAAATTGGTTTGCAAAGGATAATGAAAGGTTAAGGCCATATGGGTATGTAAGCTCAGTGAAACAAAGGCCTCAATCATATAAGTGTATGCATACATCAAATAATGGAAATATAAAATTAAGCAAGACAAAGATTACAATTTTAGAGAGAAAAATACACACTAAAAACAAAATTTTTGGTTGATAAAATGCAACCAATTCAAATAGGCTCAAAAATCTCACAGGTTTTGTGTGTTCGAGTTCTAAACCATGTTCTAGTATAATATCTCTTCAAACAAGTGTAACATTAAATTTTATTCAAATTAGTAAAATTCTCTAAAAGGTTTCTTGAAAAAGAAAATATTACTTTAACCAAGTGGTAAAATATGCAAAAAATTAAACAAATATGCAATCAAACATGCAAATGCAACAATGAATAAGGAAAATAAATCGTTGGTGTTGAGATAGAGGAGTAACTAACCCATGGAGATCGGTATCGACCTCCCCACACTTAAAGATTGCACTGTCCTCGGTGCATGCTGAGATGTGCAGGTGGACGGGTTGCTCCAACTGACGCTTGTAGATGGAGGTGCCTTAGTTGGAGATCTCTTGGTTCCTTTCCTTGCTGGTGTCTTGTTAGTGGCCTTCTCTTTTTCTTTCTTGGTACCTATGCCTAAGGAAGAAGAAAAAAGGAAGAGTGTAAAATATAGAAAACTAAGACTGGAAGGGAGGAAATTCCAAGTGATAAGGAATGCCAAAGGAAAGATGATAGCCCAACTACATGGTAGCTACAACATGTAGGAAAGACAACAATAAAGATCAAAAAGGGGCAATTCAAAATAATAAGATGCAAGAGGATAAAAAAACATGCAAATAATAGGCATGAGAAGCATAGCTCAAGCATCAAGTAATAAATGTGCTAAATTAAAGAGCATGTGTAATGATGACAATTGTGAGTGATAATCCCAAATACATGTGGAGCACAAGTGTTGTGAAAAAGAGGCATGCAAGTGAAAGAGTAAAACAAAATAAGATTTAAAATGCCATAAAAGCTTTTTCACAAACACTGGGTGTGCAAGTTAAAATAGGGATGAAAATAATGTAATCCAAATGTATAAGAGAGCCATGAATAAATGTTAATTGTCAAATCTCTCCTCAGAATAGCCACCTGCTCAAATAAATTAATGCACTTATCCAAATAAAACTCCAACACCAACATAAAAATGCATGAAAAAGAATTGAAAAAGAAAAAGGAAAGAACAAATAAATGCATTAAATTAAAGGGATAGAAGAGTAGAGGGGAAGAAGGAGAGAAAGAAAGAAGAAAGAAGAGAGAAGAAGAAAGAAATTAGGATTTGGGGAAGAAAAGATAAGATATTTTTGGCTAATTTAGATAAGCTGCGCGGCGCAAGCGACGCGGTCGCGTGAGGCACGCGGTCGCGCGACTTGCGCTTAAACTGAAGGACGTGGTCGCGTTGGTCACGCGGTCGCGTGACCCGTTTTATGCTACTGGCGCGAGGGCAGCCTCGCACTCACACAACTCTCTGTTCAAAATCATTAGTTGCCAAATATTGGGTGACGCGATCGCGTGGAGCATACGATCGCGTGAGTGGCCTTATTTCCAATATGACGCGGACGCGTGGGGCACGCATTTGTGTGGGAGGGCTTGGGCTTCTAGCACGAGTCCGGCCCCATTCCAGCTTAACCTTCGGCCATGCACCCTTGTGACGTCGATTTACATGGCACGCGGCCGCGTGGGAGGCCAAAGTTCCCATGTGACGCGGACGCGTCAGCGATGCGGTCGCGTGGGTCGATTTGTGCCACTGGCACGCCTTCAGCCATGCTCCAGCGTGACTCTCTGTTCTTTTTTATTTTCTCCCCTCTCCTTGTGACGCGGACGCGTCGTTGATGCGCTCGCGTCGCGTGGCATTTTTTTTTTAATCTGAAAAAAAAAAATGCAGAATGCAGTGTTAATATGAATGTGATACAAAACTTCAGGTTCAATAAAATAAAATAAAACTCAAAAAAAATAAAACTAAATAAAAATGAAAAAGGAACGATCATTCCACGGTGGGTTGTCTCCCACCTAGCACTTTTAGTTATTGTCCTTAAGTTGGACATTTGGGAAATCTTTTGTTATGGTGGCTTGTGCTTGAACTCATCCAGGAATCTCCACCAATGTTTATGATTCTAATGTCCTCCGGGATCCCAAACTAGGCGCAGAAAGCCTTCAAGTAAGTTAAAGCATGTGACAAGGCCCCAAGAGTGCTGATTTCTAGATTGGATTCCGGGGTCCCAAATCTTGCTTTTGCACCCATCTTCTTGTTGATCATCATGATTTCATCCGGGTGGTAGGCAATCTGAATTCTCACTAAAGTGGCCAAATAACTTCCTAGACCCACTCAGTTGAGCTTTATACCAACCTTTGCGTTTAAACTTAAAGCTTTCAGCCATAATGAACCTTGCAGGACAATTCTTACCACTGGCCATCTTCCTCTTACTCTTAATGCCACAAAGAGCTCTAAGTTGACCATCCGTCTCCAGTAGCCCATATTCAAGTGGGATTAGAAAGCTAAGGGATATGAATTTTACCCACTTGAAAGTTGTGAAGGATGATGGCAACTTAGGGGGAGGTATTTTTAATGAAATTGCAAGCTCCACTCCCTTGTGCTCTTCTCTGATAATTACCACCTCTTTGCAAGCTTCTTTAATTTCAACCTCTTCCTCTTGGTAGCTTTCTTCCAATTCAATCTCCTCTTCATTGCTTTCCAAGGGTATGGGAGGTTGTGCTTCTTCTTTTTGAATCTCCCTCTCTTGATCAACCTCTTCCAAGTCCTTAACTGTGTTATGCTTTGGAGGTTGTACACCCTCCTTAGCATCAATTTCAAACACATATGGAGGTGAATGGTGTAAAGGGGCTTGTGAGTATGGTGGTCCAAAGTCATGTTGAGGAAAGGGTTCATAGGCATATGGTGGTGTTTGTTGAAAGTCCATTGGAGGTGGTTGTTGCCATGAGGGTTGATCAAATCCTTGTGGCTCCTCCCATCTTTGATTGTTCCAACCTTGATGCCTGTTCTCATTGTAATTTCTTCTTCCTGCAACATGATTGTAACCAAACTCATAGCCAAAGGGGTGAGAGTTCATAGTAACAAATAAAAATTAAAAACAAAAATAAAAACAAATTTAAATTAAAAGGTTATTTAAATTTTGAAATTGAAAATTAAATTTTGAAATTTGAATTTTAAAAAATTTTTAAATTTGAATTTTGAAATTTGATTTTTGAAATAAGATAAGATAAAATAAAAATTTTAAAATAAAAACCAATAACCTCTTAATTTAAGAAAAAGCAAAAATAAAAACAAAAATAAAAACAAGTAAAAAGAAAATAATTACAATAACCAATAATAAGGCACACGTTTGCAATTCCCCGGCAACGGTGCCATTTTGAAGAACTGAAGATTGATGGTTTAGAGGTTATAGCAAACTCTCGTTGTAAGTATAGTTACTAAACCAAGCAATCAACCTTTCTTACAAAAGTTTTAGTTGTCATAAGTAACAAACCCCTTTTAAAATTGATAACCGAGTATTTAAACCTCGGGTCGTCTTCTCAAGGAATTGCAGGGAGGTATGTTCTTATTATTGGTTATAAAAAAGTGTGTTTTGCGGAATGTTAAGTTTGGGCAATGGGCACAGGTATATTTAAATGACAAGTAAAATAAAATAATAATAATAAAATCTCTTGGCAAGGTATGTGAAAACAGGAAGTCCTATCCTAGTTATCCTTATCAATTGTGATGAGAATTGGATTTTTCTCCCACTTTGTTAACCTCTAACTATGAAGGTAATTTAAGTGGATGAATAATTCTGATTCCTCAAGTCCTAGTCTTTTCTTAGGAAAAGTTAGAGTTAGTGGAACTCGAATTAATTCTTGAAGAATTCTAATTTTCAATCAACAATGAGTTTGATAACTCAAGAGTCTCCAATTATTTAACCAAAGCCAAAAGGGAAGAAAGTCTACTTGAATGAAAATAACTTGGATAAACACAGAGCATTAATAAATTAAAGAGAGCAATCATAAGTCTGAAATACCTCAAATTATATTAAATAAAATATTCAAATCATAACATGGAAAGGTTCATAAGCCAATTGGGCAACATATCTAATACAAGCATTGAAGCATCTGAAAGTAAGAGATAAATATAAATAAAAGAACATTGAACCTGAGATTTAGAGTCACTCCTAAAACTAAGAGAAGTCCTAAATCCTAATCCTAAGAGAGAGGAGAGAACCTCTCTCTCTAAAAACTACATCTACTCCTAAAATTGTGAATATGAGAGCCTGCCTCTGAATGGATGCATTCCCCCACTTTATAGCCTCTAATATGTGTTTTCTGGGCCACAAACTAGGTCAGAAACAGCCCAGAAATCGCCCCCTGCGTATTCTGGTATGTTCAGGTCGCGGACAAGTGACGCGGAGGCGTCGTCCACGCGGACGCGTGGATTGAAGTTTGCAGATGCGATGTGTCCGCGTGGATCACGCGTTCGTGTCACCTAGCTTCCGGGCAACTATGGCATATTATATATCAAATTGAAGCCCCGGACGTTAGCTTTCCAACGAAACTAGAACCGCGTCATTTGGACCTCTATAGCTAAAGTTATAGCCGTTTGAGTGCGAAGAGGTCAGGCTGGACAGCTTAGCAGTTTCTCCAACTTCTTGTATTCCTTCCACTTTTGCATGCTTCTTTTCCATCCTCCAAGCCATTCCTGCCTTATAATCTCTGAAAGCACTTAACACACATATCAAGGCATCTAATGGTGACAAGAGAGGATTAATATTAGCAATATAAAGGCCAAAGAAGCATGTTTTCAATCAAAGCACATAATTAGGAAGGCAAATGTAAAACCATGCAAATAGTATGAATAAGTGGGTAAAGAGTTGATAAAATTCACTCAATTGAGCACAAGATAAACCATAAAATAGTGGTTTATCACTTTGCCCCATGAGTTAATAACAAAGCTACGACTTCTAAATGCTTTGTTTTCAAGTATTACCACTTGATACATAAGCACCACAAGCATTTAAATAGAGGGCTTCATTAAGCTCATTTGTTTCTTTTCTTGACTCTCTAATCATTGATGCTCAGAGCCTTGACCTTTGAGGGAGTGCTTTTTTTTTTTTTTGCACTTTGAGCCTAACCTTGACTTCTAAGTGTTTTGTTTTCAAGCATTTTACTTGATACATAAACACCACAAGTACTTAGCAAATAAATTGCCATTGGTACTAAGAGCCTTCAGCTTTCTCATTCTTTCTCTTTTTCTTTTCTTGCATTAATTGTATTTGCTTCTTCAAGGTTTTCATGATTTTCAAAAGATTTCACAAAATGTACTAGATGAAAACTTCAATTAAATAAAATCCAATGCAATTGAGCAACAATTAATCATACTAGCTTTCCAATACTTGTATGCACATGCTAATTTCTTCTTTAATTCCTTGTTTATTTATGATCATAATACTTTACTACTTTAAGCTTTACAAAACTCAAGTTGGTAGTCATAATGGCATGGCAACATGTTACAAATCAACATTCAAGCTATGCTTATTCATACCACACATGCATACAGAGAATATAAAGACAATCATGCAAAATAAAGTGTTGGAAACAAAGGAGAGGAAAAGAAACTCTACAACCTTGTAGTTCATCTTCATTATTGTTGTCCTTTTTCCTCTATTCTTCCTATTTCCCTTGCCAAAATCAGAATGCTTGCTCATCCTCAAGCAATAATTAGAACAATGGCTATGGGGCTAAGATGGATCATGAGTGTCTTACACAATGAAATGTTAGCAATACATGCGTTTTAAGTAAGCAAAATTAAGGATAACAATCAAGGCACAGAGAAACAAGAACATTGTGATTGTAAGCATAAGAAGGTGTGCACAATACTTTGCATAAAGAATAAGTGGCACACCAAACTTAGTGTGACACTTTCACTTAGAATTGATGCAATTATCTAGTAGATATTGGAACCAAATTTTTGTTTCATAGCAACACCAAGCTTAGAATGCAATCACATGTCAATTTTATTTGAAACAAGACTAAATAAAACTGTTGTATGTTAAATACAATCACCAAGCAAAGAATCTGTCATGAATAAGGATCTCTTGGTAATGTATTAACAACAATAGTTAATAAGCAAACTAAATGAAAGCATTTAAAAATAGAAAAATGACTAAAGCAAGTAGAATGAAAAAGTGTCAAATTAAAAGAAAAAAATAAAACTGCAGAGGCATTATGATTATGCAGACAAGTAGTGTTGCTTGAATGAATTGCATAGAAAATAAGTGGCACACCAAACTTAGAATCTTGGTGTGTCACTTTCATTTTTGATTTGATGCAATCATCCAAAAAGATTGAAAGCAATTTGTTGCAAGGCAACACCAAACTTAGAATGTAACCATATGCCAATTTATTGAATTTAAACTAAACAAAGAACGAAAACAAAGCAGAGAAGAGAAATTATACCTACGGTTCACATGTTGTTCACTTTCTTCCTCTTCTTCCAGTTTGTTAAGAGGAATGACCTCAAGGGAGGAGAAGATTCAGCTGTTGTCCCCTTTCTTGGTTTCCTCTCAGCAAGCTTTCTTTTGTACATGGCTTGATTGAGCTTGCTTGCTAATGGTCCAGGGGTTGGATTGCTTGTGGTTGACCCTTTATTCATCATGATTATTGTCCTTGGTAGCTTGGTCACAATCCTCTTCTTGGTGCTTTTGTTAATTGCCTTCACTTCCTTGAATCCAAGTCTTGGTGGTTGTATGATTGTTGGAGTCCTCTTTTCATCAAGAGCCTCTTGAATTAGTGGCTCAATGAGCTCTTCCTTAATGTACTTCTCTGCCCCACTTGAGTGTGAATTTTCTTGAATGACTTTCTCACTTTTTTGTTCCTCTAATTCTTTCTTTGTACTCAACATTTGACTTAATAGCTTTTTCTTTGAGGAGGTTTGTTGATCTTTCCAACATTTCTTCATCTCCTCTTCATATTTTTCAACTACAGATTCAATTGTTGAGAGTTTTTGGGTCAGAAAAGTTTGTGAGAGTTGTGAGTCTTCATGTTCCCTTGTCATCTCAAGTGGCTTTTGTGAATGTAAAATCCTTGGCTCATGTCCTTCATCCTTCATTGCAGTTTCACTTGACACAGGGACATTTTGTTCTTGTTTTTCCACTTCCTCACTTACAAATTGGTCTTCATCCTCACTGTTTGATGGTTCTAAGTTCCCCATTGTTTGCTCTAAGGGCCCATTCATCTCCTTGAGGATGATTTCTTTCCAGGATTGGGGTTGTGTGTATCTATCCACGAGTTTTCTATGTATTTCAATGGCTTGGCTTTGGCTTTCTAAGGGTTCTTTGGACCATTGAAGGTAATCCTCAACTGCTAGTTCAAGAGATGAAGGTTGAGAGTAATTTTGGTGACATGGATGTGTTGTGGTGAAGTTGTGTTGAGGGGTGTGGAATGAGTTATGTGATTGATGGGATGACTTCTATGGATTTTGGAGGAAACTTTGTGTTGAGGCATAATCAAGTGATGAAGAACTTTCAAATGAGAAACTGGGAAGTGAGGGTGGATGCTCTTTCATTCTTTGGTGATACTCTCAGCCACCATTTGAATAATGACTTGAATCATTTTGTGGTGGTGGAAAGTATCCCATATGATTCTCTTGCTCATCTTGTGTCTCTGAAGCAAATCTCCATGAATTGGAGTGCTCAAAATTGGTATTTTCTTGGTGATATTCCCAGCCACCATTAGAGATTGGTCATGGTAGGTAATATCCCATAAAATTTGTTTGATCATAAGATGAGTTGAACTCCATTTGAATTTTGTAAAATACAACACCAAATAAAATTGAAATTCATGTCTCAGATGTTATTTGCTTAGTGAGGCAAAAACACAAACACCTTAGTTTCAAGAATAAAAACAAAGAAAATGCTTAATCTAGACTTCTCACCCACTTAATCATTGTTGATCTAAATCAATCCTCGGCAACAGCACCAAAAACTTGATGGGTTTTTTTGGAAAACGAATTCCAAACACCCAAAACTCACCGGCAAGTGTACCGGGTCGTATCAAGTAGTAAAACTCACTTAGAGTGAGGTCGATCCCACAGGGATTGATGGATCAAGCAACTTTAGTGGGTGATTAGTTTAGTCAAGCTAACATTGAGTGAATTGTGTGAAATGTGGCCAACAGAAAGTAAATTGCAAGGAATTTAAAAGATACAAAAAGTAAAATTGCAAGTAACTTAAAGAACAAGAAAGTAAAATAGCTTAAACTTAAATTGCAAGAAATGTAAATTGCAGAAACTTAGATTGCAAGAAATATAAATGACTGAATCTTAAAGTGCAAGAAATGTAAATTGCTTGAATTATAAAAGGGATTGGGAGCTGGAATTGCAGAATTTAAACAAGCAGAAGCAGATTGCAACAAACAGAAGAACTAAAGATGAATTGAATTGCAATAGATCTTAAACAGAAAAGCAAAAATGCTTGAAGAATGAAAATAGAAAAACTGATGCTTAATTTGCAGCAATTAAAAGGCAAATTAAATGAAAATCCTAATTCTAGCTTGTTCTTGTGCCTTTGAGTGATGATGTGGGCTTTGCTTGCTTGATTTGGAGAGAGATGGGTTTGGTTGGCCTTGATTCAATTTGGTGAAGAATTGATTTTAATTGGAATTTTGGTTGAATTTTTGCCCAATATTGCACCTCCCACGGACGACTCAGTTGGAAAACCAAACTGAGCACCCAATGTTGCCTTGCTTGCTTGATTTGGTGTGCGTTCAGCCTTGCCCATATTGCATGACACTAGAGCTCAGTTGGAATTTTGAACTGAGCTCTATGTCTTGGCCGTGTCAAAAGTTGTGCACGTCATGGCATCCTTGGCCATGTCACTTGCGCGCATCACAGCTCCTTGGTGTGCCAAAGTGTTGTGCCAAAATGTGGGTGATGGGGGAAGGTAGCGCTCAGTTGGGAAAACCAACTGAGCTCCCCATGTGTAGCGCCTTGCTTGGGACCTCAAGCTTCCAAGTTCGATCCTTGGTGGAGGAACTTTTGTGAGCTTTTTCCTTGCATTTTCTTGAGTGGGAGCCCGATAAAGCTCAGTTGAGAAAGTGAACTGAGTGCTATTTTGCTTTCCTTGTTTTCCTTGTGTCTCTCTCTTCGAGCCTTGGTGAAGCCACTTTGGTTTATTTTTGTTTGTTTTTGGTCCTTAAAGGTGCCTTTCACTTGTGCCTCAATTTTATGCCAAATATGGACTATCATATATCGTTGAAAAGCTCTAAATGTCAGCTTTCCAATGCAACTATAAGCACATCAATTGGACATCTGTAGTTCAAGTTATGGCCCTTTGAAGGAGGCATGGTCATGCTGTAAACGCCCAAGTTTTAACTTAGCAAAAATTCTTGCTTCCAAGCTAAGTTTCTTGTACGGCAAAGCTAAGTTCACTTAGTGAACTGAGCTTTGTGAGTGCTGATTGTGAAGCTTCCTAGATTTGGTCATGGGTCACGTTTTTAAAAGCGTGGCTTAAGGCTCCAAAGTGTGCTCCAACTTCAAAGTGTGCCCCAAAGCTCTTTTTTTTCTCCTTTTTAGCTTATTTTGTGCTTCTTTTTCTTCTTATTTCCTACCAAATTTATAAAATTAAAAGATTAAGAAAATATACCATTTAAGCATAAAAGAATGCAATATTTAAGCATTAATTATAAATTTCTTGTATGAAAAAGCATAGAAAAACATGAAATGATGACATGTCATCATCGCTCAAACCGGCATTAATCACATATAGCCTGCTATAGAAGAAATCATTCACAGTTGGAGTAGACAGTAAGAAAGGACTGATCCAGAAGAACAAAGCATCTCTGAAACCTTAATCATCTTCTTATCATTGAATTCACAACCACTGAGTAACGTTATTTTTACTTCACTTTACTTTTATGCGCTTAAACAACTAAAGAACTTTTCTATCCGCTTTACTAAGATTTACAAGATAACCACTGTTTGATCCAAGCCGACAATCCTCGTGGGATCGACCCTGACACACCTCAGGTATTACATGGACGATGCAGTTTACTTGTTGGTTCAGTTGTGCGAAGTTAAATTCTGTGCACCACCCCTCTTGATCCTTCTTAACCTCTTCTTATTTTCCTTGTCACACAGTCTCTAATATTTTCTGTAACTCTTCACCTTCTTGTGCTTTCTGAATCTCAGTCTTAAAATCACTTATGATTTGTAATTGATTCAAACTCTCACTCTAATCTGATGGTAACCCAACCTAAGTTCAATATTTGAGAACAAGCCAACTCCTTGTAACTGGTCCATCAGATCATCAATCTATGGTAAAAGGGTATTTGTTCTTCACCGTCACCTTATTCAACTGTCGGTAATTAATGCATAACCTCATACCTCCATCCTTCTTTTTCACCAACAACACAGGTGCTCCCAACGGGAAAACATTTGGTCGAATGAAGCTCTTCTCTAACAACTCTTTTAATTGCTTCTTTAACTCTGCCAATTCCAATGGTGCCATCCGATATGGTGTAATCGATACCGATCCAGCCTCCAGCACTAAATCTATAGCGAATTCATTCTCTCTCTAAAGTGGAAACTCAGGTACATCTTCAGAGAAAACTTCGAGAAATTCTCTCACAATCGGTATTCGGTCTAATTCTTGCTCATTTCCTAAAGAATTTACAGCCAAAAGGATAAATAATTGGAACTCAGCTCCACTACAATTTACTTTCACCCCTATTTAAATAATAACTTCGTGCCAACACGGATCTTTCTGATTCCTCAGACATAAACCGAATAGAACGCTCAAGGCAATCCAATAACACCCGATTCATCAATAATCAATCCAACAAAATCAAGTCTAACTCAGTCATTGGCAAACCGATAAATTCATGAACAAAGTCTTGGTTCTCCACCCTAAAAGGTACCTCTTGACATCCTAATCTAATCACTACAATCTTAGAAGCAGGAGTATGCACATGCAAATTAAATGACAATGCCGACACCTTTAATCCTAATTCAGCAGCCTTATCAAAGTCTATGAATGAATGAGATGCTCCAGTATCATACAACGCAATTACCTCTAATCAAAGTATCCGACTTAGCTGCATCATCTGCCGTGATAGCATACACATGGCCTTGTTGTTGAGCTTTACCAGTATTCATGTCAGTCTTCTCGGGACAGTTTCATGACATGTGACGAACTCTTTCACAAATATAGCAAAGTCCCGATCCAATCCAACAAGGAGTTCCTAGGTGACAGCTTCCATACTACCTATAAGTCATTTCATTTTGAGGTTGCCTTCCATATCTCCTCTCTTGATGGTTGTTGTTCCCTCGGTAAGTATCTCGGCCACGTTGAGGTTGTTGAACATAACCTTCCCTCTTGAAGTTTCGGCCCCTTGGAGCAAAGGACCTTGCACCTCCTCCTCGGTTGCATACCCACCGCGGTTAGAACCCGCATTCACATTCCTCCTAGAGCAATCTTCCACCATACGGCTTTTGTTCACCAACTCTACAAAACTCTTAATCTCATGAGGTGCCACAGCTCACATAATGTCCTCTCTCAAATCGTCCTGGTACCTCATGCACTTCCACTCCTCATATCCTTCAAAAGCTCCTTGACAAACTCTTGAGAAATGACACAGCTCTTCAAACTTGCTTCTGTAAGCAGCCACAGTCATTGTTCCACAATGCTTGAGCCCGACCTTATGAATGCTTGGACTCAAGAAAGGGCATTATTCATACTCTGGCCCAAGATAAAGCCAAGCCCAATAAGGATAAAGGCCTACCCAAAAAAGGGTGACCTCTTCCACTTGCCCGACCTCTTAAGAGGTCAGGCATGACAAGGAGGTCTAGCCTTACTTATTTGAATAAGTAACTACCTCCCTAAATGTCTCCTACTATTTCTATCTCATCTAGAAGATAGATCCCAATAAACTCCCAAGATAAAGGAAATCTACCAACAAAGGTAGAACTACTCCAAAAAGGTGGTTATCTATTCTACTATAAATACACTAACACCCCTTAGGTATATTCAAGTCCCAATCTACTAAAAACTGCTAAAAGTCCTTGCTAACTAAAGTATCGGAGTCTCTTACAAATACCACCCCCACCTTCTCATGAGAAACTCAGATGGCGGCAGCTCGGCACCAGCACAAGTCAGATGCTATCTCAGAAGGAGTCTGAACCTCACATTCAGACCTAAATTATCGTTTTTGTTAACCCCTGGAATAGAATTCATTCTCAAGGAATGATCGGATCACATCTACAACTATATAAATATTACAATATTCGAATATTTTTTTTCAATACAATCTTACAAAAACTTGTTTAAATTTTTGCTAATTTAAATATTAAAATTTTTTATAGGTACTATATCTAGGGATGGATGTATTCATAAGGCAGTGGGGGCATTGTCCCCAGTGAAATTTCAAAAAACAGAGAGTAGTTCTTAGTGAAATACTATAATTGTCTCCACTATATAATTACTTTTGCCCCCAACCCAGAGCTCCAAATCCCTAACTCTTCTTCTTCTTCCTTTCTCCCCGAATCCCTAACTACTCCAGCCTCCGCCCTTCAGTCTCCAGGCTCCAAAATTACTCTCGCCAACCTGCCACTTCGCATTTTCACCAATGTGGCAATGTCATTGGCTCCCTGCAGCTGACGTTGCTGCCCTGTTCAACATTTCTCCAATGTGGCTCCGTCAATCCGTTGGTTTCTCCTTTTATTGCCACGATTGTCCCACGTTGCTCCGTCCTCTGTCGGTTTCTCCTTGCATCGCTGCCGCGACGCATCTGGTTGTTCTCAGGTTCTGCCTTCTTCTCTGTAATTGTGTTCCTCTTCTGCGTCACTACTTGTGATATGTGTGGTTCTGGCGCTGTATTCCTCTTCTATGTTCCTTCCTTTGGCAGTTTGGCATTTGGTTCTGCCTTTTTCTTTACCAAAGATCAATCTCTTCTTGTTCTTCTTTCTTATTCTAAGATCCTCTTCTCTGTTCAGTGTTCAGTCTTCAGCAGTTTAAGTGTTCAACCTTCGTCCTGCTGCCTATTGCCACTGGGCACCGCACCGCTACAGGATCATTGATAAACCACTATTTTATGGTTTATATTGTGTTTAATTGTGTGGTTTTATCATGATCTTTGCCCACTTATTCATTAAAGAAGCATGCATTTATATTTCCTTCCTAAAGATATTTTATGGTTGAAAACTTGCTTCCTAGAGACTTTTAATTATGTATTTTATTTCTCCTTTATTCCATTCGATGCCGTGATCTGTGTGTTAAGTATTTCAGGCTTTATAGGGCATGAATGAGTTGGAGATTGGAAGGGAAGCCTGCAAAAATGGAAGGAACACAAGAAATTGAGGAGATGACCAACGAGAGGCGACGCGGTCGCATGGATGATGTGACCGCGCGGAAAATAGCAATTTGCATCGACGCGGCCGCATGGATGATGCGACCGCGCGGATAGAACAGCACGAGTGACGCAGTCGCATGGACGACGCGTCCGCATGGCAAAGCAGAAACGCGAATGACGCGTCCGCATGTGCGACGCGATCGCGTGACGTGCGCGACCTGCATAATTTGCAGATTCACTAGGGGCGATTTCGGGCCCTATTTTGACCCAGTTTTCGGCCCGGAATAGCAGACTAGAGCCAGAGAACATGTAGAAACCAGAGACAATATTCATTCTACACAGTTTTAATTTTAGATCTAGTTTTGCTCCTCCCCTAGGTTTTCTCTCTACACATTCATAGTTTTTAGGATTATTATTTTACATTCATAGTTTGGGATATTGAGAAGAGTTATTACCTCATCAAGACTTCGTCATTCTAGTTCGTTTTCTTTACTTGGTCTTACTCTTCTATGTTCTTTGCTTTGTTTGATTTTACTATTGGAATATTCTTAGGGTTATTTAATACAAGGATCACTTTTATTTTTAATTGACTATTTTAATTTTATTTACAATGTCTTTCCTTAATTCCTTTTTATATGCTATGAATTTTACCTTTACAATGAGTGAGTAGTTCCCTAACTTAATGGGGAATTGATTGAAAGGAACCTTTGAGTTGGAAGGCTTGAAAGAAAAATTGCAATTGAGTTTATGGTTGGATTGCCTTCTAATCACTAACACCAATCCCTTTTAATTAAGTGGATTGCAACTTGTGAACGGACGTAGCATTCCAACTTGTTTAACTTTCCTTCACATAGTGAAGGATAACTAAACAGGATAACCTTTAATTGTTAATTAATCCTGAGAGCATTCCAACAATAATAGGGATTTCAACTAATCAATTTCCAGTCAAGGTTTTTATTTACATTATTCAAATTCACCAATTTAATTTCCTGTTTGCCTAATTCAAACCTTTTTGAAAACCTCTGATTAATAAAATAGCACACTTTTCTGCAACTCGTTGGGAGACGACTTGGGATTCATACTCCCGGTATTTTAAATTCAACTTTCTGTGACACCTTTCTAAATTGATAGGCAGATTTCCGGCGAATTAAGAACTATACTTGCAACGTATATATTTTAATAATTTTTAATTCGCTAATTTCTGCCGCATCACTTTTTAGCGCCGTTGCCGGGGAGTCGCAATAGAGTGATAAAGTTATTAATTAGAATTTATTTATTTGCATTTTATTTTATTTTGCTACTATGAGCTGCATGTTTCTTTCGTCAAATGACGCGTTCACTTCCTGATCCGCGCTTGCTAATATTCGATCCTGAAATTGAAAGGACTATTTCATGAATAAGGCGAGCTCGGCGTCGGTTAGTCCGCTCTGAGGGCGGATCTGAAAGTGAACTTGAGGAAGAAACCAGCTTCCGTTCTACTGATTCGATTGATTCACGTGCAGACGACATGGCAGAACCTAGAAGAGTTACCATCCAGGAGGAAGGAGCCCCTGATTTTACAATGTAACCGTTTCAAGCGCATCACCCAGTGGTGGCTACAGATTTCGAAATAAAGACCGCACTGCTCAATTTGATGCCCATGTTTCATGGCTTACCTGCTCAAGAGCCTATCAAGCACTTGAGAGATTTCCAGGCAGCCTGTTCTACTGTCAGGCGAGATGGTACAGATAAAACTTCAATTCTGCTAAAAGCTTTCCCATTTTCTCTTGAGGGAAAAGTAAGAGAGTAGTACTACACTCAACCCCTAGCAAATGTATCCAACTGGGATACGCTCAGAAAAGAGTTTTTGGAGAAATTCTTTCCATCTGAAGTTACTGATAAGCTAAGGAAAGACATTTCCACGATTGTTCAAGATGACAACGAGACTCTCTTTGAATACTGGGAGTGCTTCAATAATCTTCTGGAAGTATGCCCCCACCACATAATTGACAAGATAGTGTTACTCAGCTATATCACACAGGGTATAAGGCCCCAAGATAAGACCACATTGGAAAGTGCTAGCAATGGGTCTATGAAGAAGTACAAGACCACTGATGAGGCATGGGAATTGATCAGCGACTTAGCTGAATCTACTAGGAACCACAGACAGAAGCAAGGCCGTTCAAAAGCCATTGCAGAAGTATCCTCTAGTAGAGAGACTGCTGCTCTAACTCAGAGTATCTGTAAAAAGACCAACTTGCTGAAGCAAATGCAATTGAATCAACGACAAGTTCAGCAAGCTCAACCTCCTTCACCACAGCAAAACCAACAGTTAGTTCCACAGAGAGTTTACGGAATTTGTGCTGATTATAGCTATTATACTGATGAATGCCCGCAACTCCAACAGGAAGACAACATGGTGGCATCCACTCATAACTTCTATGACCGCCCCAACCAAGGGTACAATCAAGGTGGAAATCATAACCATGGATGGCAGGACAATTCTAACCAGAATTGGAGGGACAACAATAACAGAGGAGGCAGAGATAATCAGAGAAATCAGAGGTGGAATAATAATAACAATAAGCAGCTGAACCAACCTTACAAAGCACCTCACCTGAGGCAATCCCAAGGACCACAGAATACCCAACAGCAGACCTCTCAATTTACTCATTCTTCTTTATCTCCTAATAAAGAGTTACTACAATTTTTTGAGCGGAGACAACAGACCATGGAAAATAACATTATGAATAACATTAATGCCAGTCTGAATGGTCTGACCTCTACTTTGCGAGCTCTTATTTCACAGATTAGATCAATGCAAAATTCCAGTAACCAACCTTCAAGCTCCACTGGAATCCCATCTCAACCATTACCCAATCCAAAGGGAGGCATTAATGCCATCACCCTAAGGTCCGGAACCACACTGCAGGAGAGGAATCAGGAGGAGCTAAGCTCACTAGGACACACCTCAGCTGAAGAGGTAGTAGAAATAGAAGATGTTGAAGAGGAAGAGGACATACAGGACACAACTGAAAAAGAAGAAGTCCAACCACAGGAGGAAGCACCAAGAGGCACAGACACTGCAGAAAACAATACTCCTATTCCATTTTCACAACTTGCAAGGAAGCCCAGGAAGCAGCTGGAACCCGATCCCAAAATGGTAGAAATATTCAAAAAGGTTGAGGTAACCGTTCCTCTTTTTGATGTTATTCAACAAGTACCTAAATATGCAAAGTTTCTAAAAGATTTATGTATACATAAAGACAAAATTAATGAATTAGAAACTATTCCTTTAGGTAGTTCCATATCTGCTTTAATGGGAGGATTACCTGAGAAGTGTAGTGACCCAGGTCCTTGAATAGTTAGTTGTACTATTGGTGTAGTAATTTATGATTGCATGTGTGATTTAGGAGCCTGTGTTAGTATAATGTCTTTGTCTATATATGATATTTTGAGGCTCCCTCCCTTAAAAAGGTCGGCAGCTCGTTTTGTGTTAGCAGATAAAAGCATTATTACAGTGGCTGGAGTTGCTGAAGATGTTTTAGTGAACATTAAGGAGCTTACATTTCCCACTGATTTTTATATCTTGGAGATTCCCCATAATGACTCGGATAAGCCATCATCAATCCTACTTGGAAGACCATTCCTGAAAACATCAAAATTCAAATTGGATACTTTTTCAGGAACATACTCGTTTGAAATAGATGGCCAAATAGTAATCTTCAATCTGAATGAAGTCATAAACAACCCTCCAGAGATCATTCTATCTTCCAATGTGATTTTATAGATGAAACTGTAGCTGAAGTTCACAAGGAAGAGTTAGGAGAGAGGCACATTGGACGAGGTCCAAGTGTGGGGGCCCTCTTGACTGACAATGAGGGTACCTCAGCATTTTCACAAGCACCAGACAATCCAGAGCCGACCCATGATCAGAAGTTGGAACTGAAACCCCTTCCTCCACATCTCAAATATGCTTATCTTGAAGATGAACAGAAGTTCCCCGTTATCATTGCAAGGGAACTCACTTCCCAACAAGAAGAGCAGTTACTTGATGTACTGAGGACGCATAAGAAAGTAATTGGGTGGACTTTTGGCAGACATAGTAGGCATCAATCCTCAAGTATGTGAGCACAGAATATTTTTAGAAGAGGGAGCAAGACCTGTCCGTCAACCCCAAAGAAGATTGAATCCCACTATCTTGGAGGTTGTCAGAAAGGAAGTGACTAGACTATTGGAGGCAGGTATCATCTATCCCATTTCAGACAGCGAATGGGTTAGCCCAGTACAAGTGGTGCCCTGCGGACATTAGTTACGTCTGAGAGGTTCGTAAGACTTGAGATCAACGATACTCGAGAGGTACGAGTAAGAAGTAACATCACTGAGGTCTGAAGAAA
>NC_029788.2:36527611-36562434 GCF_000816755.2 Arachis ipaensis
ACATTATTGCTTTTTAGATGGTTACACAGGTTATTTCCAGATTCATATAGCTCCTGAGGATTAGGAAAAGACCACTTTTACATGTCCTTTTGGGACTTATGCTTATAAACAAATGCCCTTTGGCTTGTACAATGCACCAGCTACTTTCCAAAGGTGCATGATGAGTCTTTTCTCTGATCTTATTGAGGACTGTATGGAGGTTTTTATGGATGATTT
This sequence comes from Arachis ipaensis, assembly GCF_000816755.2. Lineage (NCBI taxonomy): Eukaryota > Viridiplantae > Streptophyta > Magnoliopsida > Fabales > Fabaceae > Arachis > Arachis ipaensis. The sequence goes on from NC_029788.2 coordinate 36,527,828, forward strand.
TAGCGTTTATGGTGATTCTTTTAGCCTTTGCTTAGATGGGTTATCTAGAGTATTAGATAGATGTGTTAATACAAACCTTATATTGAATTTTGAAAAATGTCATTTTATGGTAAAATAAGGGATTGTATTAGGACATGTGGTATCTAATAATGGCATTTCTGTAGACCCAGCAAAGGTGAATGTTATTTCTAGTTTACCTTACCCCTCTTCTGTGAGGGAAGTCTGTTCGTTCCTTGGCCATGCAGGTTTTTACAGGAGATTTATTAAGGAATTTAGTAAGGTAGCACTTCCCTTATCCAAATTACTACAGAAGGATATTGAGTTTGAGTTCAGTGAAGATTGCAAAAAAGCATTTGATAAGCTGAAAGCCGCCCTGACTCGAGGCCCAATTGTGAGAGGACCAGACTGGAGCCAGCCGTTTGAAATCATGTGCACCGCTTCCAACCATGCAGTAGGAGCAGCGCTGGCTCAGCATGAAGGTAAGGACCCTTTTGTTATTGCTTATGCGTCTAAGACTTTAGACACTGCCCAATCCAATTATACTACTACTGAGAAAGACTTTCTTGCTATTGTTTTTGCTCTGGATAAATTCCGAGCTTATTTACTTGGTACTAGAGTAGTAGTGTATTCGGATCATGCAGCTTTAAAGTATCTATTAGCTAAAAAGGAGTCCAAACCAAGGCTCATACGTTGGATACTGCTATTACAAGAATTTGATTTAGAAATAAAGGATAGGAGTGGTAACCAGAATTTAGTGGCAGACCACTTGAGTCGCCTTGAGCACATTAAGGATGATTCTACTCCTATAGATGATAATTTTCCATTTGATAACCTGCAAGTAGTATCTGAGGTATCTCCCTGGTATGCACCTGTAGCTAATTATCTAGTTAGCCACACATTTCCTCCTAACTTTTCTAAGCATCAAAGAGGCAAGCTGAAAAGCGAGTCTAAATATTATATATGGGATGATCCATATTTATGGAGATGTGGCGCTGATCAGGTAATTAGACGGTGTGTGCCTCAATCAGAATTCCAGTCCATCTTAGAGGCCTGTCACTCATCTGAGAGTGGAGGACATTTTGGCCCTCAAAGAACTGCTAGAAAAATCTTGGACTGTGGACTCTGGTGGCCTACTCTTTTTAGAGATGCTGCTGAATTTTGTAAATCTTGCCGCCATGCCAAAAGTTTGGTAATATATCCAGGAGGGATGAGATGCCTCAACAAATTATGCTTTTCTGTGAAATGTTTGATGTTTGGGGTATTGACTTCATGGGTCCATTTCCAAATTCTAATGGACATTTTTATATATTGTTAGCTGTAGATTACGTTTTAAAATGGGTGGAAGCAATTCCTACCCGCACTGATGATGCTAACACTGTTGTTTCCTTTATGAGAAACCATATTATCTGTCGCTTTGGATCCCCACGAGCAATCGTGAGCGATCAAGGCACCCATTTTTGTAACAGGAGACTAACAGGACTAATGAAGAAGCATGGGATAATTCATAAGGTTGCAACAGCATACCATCCTCAGACCAATGGGCAAGCCGAGGTGTCAAACAAAGAAATAAAGCGTATCTTGCAGAAGATAGTCAAACCTCATAGAAAAGACTGGAGCACCAGGCTACAAGATGCACTATGGGCATATAGAACAGCATATAAAACACCCATTAGGATGAGTCCTTTCCGCTTAGTTTACGGAAAAGCTTGTCATCTCCCAGTTGAAGTGAAGCACAAAGCCTTTTGGGCAGTCAAGGAGTGCAACATGAAAATTGGGAAAGCCGGAGCTGAAAGGAAGTTGCAACTGCAAGAACTGGAAAGCCTTCGCCTTGAAGCTTATGAGAACTCAAAACTATACAAGGAGAAGATAAAGGCTGTACATTATCAGAACATCAAGAAAAAAGAGTTCCAGCCTGGAGATTTAGTCCTCCTTTACAAATCTCGAGTGAGGCTCATGCCAGGCAAATTAAGATCAAGATGGGAAGGTCCATACAGAGTAGAGAAGGCCGAACCGTACGGAGTTTATCACCTAAGCCATCCTTCACACTCTGACCTTATCAAAGTTAATGGACACTGTTTGAAGCTATACCATGGCGAGAAGATACAAAAAAATAAGGAGCTTGAGATCTTCCTTTTGGAAGATCCCCACATAGCAGAAGATTGAGCTAGTGGAACGTCCAACTTACGAACGTTAAAGCAAAGTGCTAGGTGGGAGACAATCCACCATGGTATGATCGTTCTTTTCTTTATTTTCTGTTTTTCCTATTCAATAACTCCTCTCTTTATCGGTACTTTCATGCATCTGCATTCACATACTTTTATTTAAAAAAAAAAAAATTTGCCACGCGACGCGACCGCATCAGCGACGCGTCTGCGTCGCAAGGAGATGGGAGAAAAATAAAAACGAACAGAGAGTCACGCTGGAGCGTGGCTGGAGGCGTGCCAATGGCGCAATTCTACCCACGCAGATGCATGCCCCATGCGTCTGCGTCACCTGGAAATAATGACCTCCCACGCGACCGCGTGACCCACGCGGCCGCGTGCCATCGTTTTCGACGTAAAAAAAGTGCACAACGAATTATTGTGCACGAGTGGTGCTGGATTAGTGCCAATGGCACAATTCTACCCACGCGGACGCATGGCTCACGCGTCCGCGTCGTTCCCTTCTAAAGCCCACTCACGCGATCGCATGCCCCATGCGATCGCGTCACCCCAAATTTGGCACATATATCAAGTCGAACAGAGAGTTGTGCTGGCGCGAAGCTGCACTCGAGCCAGAAGCACAACATGGGTCACGCGACCGCGTGACCGACGCGACCGCGTCAACCACCTTAAGCACAAATTGCGCGACCGCGTGCCCCATGCGATCGCGTCACTTGCGGCGCACAGTTTCTCTAATTTTGCCAAATATCATATCTTTTTCTCTCCAAATCCTATTTTTCTTTTTTTCCTCCTTACTTCTTCCTTCTCTCTTCTTCCTTCTATCTCACCTTTCACTCTTTCTCCCTCACCTCCATTAACAAGGTTTTATTTTCTTCTTCACCCCTTTATTTTCTATCATTCCTCTTATTTTATATGTTATCTTCTTTTCTTTTCTTTTTCTTTTCATTATTCATATTTTCTTTCTTCTTCTATCCTTTTTACATGGTGTTATCAATTTATGTGAGTCATTATTCTTCATTATATGCTTGTGGATTGTTGCAAATTGTTTGACAATTATATATTATTTTCTTTAAAGGGATGCTTGCATGTTCACTTTAATACTTTCTATACTTTATTTACCTTGCATGCTATGTGTTTGTGAAAAAGCCCATATGGCATTATGCACTTCTCTATGTTATTCTAAATATTCAATGCTTGCTTTTCACAAATTCCCTTTACTATTCTATTAATTGAATTTAATTGTCAATACAAACGTGATGGTTTGTTACAAAGTAATGCTTGGTCTATGCTACTCGTGCCCTTTGCCGGCATGCCAATAAACACCTTGCATTCACTTGTCATCATATACACTAACTATTTTCCATTAATGATCTTTCACATGTACTCATGAGCGTGTGTCACCATCATTTACCTTTTAATGTGCATTTATAACCATTATTTTTCGTTCTCTTCATTGCTATATATCTCTTTGAATTCAATTTACTCTCTCTCTCTTCCCTTTTTAGGATGGTCACCAAGAAAGGAAAAGAGAAAGCTACCCCCAAACAACCAGCAAGAAGAGGAACAAAAAGAGCATTAGTGGCCGAGCCTTCTTCAACTACAGTCAAGCCCTCAACAAAACGAGTTAAGAGGATCATCAAGGTTGATGAAAAGGAGAAAGCCTTTCCAACGAAGGACACTGCGCGATTTTCCAATCGCTACTGTGAGCAAATGTTCCCCATCCTGGCAGAAAGGAGCTATAACAACGAATACCTTCTTATCCTCCTGCCCAATATTGCTACCTTTGTTGAGCCGCAAATTGAACGAAGACAATGAGGTTTCCTATGGAGACAGCCAAGGCAGGTCAATCTCTCTTGGGTAGTCGAGTTCTACTCTAACTTCTACCTGCCTACTCTGCAGTCTGTCAATGTACGTCAGAAGCAAGTCCCCATTACAGAAGAGGCCATTCGACAAGCTCTAAGTCTTCCCCCTATTCCAGAAGGAATGGACGCCTTTCAAGAAGCCGCACTCAAGCGCCAGCAGTACCAATTTGACTAGGAAGATGTTCTCAGAGTTATCGCAGTACCTGGCAGCCGTTGGATCTACGGATACCATCGTACCCGCCCTAAGAGAATATCGGCTTCAGCACTTACCTTGGAGGCTCGCGTATGGGCACAAATCATGTCCCATTACGTCTTTCCGAGCACTCACGAGTCCTCCTTCACTGCGGACATGGTCGTTCTACTATGGTGCATCCTTACAGACCAACCTTTGAATCTACCAAGACATATCCGGAATGCCATGGGACACGTACAAATTGCGGGCAACTTACCTTTTCCCGCCTTGATCTCAGATCTTGTCTCAGCAGCCGGAGTTTCCTACAGTGCTGGAGACACCAAAGCCATGCTTCCACGGGATGATCAGTATGTCCCCAATGGGAAGTACTTCAGACTTCCAGCAGCCACTACAAGCCTTCCTACTGCTCCAGTTGAAGATATTCCTTCTTCAACACCACAAGCACCTACAATTGATGAACTGCTCCAGCAGATAATCAAAAGATTGGATCGGCAAGAACAGAAAGCGAAGTTAAGAGAGCGCCGTAACGAGAGCCGATTCAAACACCTCAAGGAGCTACTAAAGGGAAATTCAAGAACTCAGACACCCCGGACTCCACTTCCTTTACCAGCACAGGGAGCCATGATGGTCCCGACTATGGAGATACTGCTACCAGCCCACCCCTGTTCCTGACAAATGGCACCGAGGACGGTGCAAAGCCTTAAGTGTGGGGAAGTCGGTCAGTACCTGACTTTCGGAGGTAATTTCTCTTCCCTAGCACCAATAAATTAGGATATTTAGTTAGATTTTCTTTCCTTTATAGAATAGGATAAATTGCATAGTAATAGGTTAGTTGCATGCATGCTCTACTTGATTGAAAAGACAATAAGTTTATTCTAAAACTCTATATTTGGAACAAAATTTCACTAATTTAAAAAAATAAACATTTTTTATGTTAAATTTGCTTGAAGTTGTATTTAGAACATGATTTTTGAGCTACAGAACACACAATCTGTGAGATTTAAGCCTTTATGAATGGTTACATTATTTAACCATAACTATTTTATTCTTGTGTGTTTACTTCTCTATGATTGTAATCTATATTTTGTTTTATCTTATATGTCCAATATTTATTATATTTGTATGCTTGCATATGATTGAGGCAATTATTTGTTTAAACTCACTTATCCAAATTAAGCCTACCCTTTTCAATTACCTCTGTTAACCACTTTGAGCCTTTAAATCCCATTTGTTCCATATTTCACCACATTACTAGCCTTAAGCGGAAAAACAATTGTATATCCCAAATTGAATCTTTGGTTAGCCTAAGATAGAATTGTGTGTGCTAGTTAAGTATGGGAAATTGTGGGAACAAAAGTTATTAAGGGAATGTGTCATGATAATTTAATGGGAATTTGGATACCTACCCATGTGAAACTATAAGAATCAAAAATCTATGTGCATTGATAAGTTATGTTTATTTTTATGTTTATATATAAAAAAAATCAATCAATAAATAAGGGGACAAAATTACCCCAATGCTGAATTACGAATTCAAAAATTAATGCACATATGATAAAATTAAAATAAAAAGTTGATACATGAGTATGGAACGTAAAAGGGAATTATGGGTAGCTAGGTTCTAAGTTATATAGAGTATATATAGGTTATGTTAAAGCTTAGGTTAATTAAAGATTCAATTTATAAGCTTACTAGCCATATATGAATCCTTACCCTTACCTTGGCCCCATTACAACCTTGAAAAGACCTCATGATGCTTGCATTGGTATTGTAAATGTTATTGATTGGTTAGTTGAAGAACAAAAATTAGAAAGCATGATTAGAGAAGGATAGAGTGATTACCCTATACACTAGAGAGACTAGAGTGTACATACACCATCAGTGAGGGTTCCATGCTTGAATTTCTATGTTCCCTGCTTTCATGAGCTATCCTCTTGCATTTTTATCTGCTCTTACTTTATAAGAATTGAATTAGTGGAATTTAAATTATAATTTTTTTGAAGAACTTACTTACTTTTGATCAAGTGGACAAGAATCATATAGTTGCATTCATATATATAGGTTGCATTGCATTTCATAGGTTTTACATGTTCTTACTCATTTCATTTATCTCCTTCAATTAAGCATAAGGACATGCTAATGTTTAAGTGTGGGGAGATTGATAAACCACTATTTCATGGTTTATATTGTGTTTAATTGTGTGGTTTTATCATGATCTTTGCCCACTTATTCATTAAAGAAGCATGCATTTATATTTCCTTCCTAAATATGTTTTATGGTTAAAAACTTGCTTCCTAGAGACTTTTAATTATGTATTTTATTTCTCCTTTATTCCATTCGATGCCGTGATCTGTGTGTTAAGTATTTCAGGCTTTATAGGGCATGAATGAGTTGGATATTGGAAGGGAAGCCTGCAAAAATGGAAGGAACACAAGAAATTGAGGAGATGACCAGCGAGAGGCGACGCAATCGCATGGATGACGCGACCGCGCGGAAAAGAGCAATTTGCATCGACGCGGCCGCATGGATGATGCGACCGCGGGGATGGAACAGCACGAGTGACGCGGCCGCATGGACGATGCGTCCGCGTGGCAAAGCAGAAACGCGAATGACGCGCCCGCATGAGCGACGCGATCGCATGATGTGCGCGACCTGCATAATTTGCAGATTCAGTGGGGGCGATTTCGAGCCCTATTTTGACCCAGTTTTTGGCCCGGAACAGTAGACTAGAGCCAGAGAACATGCAGAAACCAGAGACAACATTCATTCTACACATTTTTAGTTTTAGATCAAGTTTTGCTCCTCCCCTAGGTTTTCTCTCTACACATTCATAGTTTTTAGGATTATTATTTTACATTCATAGTTTGGGATATTGAGAAGAGTTATTACCTCATCAAGACTTCGTCATTCTAGTTCGTTTTCTTTACTTGGTCTTACTCTTCCATGTTCTTTGCTTTGTTTAATTTTACCATTGGAATATTCTTAGGGTTATTTAATACAAGGATCACTTTTATTTTTAATTGACTATTTTAATTTTATTTACAATGTATTTCCTTAATTCCTTTTTATATGCTATGAATTTTTACCTTTACAATGAGTGAGTAGTTCCCTAACTTGATGGGGAATTGATTGAAAGGAACCTTTGAGTTGGAAGGCTTGAAAGAAAAATTGCCTTCTAATCACTAACACCAATCCCTTTTAATTAAGTGGATTGCAACTTGTGAACGGACGTAGCATTCCAACTTGTTTAACTTTCCTTCACATAGTGAAGGATAACTAAACAGGATAACCTTTAATTGTCAATTAATCCTGAGAGCATTCCAACAATAATAGGGATTCCAACTAATCAATTCCCAGTCAAAGTTTTTATTTACATTATTCAAATTCACCAACTTAATTTCCTGTTTGCCCAATTCAAACCTTTTTGAAAACCTCTGATTAATAAAATAGCACACTTTTCTGCAACTCGTTGGGAGACGACCTGGGATTCATACTCCCAGTATTTTAAATTCAACTTTCTGTGACACCTTTCTAAATTGATAGGCGGATTTCCGGCGAATTAAGAACTATACTTGCAACGTATATATTTTAATAATTTTTAATTCGCTAATTTCTGCCCGCATCAGTCGTCCTCCTGGAGTTCAGTAGTTCAATCTTGGACTCTTGCCTCTTGATACATAATTGGGAACCCAAATCAACCTATCAAGAGTGGTAAATACCAAACAATTCTCAAGTCTACCCTATAACCAATTAATTATAGCATATGTAAATTATAAATAAATAAGCTTTTGGGGTGGGATTCAAAATAAAGGAGTGGTTTATGTAACATGGCATTGGTTAGGTGGTATTGTGTTGGTTTTCTTGTTAAGTTGAAACAAGAAATTATGAGCAACTAACCAAATCCATTATGTTCATTGAGATTCAAGTTTTGTTGGAGTGTTATATTTTTATGTGACTGAATAATAATTAATAGTTAGCATATACACAACTAGAAAATTGCTTAATACAGACAGATTTGGTCTTTATTATAGACGAATTTTTGGTTACCAACGAAATTACCAATGGATTTCATCTCTCTGTAAAATTTTCGTCGGAAATTATTTACCGACAGATTTTTTCTGTCCGTAATTTACCAACAGATTTTTACTAGTTACAGACAGATTCTCCCTCGGTAAATTCTCCCATCCATTTTCCTGGAACATCAAACTTTCCGACGGATTTTTCGTCAGTAATTAGAGACAGATTTTTTGACGGATTTTCTATCGGTAATTAGAGACAGATTTTCCGACGGATTTTCTGTCGGTAATTAGATACAGATTTTTTGACAGATTTTTTGTCGGTAATTGTAGCTTTGGAAAACCATTCCAAACTCTGAATACAAATAGAGAATCCATCTGTAAATCCGTCAGTAAGGTAAAATATAATTTTTTAAAAGATTTTTTCATTGCAAAATAAATACTTTACGTTTTTTTCTAAATTTACTCCATCAAACACACTGTAAATTGAAAAAAAGAAAACTAAAAATTACATAGATAAACATAATATTCATTACATGATATCTATAAAATTGAATGTTATTTTTCAACATCATTGGCCAATATCTCACTATCTTAATAAAAAGATACCAAAAAAAAAATAATAATATGACTATCCCAATATTACATGGATCTCCTTCATTAACTGATGTCACAAATTACACTTAGCACTTAAAGATAAAATAATCTAAAATATTAATGAAAAACCAAGTTGCATTGGTAACATCAAGCTCCACATTGAATGTTGATCTTGGCATCTTCTGAAATAGAATTAAAACCCGAATTGGAATGCTTGAATTCATTCATATCAAAGCTAAGATGTCTATTCAAATAATTATTTTTGAAATTGGGACTTACCAAAACTTTCGATTGTCTCTTTTCCCATCGAGAATTAGCCTGTAAAGCATTAGGCCTACCTACTCATGATCAAAGAAGAATATCATTTTTTAGTAATTAGTTATTAATGCTTAAAAATATATGTAGGTTAAAATAATTTATTAAATTACTAAACTAAAATAATTTACTTAATAATTAAAATTAATAATAAAAAATAATAAATTTTATTCTTTGTTTTTTATTAAATATTAAACAAAAATTGAAAAGTTTTGCTTTCTAACTTGTAATATTGGAATTTGTGTGCTTTTGCTACAGAAAATTCCATGTGCATATTAAAGTAATGATAAACCACTATTCTATGGTTTATTTTGTGCTCAATTGAGTGGTTTTTATCAACTCTTTACTCACTTATTCATATAAATTGCATGGTTTTATATTTTCCTTCCTAATTTTGTTCTATAATTGGAAACTTGCTTCCCAAGCCTTTAAATTACCAAAAATTAATTCTCCTTTATACCATTCGATGCCTTGATATGTGTGTTAAGTGATTTCAGGGTTTATAGGGCAGGAATGGCTTAGAGGATGGAAAGAAAGTATGCAAAAGTGGAAGGAATACAAGAAGTTGAAGGAACTGCTAAAGCTGTTCAGCCTGACCTCTTAGTACTAAATTGACCATAACTTGAGCTACAGAGGTCCAAATAAGGCAGTTCCAATTGCGTTAGAAATCTAACATCTGAGGCTTTGCAAAAATATATAATTTTCTATAGCTTCCCTGAGGATAGGTGATGCGCACGCGTGGATCACGCGTACGCGTGACCTGGAGAAAATTCAATCCACGCGTACGCGTGGACGACGCGTACGCGTGACTTTGCCGCGTGCTAGATGTATCAGAAATTGCTGGAGGTGATTTCTGGGCTATTTTTAACCCAGTTCTCAGCCTAGAAAACACAGATTAGAGGCTATAAAGTTGGGGAATCCATTCATTCATGGAGAGAACTTTCATATTCACAATTTTAGGTTTTTAGATGTAGTTTTCTAGAGAGAGAGGCTCTCTCCTCTCTCTAGGTTTTAGGATTTAGGATTTCTCTTAGTTTTAGGACTACTTTTCTCAATTCTAGGTTCAATGTTCCTTTAATTTAGTTTCTCTTCTACTTTTATTTATTCTATTACTTTAGTTTGTTTATTTTCCCAATTTGGTTTATGAATTCCATGTTAGATTTGAATTTCTATTTAATGCAAATTGAGGTATTTCAGATTTATGATTTTAATTTAGCTTTTTACATTCTTAGCTTGAATTGATTAATTGGTGACACTTGAGTTATCTAACTCCACTGTCGATTGATAATTGGAATTTGCTGGTTGATTTGGATTCCTCTAAAGCTAGTCTTTCCTTAGGAGTTGACTAGGACTTGAGGAATCTCATTGATTAGTCCACTTGACTTTCCTTTATTTAGTAAGAGTTAACTAACTGGGAGTAATGAACAATTCTCATCACAATTAATAACGATAACTAGGATAGCATTTCCAGTTTTCATACATTGCTAAGAATTTTCTTAATTATTAATTTACTTTCTTGCAATTTACTTTTCTTGTTTCATATTCAAAAACCCAAAAATATACCTTTCCATAACCAATAATAAATTACACCTCCATGTAATTCCTTGAGAGACGGCCCGAGGTTTAAATACTTCGGTTATCAATTTTACTAGGTTTGCTTTAGTGACAACCAAAACTTTTGCACGAAAGGATTCTCTATTGGTTTAGAAACTTTACTTACAACGCGATTACTTTTTTGAATTTCTTTACTAGCAGAAATTCGATTCGTCAAAATGGCGCCGTTGCCGGGAAATTGCAAACGTGTGCCTTATTATTGGTTATTGTAAATATTTGCTTTTTGCTTATTTGGTAGTTTTTGTTAGTTTTAGGATTTAGTTGCTTATTTTTGTTAGTTTTTGTTTTTATTTTCTTTAGCTACTATAAACTCTCACCCATTTTGCTATGAGTTTGGTCACAACTATATTGCAGGAAGAGGAAATTACAATGAGAATATGCATCAAGGATGGGAAAATCAATGATGGGAGGAGCCACAAGGATCTGATCAACCCTCTTGGCAACAACCACCTCCAATGGACTATCAACAACCATTCTATGATGCATACCAAGAGAATAGTTATGGTGGACCTTTTCATGACAACCAACCTCCACCAAATTACTATGGTCAAGAGCCATTCCAGGGAGCGTATCAAGATGATGAATATGGTAGACCCCCTTGTAGTTACCAACAAGCCCTACCATATGCTTATGAACCACCTCCCCAACATACCTTTGAACCACCATACTCACGAGCCCCTTTACACCATTCACCTCCATATGACCCAAACCCATGTCCACCATACCAACCACCCTATGAACCGTATGAACCATACATAGAGCTACCCCAATTCCAACCCAATTACTCCCAAGAACTACTACCTCCATATACACCTTGTCCATATCCATCAATCTAAGAGCACTATGATCCTACTTATGATAGCCAAGCGCAACAAGAATCACAGGATCGTCTCAAGGAAACAGTAGATCAATTTCATGTAACCCTTCATCAACTGGAGCAAGCGATAAATCAATTAGCTTCCCGACGTTCAGACACTCAAGGAACCCCCATGGCTTCATGTGGAGAGTATAATGAAGAACGTAGCATGAAGGAGACACTAGAAACTTTGGTGGACAGTAAGGAGCATGACTTTGTACTGGAACAAGTGCAGGAAGCCGGAATTATCGAAGAAGAAGAATTGGTTGAAGACTTAGGAGATGCGGAACCTCCATGGGAGCCTCCAGTCATAGAACCTCCCTCCAAGAAGCTTGAAATTGGTGCTGAGGAGGGTGTACAACCTCCAAGGTATATCATGGTTGAAGACTTTGGAGAGGTTGATCAAAGGATGGATTCAAGCATTGATGAAGCCTTATCTACAATTGAATCCTCTCCCATTGGACTAGACACGGAGATTAAAGAAGAAGAAGCACAACCTCCCATGCCCTTGGTGAACAATGAAGAAGAGATCGAATTAGAAGAAAGCTACCAAGAAGAAGAGGTTGATATTGAAAAAACTTGCAAAGAGGTGGAAGTTGTCAAAGAAGAGCTCAAGGAAATGGAGCTGGAATTCACCTTGACAAAGTTGTTGGAGACATCTCCCCCAAAGCCATCACCATCCATCCCTTCATTCAAGTGGGTAAATCTCTCATCTCTAAGCTTAATTAGCCCACTTGAATATGCTTTGCTTGAGACGGATGGACAACTTAGAGCTCTTTGTGGCTATAAGAGTAAGAGGGAGATGGTTAGTAGTTGGCAACACAATCCTAGGTTCATTGTGGTAGGAAGCTCACGACTGAATTATCATGGTTGGAAGAATACTAAATTGTATGGGTCTAGGAAGCTGTTTGGATGCCTCAGTGAGAATTCGGATTGCTTACCACCCGGTTGGAACAAAGATGGTCAACAAGAAGATGGGTGCAAAAGCAAGGTTTGGGATCCCGGAAGTCATTCCAATAATCAACACTCTTGGGGTCTTGTCACTTGCTTTAACTTGCTTGAAGGCTTTCTGCTCCAAGTTTGGGATCCTGGAGGGCATTGGATTTACAAATATTGGTGGAGATTCCTGGATGAGTTCAAGCACAAGCCACCATAATAAGGAGCTCACTAAATGTCCAACTTAAGGACTATAACTAAAAGTGCTAGGTAGGAGACAACCCACCATGGTATAACTGTTCCTTTTTATTCTTAATCTTATTTTATTTTATTTTTACTAGTGTTCATTCATAATTTCTGCATATTCACCTGCATTCTGTATTTTGCATTCTGCATACACATAAAAAAAAGGGGGCAAACCACGCGTGCGAGTAGGCTACGCGTGGGCGTCGATAGCAATCTCGCTCCCCATCTAACGAACAGAAAGATGTGATGGAATCGTGGGGTTGGTGTGCTCTGCGCACAATTTGACCCATGCTTATGCGTCTATGACGCGTGCGCGTCATCTGCCACAAGTGAAATCCACGCATACGGGTCAAGCACGCACACGCGTGGATAGGAAAAACTGCATAAATAGCATGATGGACAGAAAGTTGTGCTGCCCCCACGCTGGAACTGTGCTAGAGGCACAAGGTCATCCACGTGTACGCGTCCCTGATGCGTGCGCGTCCTTTTGCTTCCAAAGCCACCCACGCGTACTGATAAATCCCAATTTTGTGGTTTATCTTGTACTTAATTTGGGGGATTTTATCACCTTTTCTCACATTTATTCAATGAAATAGCATGGTTTTGCAACTCTCCCTTGATTTGTGCTTAAATATGAAAACATGCTTTTTAGGCCCTTAAATTGGTGATTTTAATTCACTTTAATTCCATTCGATGCCTTGATGTGTTTGTTGAGTGATTTTAGGTTCATAAGGCAAGTATTGGATGGAAGAAGTAAGGAGAAAAGCATGCAAAGTGGGAGAACTCATGAAGAGATGAAGGAACCGTAAAGCTGTCAAGCCTGACCTCTTCGCACTCAATCGACTATAACTTGAGCTACAGAGGTCCAAATGAGATGGTTCTAGTTGCGTTGGAAAGCTGACATCTGGAGCTTCAAAATGATATAATGTTTACCATAGTTGCCTGATGTATAGGGGCGCGCATGCGCACTGTATGCATGCGCGCCGATGGAGCACGTGGTTCACTAAAGTGAAATCGTGGCCAGCGATTTGCAACTCATTTTGGGCTCAGTATAACTCATTTCTAATGCTATTTCATGCAAAATTCAAGCTTGGACAAGGGGGGAGCAATTGTTTGTAGTTTTGGCATCATGTAGGTTAGTTTCTAGAGAGAGAAACTCCCCATTTTCTCTAGAATTAGGGTTCTTAGGATATTTCCATCTTAGATCTAGGTCAATTTTTATGTTCTCATCTTGTTTCCTTCATAATTCCTTGTTTCTACTACTCTATTCTTCTTAGTTCTCTTGTCAATTTTACTTTTATGTCTCCTTTATGTTTATGAATGCTCATGTTGGATTTGGACCTCTTTAATTCAATTTAATGTTTGATGTTCTTTTAATTGTTGAATTGAGTTGTGATCTACTTTCCTTGCAATTGGTAGTTGTTAGATTTTACTATTTCTTGCACATTTACCATACTTTCCATTTGTACCCACCAATTATTTGACAAAATGCTTGGTTGGACTTTAGAGTAGATTTTGAGCATTTTTGGCTTGGGAAGAGTAATTGGGCAATCTTGAGTCATTAATACCCAATTTAGATTGGTGATCTAGAGTTGTTAGTTAATATGATTTCCATTGACTCTAATCTCTTGCTAATTCCATTAGTGAGTTGATTAGGACATTTGGATTGAGGTTAACTAGTCTTGTTTGACTTTCTCTAATGGAAAATAACTTAAACCTTCTTTCAACATTGGGGATGACGAAATAAGATAAATTCTTGTTAATTATTATCATTTATTTTGTTGCCCCTTCTATCAACCAAACCCCCTTTGTTCCTTTGGTGCATGAAAATTACTTCACACTATGTAATTCCGCACAACTAACCAGCAAGTGCACTGGGTCGTCCAAGTAATACCTTACGTGAGTAAGGGTCGATCCCACGGAGATTGTTGGCTTGAAGCAAGCTATGGTTATTTTGTTATTCTTAGTCAGGATATCAATTATAATTATCAGTTTGAATTACGAAAGAATAAAAGAGTATGAAATAAATACTTATTATGCAGTAATGGAGAATATGTTGGGGTTTTGGAGATGCTTTGTCTTCTGAATTTCAAATTTTTTCTTGTATTCATCTTCCCTCATGCATGCAAAAGTGCAAAGTTCCTTCCATGGCAAGCTGTGTGTTGGTGGATCACCGTTGTCAATGGATACCATCCGTCCTCTCAGTGAAAAGGGTCCACGTGCGCTGTCACTACACGGCTAATCAACTGTCGGTTCCCACTCATGCTGGAATAGGATCCATTGATCCTTTTACGTCTGTCACTACGCCCAACACTCGCGAGTTTGAAGCTCGTCACAGCCATCCAATCCCAGAATCCTACTCGGAATACCACAGACAAGGTTTAGACTTTCCGGATTCTCATGAATGCCGCCATCAATCTAGCTTATACCACAAAGATTCTGATTAAGGAATCTAAGAGATACTCATTCAATCTGATGTAGAACAGAGGTGGTTGTCAGACACACGTTCATGGATTTAGGAAGGTGATGAGTGTCACCGATCATTACCTTCTCTATAATTAAGCGCGGATGAATATCTTAGATAGGAACACGCATGTTTGAATGGAAAATAGAAATACTTGCATTAGTTCATCGAGACGCTGCAGAGCTCCTCACCCCAACAATGGGGTTTAGAGACTCATGCTGCCAAAAGGTACAAATTTCAGATCTAAAATGTCAAGAGATACAAAATAAATCTCTAAAAGTTGTTTAAATACTAAACTAGTAACCTAGGTTTACAGAAAATGAGTAAACTATGATAGATAGTGCAGAAATCCACTTTTGGGGCCCACTTGGTGTGTGCTGGGGCTGATACTTAAGCTTCACACGTGCCTCGGCTGTTTTGGGTGTTCAACGCCAGGTTGTAACCTGTTTCTGGCATTGAACTCCAACTTGCAACCTGTTTCTGGCGCTGGACGCCAGACTACAACATGGAACTGGCGTTGAACGCCAGTTTACATCATTTATCCTTGAGCAAAGTATGAACTATTATATATTACTGGAATGCCCTGGATGTCTACTTTCCAACCCAATTAGAAGCGTGCCAATTGGACTCCTGTAGCTCCAGAAAATCCATTCCGAGTGCAGAGAGGTCAGAATCCAACAGCATCAGCAGTTCTTTTTCAGCCCGAATCAGATTTTTGCTCAGCTCCCTCAATTTCAGCCAGAAAATACCTGAAATTATAGAAAAATGCACAAACTCATAGTAAAGTCCAGAAATATGAATTTTTCCTAGAAACTAATGAAAATATACTAAAAACTTAACTAAAACATCCTAAAAACTACATGAAATTAACCCCAAAAAGCGTATAAAATATCCGCTCATCACAACACCAAACTTAAACTGTTGCTTGTCCCCAAGCAACTAGACAAATAAAATAGAATACAAATAAGTCACGAAGCAATAATATCTCAGAGTTTTTGAGAAGCTCAGATTCTAATTAAATGAGCAGGACTAGTAGCTTTTTCCTTCCGAACAGTTTTGGCATCTCACTTTATCCATTGAAGCTCAGAATGATTGGCATCTATAGGAACTTAGAATTCAGATAGTGTTATTGATTCTCCTAGTTCAGTATGTTGATTCTTGAACACAGCTACTTTTATGAGTCTTGGCCGTGGCCCTAAGCACCTTGTTTTCCAATATTACCACCGGATACATAAATGCCACAGACACATAATTGGGTGAACCTTTTCAGATTGTGACTCAGCTTTGCTAAACTCCCCAATTAGAGGTGTCCAGGGTTCTTAAACACACTCTTTTTTTTGCTTTGGATCTTGACTTTAACCACTCAGTCTCAAGTTTTCAGTTGATACCTTCACACCACAAGCACATGGTTAGGGACAGCTTGGTTTAGCCGCTTAGACCAGGATTTGATTCCCTTAGGCCCTCCTATCCACTGATGCTCAAAGCCTTGGATCCTTTTTATTACCCTTGCCTTTTGGTTTTAAGGGCTATTGGCTTTTTCTGCTTGCTTTTTCTCTCTCTCTTTTGTTTTTTTTGTAAGCTTTGTATTCACTGCTTTTTCTTGCTTCAAGAATCATTTTTATGATTTTTCATATTATCAATAACATGTCTCATGTTCATCATTCTTTCAAGAGTCAACATATTTAACATTCAAGAACATCAAATTCCAAAGACATATGCTCTGTTCAGGCATTCATTCAGAAGGCAGAAAGCATTGCCACCACATGTAAATAATTAGAATTTCTTTTATTAAAACTCGAAAAATATTGCCTCCTTATTCTAAAGAAAATCTTCTATTTTATTCATGTTTAATGATGATGAGGAAAATAAATTATAGCTTAATTGGAGATAAAATAACTACTAACTACTACTATAACTTCTAAGGTAAAACTCAAATAAGAACAATTATCACAAAGTTAAGGCTAAGATTAAAACTCAACAACCTTGAATTTGGGATGTGGATGTTCCTCTAGTCTGTGGGGTGCTTGGTCCTTCAAGAGATAACTTCTGACGCTTCAGTTTCTTTAAGTCACGCCCTTGCTCTTCTTGTTCCCTGAGCAGTTTGCAGAGCATGCTGTTTTGGTTTTGCTGTTCTTCTTTTATTTGGTCCATAGCTTCTTGCAATTTAGTAACAGATGCTTCAAGATGTTCCCAATATTCAAATTGAGGGATTTCTGGGAGAAATTCCTGTGCTCTCCTCTTGATGGGGTCATCCTGCACTTGTTGTTTTTCCATTGTGGTTTAAGTGATTGGTTGCTCTACTGAGATGTACTCCGTTATTCCCATCCTTACTCCAGCATCTTTACAGACCATAGAGATTAAGCTTGGATAAGCCAACCTAGCATCTTTGGAGTTCTTGTTTGCAAGTATGTACAATTCAGATGGGATCAGTTGATGAACTTCCACTTCTTTTCCCAACATAATGCAATGGATCATCACTGCTCTTTTAACGGTGACTTCAGAACGGTTGCTAGTGGGCAATATAGAATGCCCAATGAAGTCCAACCATCCTCTGGCGACTGGTTTGAGATCTTCTCTCTTGAGTTAATTTGGGACACCCTTGCTGCTGGTGGTCCACCTGGCTCCAGGGATGCATATATCCTCTAAAATCTTATCCAAGCCCTTGTTTGTTCTTATCATTCTCCTATTGAAGGAGTCTGGGTCATCTTTCAGCTGAGGTAGCTTAAAGATCTCCCTGATTTTGTCAGGGTGGATGTGAACAATCTTTCCTCTGACCAAAGTCCGATAGTCATATAGGGCAGTTTCAGATATTCTCTGTCTGTCTGTTTGCCATAGATTAGCGTAGAACTCCTGAACCATATTTCTTCCCACTTTTGTTTCAGGATTAGCTAGGATTTCCCAGTTCCTGTTTTGAATCTGCTCTTGGATCTCCGGATATTCATCTTCTTTCAGATCGAACTTGACTTCCGGGATCACTGATCTTAGACCCATTATTTTGTAGTAATGGTCTGAATGTTCTTTGGTTAAGAACTTCCCTTGATTCCAAAGTGGTTTTGGAATACTCTCTTTCTTGCCTCTTGGAGTGGGTTATTTTCCTTTAGGAGCCATGATCTTAGTGGGTGTGGTTTAGTGATCACGGATAAACACACCAAACTTAGAGGTTTGCTTGTCCTCAAGCAAAAGAAAAGAAAGGAGAGGGATAGAAGGAGAGCTAGTATCGAATGGTGGATGGGAGGAGGGAGGCCGAATGTGGCTTTAAAAGGGAGGGGGTGGGTTTTCGAAAATGTTAAAAAGATAAGATAGAAGATATGATTTATAAAAAATAAGTATGATATGAAAATATGTGATTTAAGATTGAAAAGATATGAAAGATATTTGAAAAAGATAAATTTGGATTTTGAAAAAAAGATAATGTGAAGATTTGAAAAAGATATTGATGAGTTGAAAAGATTTTAGAAGGAAAAGAGATAGATTTGTTTTGGAAAATTTGAAAAAGAGTTGGATTGGATTGAAAGAGAATTTGTGTTTATGGATTAAAATACATTTGATATTTTTAAAGTAGGGTTTTTAGAAATTAGGGTTTTTAGAAATTAGGGTTTCTAACATGTTTATGCAAGAAATCATGAATTGAAATATGAAAATTAAAATTAAAATAAAAATGTGAAACAAAAACGAATTTACCTCCTCCCCACCATTGATGCACGGAAAACTTGTCTCACAACAAATTCCCTTCGGCAAGTGTACCGAATTTGTCGTCAAGTAAAAACTCACAATAGAGTGAGGTCGAATCCCACAAGGATTGATTGATCAAGCAACTTTAATTAGAGAACTGTTCTAGTTGAGCGAATCCAGAATTTGAGTTGAGAATTGCAGAAAATAAAATGGCGGGAAGGAAATTGACAGTAAAGTAAATGCTAGAATTATAGATCTGAAAGTAAATGACGGAAGGTAAATTGCAGAATTGTAAATGGGAATGGGGGAATTGCTCATTAAAGTAAATAACAGAAATTAAAGAGAATGGGTAAGATCAGAAATAGGGAGTTCATTGGGCTTAGGAGATGTTGCATTCTCCGGATCAATTTCATTTTCATCTCTTCCTCAATCAATGCACTCATTGATCTCCTTGGCAATCTTAAGTGATTGAATTACAATTTCTTGTAATTTAATCTCTCAAATTTTGATCAATAGCCAATTCCTTGGTCAATTGCTCATGAGAAGAGATGAAGTATGGTCACTGATTATACCACATGCATTTTCCAAACCAAGTGTTGAGAGATTTATAGTCACATATCCATCCAAACCCAATTTGGTCCAGCATGAGAAAGCATTTCTAGCTTGATCTCTTCATTCCTCTTTCAAGGTTCAGAAGAGATCCAAGTATGAATAGCTTCTTTTTCAAGATAACTACTCAATTGGATGAAGATCGAAAGCTTTCAAGTAAAATCAAGAGAAAAGATAGAAGAAGAATAATGAAAACTAGTATTGATCCATCAAATTACAACAGAGCTCCCTAACCCAATGACAGGGGTTTAGTTGTTCATAGCTCTGGAAAATGAAAACAAAGATGGAGAATACATCATGAAAACTTAAAAGTACAGAGAAAGTAGATACAGAGAGTAGTCTTATACTACACTACAACATTTTGGGTCTATGGCCACAGTTTTTTTGGTCACGGTAAAAAACCGTGACCATAGACCCTCTATGGTCACGGTTTTAAGAAAAAGGGTGACCATAAAGTACCTATGGTCACGGTTTTTTAAAAAAGGGTGGCCTAAAAGGGTCTATGGTCACGGTTTTGGGGGGTGACCTAAAGGAGTCTATGGTCACGGTTTTTTACAGTGACCAAAAAGGGTCTATGGTCACGGTTTTTCAAAAAAGGGTGACCTAAAAGGGTCTATGGTCACGGTTTTGGAGGGTGACCTAAAGTGGTCTATGGTCACGGTTTTGGGGGTGGCCTAAAAGGGTTTATGGTCACGGTTTTGGGGGTGACCTAAAGGGGTCTATGGTCACGGTTTTTTACAGTGACCAAAAAGGGTCTATAGTCACGGTTTTTCAAAAAAGGGTGACCTAAAAGGGTCTATGGTCACGATTTTGGGGGGTGACCTAAAGTGGTCTATGGTCACGGTTTTGGGGGTGGCCTAAAAGGGTCTATGGTCACGGTTTTGGGGGGTGACCTAAAGTGGTCTATGGTCACGGTTTTTGGGGTGGCCTAAAAAGGTCTATTGTCACGGTTTTGGGGGTGACCTAAAGGGGTCTATGGTCACGGTTTTTTACAGTGACCAAAAAGGGTCTATGGTCACGGTTTTTCAAAAAACGGTGACCTAAAAGGGTCTATAGTCACGGTTTTAAGGGGTGACCTAAAGTGGTCTATGGTTACGGTTTTGGGGGTGGCCTAAAAGAGTCTATGGTCACGGTTTTGGGGGTAGCTTAAAGGGGTCTATGGTCACGGTTTTGGTGAGTGGCCTAAAAGAGTCTGTGGTCACGGTTTTTTGAAAGAGTGACCTAAAAGGGTCTATGGTCACGGTTTTTGAGAGTGACCTAAAAGTATCTATGTTCTATTTGCTTAAATATAAAAGCTAATTATTTTATTTAAATAAATTATCTTTATTATTATTATTTAATTTATATTTAGCAAATCCATTTTTAAGAATATAATTAATTTAATGTATATACATACGGTGCAAAAAAAAGATTACATTGACGTTTAATTTTTTGTATTGCCACACCTTAAAAACTACTCAAACCATTCAGCATTCATCACAAAAAATAAATAAATACTAGTATTTTTATTAAATAGCATGGCAGTTACATTCTTAACTCTTAAGTAATTATTATTTTTATAAATTTTAATAAATTCCATTCACATACATAAAGTAAAATTAGATAGCCAATTAAGTTTTTTTGTAATCAACACTTTAGTGTGTGTCTGTTTGTGTGCATTTCCCTTATATTATTACTATATATAAAATATGAAATCTTCATCTTTGTTGTGGATTTTTCTTATTAATAATGTCAAAGACACAAACCCATCGCTCCTCTCTTCTTCTCTGAGGACCATAGTCCATAGAAGCCACAAATCGAGCAGCTGCTGCATGCGTCCTGTTGCCACCGCAGTGATGGGTTCGACCACCACAGCCCCCATCGCTCCTCTCTTCTTCTCTGAGGACCATAGTCCATAGAAGCCACAAATCGAGCAGCTGTTGCGTCCTGTAGCCACCGCAGGGACGGGTTCGACCACCACAGCCCCCACCGCTCCTCTCTTCTTCTCTAAGGACCATAGTCCATAGAAGCCACGAATCGAGTAGCTGCTGCGTCCTGTAGCCACCGCAGCGACGGGTTCGACCAACACAGCCCCCACTGCGTCGTTGTCGTCGCCGAGCTCACCTTCTCTGTGTTCACCGGTGTCGCCTCCTCTACGGTCGCCGTTGCTCGCCTTCCTCCTCACCATCGGTAAGTAATAATTTGTTCACAAACTTTGCAGCCATTTCCTCGGCGTCTGCTTACTGGTTTAGGGTTTAGAAGTTGATTTTTTGATTAGCTGGATTAGCTTAGGTTATTGTTAGTAATTTGTTAGTAATTCATTTGCTGAGTAGCTGGATTTTCTGAGGTTATTGTTTGCTGGAATAGATTTATTTGTTTTTTCTTATTTTCTCTTCATGATTTTTTTTGCCCAGGTCATTATTTGCTTGCTGAGCTTATTGTTTGTTGAGCTTATTGTTACTCTATTCGTGATTTAGTTGTTATTTCTGATTTTCTGTTCATGATTTTTTTTTTGAGGTTATTATCTTGCTGAGCTTATTGTTATTCTATTCATGATTTGTTTGGTGAGCTTTTTTGTTGCTGAGCTTAATTTATTTTGTCATTGGTTGCTGAGTTTATTGGTTGCTGAGGCCTGAGAGTTTTTGTTGTATGTTACAGGCAAAACCCAGTCGCCGGTCACCAGCTTCGAAGGCCACCGTCCGTCGAAGTCTTGCTCCAACACGTGAAGCTGGGCATCAGCCCCGCTGGTGTGCATAGCCCTCAAAGCTCTTCATGTCAGCACTCATTCACTCTATTGAGAATTTTTTTTATAGTTTTAGTATATAAGTTTTCTAATTTGCTAATTTAATATTTTATTATTTTTTCTGACTTTCTTTTCATGATTTTTTTGCCCAGGTTATTATTTGCTTGCTGATCTTATTGTTTGTTGAGCTTATTGTTAATGTATTCATGATTTGGTTGTTATTTATGATTTTCTGTTCATGATTTTGTAGTTCTGAGGTTATTATTTGCTTGCTGAGCTTATTGTTATTCTATTCATGATTTGTTTGGTGAGCTTTTTTGTTGCTGAGCTTAATTTATTTTGTTATTGGTTGCTGAGTTTATTGGTTGCTGAGGCCTGAGGGTTTTTGTTGTATGTTACAGGCAAAACTCAGTCGCCGGTCACCAGCTTCGAAGGCCACCGTCCGTCGAAGTCTTGCTCCATTCCCCGAAGCTGGGCATCAGCCCCGCTGGTGTGCATAGCCCTCAAAGCTCTTCGTGTCAGTAGTCATTCACTCCATTGAGTATTCCAAGTAAGTTTCTTTCTTTTCATTTCAATTTAATTAGTTTAGTTTTTACAATTAGCCAAGTTTTTTTTCAATTTGATCTCATAATTTCAATTCTAATGAGCATTGATCTGCATTCGGAGAGTCCCTTTAGGTTGCTCTTTAGCTAGATATCGTATCCTATGATTCTACTTGAAAGTGTACTATAATACATATAGGGATACCCTGTAATCCAAGCATGAATGGAATGCAAGTTTGAATTTTAACTTTCAACTTTTAAGGCTTGTAATTTGTTCATTCATTAGCTACGGGCATATACTTGTAATCTATTGTAGCACTACTGCTGCTGCTGCTTCTATTAATATGTCTAGTTATTTTAGAGGAATATTATATGTATGATGCATTCATGCTTGTCTCCCATTACATTCTCCTTTTAAATGCGGCTGGTTTTTATAGTTTTAGTATATAAGTTTTCTAATTTGCTAATTTAATACTTTATTCTAATCAGTGAAACAAGTTTTTACTGTTATCGTTTCAATTTTAAGAACATTCCCTCCCCCCTTTTCCCAAAATTTCAAGAAAGATATAAATATAAATTTTTTTTATATTGTTGTATGATGCAACCAGTGAACAATGAGTCAAGTTTGTTAATATTGCAATTTGAATTTTGAAGCTTATGATGAGAATTTTGTATCAACTTTATTGAGGTGAAGTTTGGCACATTTTTTGTTTCTTCAGAGTACTGGGCAGGAAGGTTTGAAGAAGATATTGGTAGCTGCACATCACAAGATTTTTACTGAGATGTACTTGATCCTTAGAGTGGCATAGTAATGCTTTAATAAAGCAGAGCACGTAATGGAAACAAATATCTTGATATATTAGGTTGTTGTTTGATTAGGTTAGCTTAGTTGAATTAGGTGGTTAGGTAGTCAATTGATTTTGTAGTGGATTTAGGTTTGAACTCTGATGTTTATTCTATTTGAAATTGGTTTTCCTGTGCTGGTAATGACTTGCCCTGTTCTAATTTAGTTTCCTGCTGCTGCTTCATTGATCTGTCCTGTGCTAAATTAGTTTTCTTGGTGCTGTTGATTAGGTTTAAACTGTTATTGATCCTATGTTGCTGTTTCATTGTTTTATTTTTGTGCTAAACTGGTTTATATGATGCTGCTGCATAGTATTATTGCTGCCTTATTCTTGTGTTGGTTGCTGCTGGAATGAACAAATTCTGAATTATTTGTGCAGTAGTGAATTTCTGAGTGTTAGCTATCAATACTGCTGCATTCTTGCAATAGCTGCTGTTTGAAGTGAATATTGATTGTGAATAATTCTTGAGTGTTACTGTGGATGAATGTTTCCCTTCTTTTGCTGCATATGTATTGCATCATCAAAACCATTTTTGCTAAATATCTAACATGTTTATTTCTTTTACGTGCAGGAAGACATGATGTGATGAAGAAAATATGTTCCATACAAATATCACATGGGATGGGTCTTACAATGACCTTAATTACTTATGTAAATGTAATATTTTGATGTGATATGTACTTTTTGAGGTATTACATGTAATTGAAAAATTTTCACTCTATTTGGATTTGTGTTGTTTAGACTAAAGATAAAACATATCTATCTTATAATGAAACTTTTATGATTTAGATTTCTTTAATTTCTTATTTTTAGATTTATTTTGTGATTATAATTTAAAAAAATTGAATCTCATAAACAACAGGCTATAGTCACCGTTTTAAAAAACTGTGACCATAGATAGAGCTATGGTCACTATTTTAAAGAGGGGTGACCATAGAGGCTATGGCCACGGTGAAAAACCGTGACCATAGATAGGGATAAGAGGCTATGGCCACGGTGAAAACCATGACCATAGATGGTCTATGGTCACGGTTTTAAGGAGGGTGACCATAGAGTCTATGGCCACGGTGAAAATCCGTGACCATAGCCCTATGGCCACGGTAAAAAACCGTGACCATAGATAGGGCTATGGTCACGATTTTAAAGAGGGGGTGACCATAGAGGCTATGGCCACGGTGAAAACCGTGACCATAGATAGGGCTATGGTCACGGTTTTAAGGAGGGGTGACCATAGAGGCTATGGCCACAGTGAAAAACCGTGACCATAGATAAGGCTATGGTCACGGTTTTACGTGGGGTGACCATAGAGGCTATGGCCACGGTGAAAAACCGTGACCTTAGGTAGAGCTATGGTCACGGTTTTAAGGAGGGGTGACCATAGAGGCTATGGCCACGGTAAAAACCGTGACCATAGCCTTATCTATGGTCACGGTTTTAAGAAGGGGTGACCATAGAGGCTATCGTCACGGTGAAAACCGTGACCATAGATAAGGCTATGGTCACGGTTTTTTACCGTGACTATAGATTAACCTATGGTCACGGTAAAAAAACGTGGCCTAAAGTGTCAGATTTTGAAAATTAAAACCGTGACCATAAAAATCGTGACCATAGATAAAAAAACCGTGACCATAGACCTATGGCCACGAGAGAATAGGCCACGGTAAAAAACCGTGACCATAGGTCCAAAACTGTGACCATAGATCTATGGTCACCCTTTTTACTAGCTATGGTCACGGTTTTTTACCGTGACCATAGGCCTTTTTTTTGTAGTGCTAAGAGTCTCCCTATAATTTCCAACTCTCCAAAATATTTCAAAGATACTCCTATATATACTACTCTTCTGTTCTTCTAGTTGATTCTTCAAGTCTTGGGCCTTTGGATCTTGAGTTGGAAGCAGTTCTCTTCTTCATTGGGCTTAGCTTTTACTTGCAGAGAGAAAGTATGAAGTGGGTGGAACAAGAGAATGATGAATGGAATGCCAAGAGAAATGAGTCATTCTTATGGAAGTCATGTCCCTGGTTTTATGGTGGTTTTATGCATAGCAACTTAGGTTCATTCCTGGCTTTCAGACCTTTATCTTGTCATAAAACACTCACTTTGATTGCATCCCATGAGACTTTTATTCATTGATCCTTTTGTTGTTATTTCTGGGCTTATTTGTGTTCTTAGGCTAAGTGTTCTGCAAGGGGGCAACTCTTTAAAATAAGCTTTCAGCCAACACTCCCGAACCAGTTGGTTCAAGGTGCTAGGTGTTGAAGCACCCCTAAGGACTTACTTGCTCAAGTCTATCCCCCATACATACACACCACAGGCACATAGTGTATGTATTTTCTTTTCTTGAGACCTTGGTGTCCAGCACCTCTTTGGGTTACTAAATACTCTGTAGTGAGGATTACTCTTGATAGTGGACTTTCAGCTGGTAATCCCGGGTTAGTTAACCCAAGTTACCAAGTGATAAGGCACCCTTAAGAGCTTATTCATCCAAGTAGATCCCTCACACAGGAGCACCACAGACACATGTCTCAAGATCAAAACCATTGGTGCCTAGCCTTATTGCTTACCATTTTTCTTTTATTCCTCAACTTTTATTGTTCTTTCCCTTTTTCTTATTAGGACCTTCTTATTTATCTAGTCTCATGGGGTGTGTCTCAAGCATAGTATTCATGACAGATAGTTGTCTTCCCACCTTATGGTTGAACTAACTTAGCTATCTTATGACTATACCATAAACTCAGGAGCTTACTCCATAGTATGAACTCTTCTCTGGTCTTTAAAAGCACTCATTCTCTTTTTATTTGATTTAAAGGGACAAACATACAAGTAAGCAAAGTAAGGATGCAGTGACATAAGGACTAGATATCATAAACCTTTTCAACAAAAACTTAAAAGAAAGAATTTAGAAATGTTTAAACTGAAATGGAAGCAAGTTCTATTTCATACAAGATCTTCCTTATTTAAAGCATAGAGAAAGATGGACCAAAGAAGGAACTCCACCACCTTTTACTCTTCTGGATGTCCATGCTCTCCTTCTTGATTGCTTGTGCTGCCACTTTCCTTGCCTTTTCCAACCAGCTTCTTCCAGAAACCACCATCTTCCATCTTCTTCTTGAGTGTTTCCTTTTGCTGTTTCACTTTCTTCTCTTCTTGTTCTACAAAATCTTTTTGGACCTCATGATGCCAGGGCATCTTGGCCAGTTTCACTGACCTTTTTCTTTACTGTTTTTAGGTTAGTTTCATGCATTTCTTTAGGAAATAAGCTAGTTTTGGGTAGATATTCACTTATGCCTTGATTCAAGCATACATTGTGCATTTTACATAATATCATGAGGATTTTGCATAAGTTTAGTGACAAATATTATGTTGCATTACTCATGACTTGGACTAGAACTTTGATGCACTTACTAGGTTAACGTGGCTTCTAACGTGGCCCTTGCCATCCTTCGAGAACGTTAGTGACACTCAACATAGTCACTAACGTTCCAGTGTGCCCCTTCTTGTTTCACGTTAAAGCCCACGTTAACTAGGTTAACGTGGCTTCTAACGTGGCCCTTGCCATCCTTCGAGAACGTTAGTGACACTCAACATAGTCACTAACGTTCCAGTGTGCCCCTTCTTGTTTCACGTTAAAGCCCACGTTAACTAGGTTAACGTGGCTTCTAACGTGGCCCTTGCCATCCTTCGAGAACGTTAGTGACACTCAACATAGTCACTAACGTTCCAGTGTGCCCCTTCTTGTTTCACGTTAAAGCCCACGTTAACTAGGTTAACGTGGCTTCTAACGTGGCCCTTGCCATCCTTCGAGAACGTTAGTGACACTCAACATAGTCACTAACGTTCCAGTGTGCCCCTTCTTGTTTCACGTTAAAGCCCACGTTAACTAGGTTAACGTGGCTTCTAACGTGGCCCTTGCCATCCTTCGAGAACGTTAGTGACACTCAACATAGTCACTAACGTTCCAGTGTGCCCCTTCTTGTTTCACGTTAAAGCCCACGTTAACTAGGTTAACGTGGCTTCTAATGTGGCCATCTTTAGCCATCCCAACATTAGTGACAATGTTGAATGTCACTAACGTTCTCGAACTTATATTCTCACTAAATATTAACACCCCTAACGTCCTGAACTAAAGTCTCCGCCCACTTCGCACTTTCTCACTGCAAGTAAAGACAAGCCCAAATAAAGAAAGGAACTGCTTCAAACTCAAGATCCAAAGGCCCAAGACTTGAAGAATCACACTAGAAGCTGAGAAGATTAGTATATATAGGAGTAGCTTTGAATTGAGAAGGAGTTCTGGAGGCTAGAAAAAAGAGAACTACTCTCTGTATTTTACTTTCTTTGCAATTTCTAGTTTTATGATGTATTCTCCATCTTTGTTTTCATTTTCAAGAGCTATGAACAACTAAACCTCTTTCATTGGGTTAGGGAGCTCTGTTGTAATTTGATGGATCAATACTAATTTTCATTATTCTTCTTCTATCTTTCCTCTTGATTTTACTTGAAAGCTTTTGATCTTCATCAAATTGAGTAGTTATCTTGGAAGAGAAGCTACTCAAACTTGGATCTCTTTTGAACCTTGAAAGAGGAATGAAGAGATCAAGCTAGAAATGCTTTCTCATGCTGGACCAAATTGGGTTTGGATGGGTATGTGACTATAACCCTCTCAATAGGAAATGCATGAAATGCATGTGGTATAATCAGTGACCATACTTCATCTCTTCTCATGAGCAATTGACCAAGGAATTGGCTGTTGATCAAGATTAGAGAGATTGAATTGCAAGAAATTGTAATTCAATCACTCAAGATTGCCAAGGAGATCAATGAGTGCATTGATTGAGGAAGAGATGAATATGAACTTGATCCGGAGAATTGCAACATCTCCTAAGCCCAATGAACTCCCCATCTCTTATCTTACCCATTCTCTTTAATTTCTGCCATTTACTTTTATGAGCAAATCCCCCATTCCCATTTACAATTCTGCAATTTATTTTCAGTCATTTACTTCCAGTCCTTTAATTTTAGCATTTACTTTTCTGTTATTTACATTCCCGCCATTTTTATTTTCTGCAACTCTCAACCCAAATTCTGGATTCGCTCAACTAGAACATTCTTCTAACTAAAGTTGCTTGATCAATCAATCCCTGTGGGATTCGACCTCACTCTATTGTGAGTTTTTACTTGACGACAAATTCGGTACACTTGCCGAAGGGAGATTTGTTGAGAGACAAGTTTTCCGTGCATCATGTTTATGGCGCCGTTGCCGGGGATTGACTGTGCATCAACAATGATTAAATTGGAAGATCACTAGATTGAGCATTTTTATTTTGTGAATTTCATTTTTTTGTTTCAGTGATTTACTTTATGTTTTAGTTAAACTTCTTCCCTTCCCCCTCTACTCGTTTGTTTTTCTTTGTTATTTTCAATTCTATTTGCTAACCCACTAACTGTTTGATATATTTCATCACCCACAACTAACAGCAATTCTGACACAAATACTGTCTTCATCTATTTTCTTTGCTTGTACTTGTTGGTTGTATGACAGGGAGAAGAAGCGGGGCTTCAACTTCCTTTGATTCTGAACCTGAGAGAACCTTCCTTAGACTAAGGAGGGAGGCAAAAGAAAAACGTGTAGTTGGTGCTGAAGAAGAGGAGGAACACTTTGAGGAATACTTTGAACCAAACATGGAAGAAAACATGGAAAATCATCATGAAGAAGAGACTCACAACCATGGCAGAGGAGGTGGAGCAAATCATGCTGGGGAGGATAGAAGAGTTTTGGGCTCTTACATTAATCCAAACCCAGGCAATTGTGGAAGTAGCATCCAAAAGCCAACAATCCATGCCAACAACTTTGAACTTAAGCCACAGCTCATCACCCTTGTTCAGAACAACTGTTCGTTTGGAGGAGGTGTCCAAGAAGACCCCAATCAGCATTTGACCACCTTCCTGAGAATATGTGACACAGTGAAATCTAATGGTGTTCATCCTGACGCCTATAGACTGCTCTTATTTCCTTTCTCACTCAGGGACAAGGCAGCCAAGTGGCTGGAATCTTTCCCAAGGGAGAGCCTGACAACTTGGGAGGATGTGGTGAACAAATTCTTAGCAAGATTTTACCCTCCTCAACGAATCAATAGGCTGAGAGCTGAGGTTCAAACTTTCAGGCAACAAGATGGTGAGACTCTGTATGAAGCATGTGAGAGGTTCAAGGACTTAACAAGGAGGTGTCCACCTGACATGTTCAACGAATGGGTCCAGCTGTACATTTTCTATGAAGGGCTCTCTTGTGAGTCAAAGAAGGCCGTAGACCATTCATCTGGAGGATCCTTGAACAAGAAGAAGACCATTGAGGAAGCCATAGATATTATTGAAACAGTAGCAGAAAATGACTACTTCTATGCTTTCGAAAGAGAGAACACAAGAGGAGTGATGGAGCTAAACAATGTAGATGCTCTGTTGGCCCAAAACAAGCTCATTACCCAGCAGCTAGCTGACCTCACCAAGAAGATGGAGAGGAACCAAGTAGCAGCAATCTCATCTTCATCAACAATCCAAGAAGGAGTGAATGAAGAAGCAGACGGGAGTCAACAGCAAGCCAACTACATTGGGAATTCACCAAGGAAAAACTATGATCCATACTCCAAGACTTACAACCCTGGATGGAGAAACCACCCAAACTTTGGGTGGGGAAGTAAGCAAGATCAAAACCAAGACCAGAGGACATCTCAACACCCCCACAACAACACTTCTCCACACACTTATCAAAACCAAAACAGCACATCTGCTCCGAACCACTCATCAATTGATGACAAGCTTTCTAAGATCGAAACCTTCATTGAAGGAATATGCAGAGACATTCAAGATAGTAAAGCATTCAGAGAGGAAGTGCAGTCAAATATGCAGAATCAAAATGCTTCCATCACAAAAACTGGAAACACAAATCAGCTATCTATTTAAGCAGGTTCCTAACCACAATTTTTGCTATGATGCCTATTCAAGCAAAAGGGAGTAGTGTCAAGCTATCACACTTAGGAGTGGGAAGGAACTGAAGGAACATCCCCAAAAACCACAAGAAGAAGGCTCAAATGAAAAGGGAGAAGAGCAAGATGGAATGCAAACCCCCACGTCAAGTCTGCAGAAAGAAAAAAAGATACCCCAACTGAACATCTCAAGAGCTCCATACCCCCAGCTATTGAAGAAAAAGGAAGATGACAACCAGTTCTTGAGATTTTTGGAAATCTTCAAGAAGCTACAAATCAACATACCATTTGCTGAAGCCATAGAACAAATGCCACTTTATGCCAAGTTTTTGAAGGAGCTAATGACTAAGAAGAGAAGCTGGAAGAACAATGAGACTGTGATACTAACTGAAGAGTGCAGTGCTATCATTCAGCATAAACTACCTCAGAAACTGAAGGATCCTGGGAGTTTTCAGATCCCTTGCATTATAGAAGAAATTACAGTAGAAAAGGCTCTTTGTGACTTAGGGGCCAGCATCAATTTGATGTCAGTAGCTATGATGAGAAAGATGAAAATTGAGGAGGCTAAACCAACAAAAATGGCTCTACAACTGGCAGACCGGTCGTTCAAATTCCCTCACGGGATAGTAGAGGATTTGCTAGTAAAAGTAGGAGATTTCATATTCCAAGCAGATTTTATGGTGCTGGACATGCAGGAAGATGCCAAGACCTCCATCATCTTGGGAAGGCCATTCTTGGCCACTGCTGGAGCTGTCATTGATGTTCAGAAGGGTGACCTCACCCTGAGATTACACAATGAAAAGATGACATTCAATGTGTTCAAGGCCATGAGTTATCCACCGGAACAATTGGGGGAATGCATGAGGTTAGATGCACTTGAGGATGAAGTGGAGGAGAATTTTGAAGAAGATGAACCTGAAGAGAACGAGAGATTGGTGGAGGAAGAATCTGAATCAAGTGAAGAGGTAGCTACAGCAGAAATACATATACCAGATGCACCAAAGGAAGGAAACGAAAAATCGGAAGCACCCAAACTTGAACTCAAAGCATTGCCACCCACTCTCAAATATGCATATCTAGGAGAAAATGAAAACTACCCAGTGATCATAAATTCATCCCTCAGTCAAGATCAAGAGGACGAACTACTCAAGGTGCTGCTGGAGCATAAGGATGCCATTGGATGGACCCTTGCTGACTTGAAGGGAATTAGTTCAGCCATATGCATGCATAAAATACTGTTGAAAGATGATGTCAAGCCATCAATTCAATCCCAAAGAAGGCTGAACCCAATCATGAAGGAAGTGGTACAGAAAGAGGTTATGAAGCTTTGGCAAGGAGGGGTCATATACCCAATTTCGGACAGCCCTTGGGTTAGCCCCATACATGTTATGCCAAAGAAGGGAGGGATCACTGTGGTTACCAATGAGAAGAACGAGCTCATACCTACAAGGACCGTCACAGGATGGCGGATGTGCATAGACTACAGGAAACTCAATGAGGCTACACGAAAGGACCATTTTCCCCTTCCATTCATGGATTAGATGTTGGAAAGACTTGTAGGGCACGCATATTATTGTTTTCTCGACGGTTATTCAGGATATAACCAAATAGTGGTTGATCCAAGAGACCAAGAGAAAACCTCATTTACCTGTCCGTATGGAGTGTTTGCCTATAGGCACATGCCATTTGGATTATATAATGCCCCTGCAACTTTCCAACGCTGCATGCTTTCTATCTTTTCAGATATGATAGAAAAATTCATTGAAGTTTTTATGGATGATTTCTCGGTATTCGGAGATTCTTTTCCTAGTTGCCTACATCACCTCGCCTTGGTATTGAAAAGATGCCAAGAGACCAATTTGGTCTTTAACTGGGAAAAATGCCACTTCATGGTGACAGGAGGAATAGTCCTTGGTCACAAGGTCTCTCACCAAGGCATTGAGGTTGATAGAGCTAAAGTAGAATTTATTGAAAAACTACCCCCACCCAGTGATGTCAAGGCAATTAGAAGTTTTTTAGGGCATGCTGGTTTTTACAGAAGGTTCATCAAAGATTTTTCAAAAATAGCCAAGCCCTTAAGCAATCTCCTTGTATCTGATACACCATTCATCTTTGATGAAACATGCATGCTAGCATTTGCACATTTGAAAATGAAGTTATCCTCTGCTCCTATCATTTCCCCACCTGATTGGAACCTACCATTTTAATTGATGTGCGATGCATCTGATTTTGCAGTTGGGGCAGTGTTAGGACAAAGGAAAGATAACCTAGTTTGTGTGATACACTATGCTAGCAAAGTCCTTAATGAAACTCAAAGAAATCAGGAATTCGATATTGAAATCAGAGACAAGAAAGGAGTGGAGAACAAGGTGGCAGATCACCTATCCAGAATCCCTCATGATCAAGGTGGAGAGAATGATACAAATGTGAACGAGCTCTTCCCTGATGAGCAGTTGATGACAGTTCACAAAGCACCATGGTTCGGAGATATTGCAAATTTCAAGGCAACTGGGGCATTCCCCCAGGGATCAATAAACATCAAAAGAGGAAGCTCATGAATGATGCAAAATACTTTGTCTGGGACGAGCCATATCTCTTCAAGAAATGTTCAGATGGAATTCTTAGAAGATGTGTTTCGGAAGAGGAAGGGAGAGAAGTCCTGTGGAACTGCCACGGTTCATGCTATGGCGGGCACTTTGGAGGGGACAGAACTGCAGCAAAGGTGTTACAAAGCAGATTCTTTTGGCCCACCCTTTTCAAGAATGCCAAGGAACTAGTAAAAAGCTGCAATGAATGCCAAAGATCTGGAAACCTGCCCAAAAGAAATGCCATGCCACAAAATTTCATCTTGGAACTGGAACTGTTTGATGTGTGGGGAATTGATTTCATGGGACCATTCCCAACCTCATATGCAAACAAGTACATCCTGGTAGCAGTGGATTATGTTTTCAAATGGGTAGAGGCTATTGCAACCCCAACTAATGATAACAAGGTAGTCATGAACTTCCTCAGGAAGAATATCTTTAGCCGGTTTGGAGTCCCAAGAGCTCTCATCAATGATGGAGGGAGCCACTTTTGTAACAAACCACTAGAAGCTCTCCTCTTACGATATGGGGTAAAACACAAAGTAGCCACACCTTACCATCCTCAAACAAGTGGGCAAACTGAGATATCCAACAGAGAGCTGAAGAGGATGCTGGAAAAGACTGTGGGCGCATCTAGAAAGGATTGGTCGAAGAAGTTGGATGATGCTCTTTGGGCATACAGAATAGCATTCAAAACTCCACTTGAAATGTCTCCATATAAACTAGTCTATGAGAAGGCTTGTCACTTACCACTAGAGCTGGAACACAAAGCTCTTTGGGCTATCAAGATACTAAATTTTGACAGCATTGCTGCTGGTGCAAAAAGGATCTTGCAGCTGCAAGAGATGGAAGAATTCAGGTCACAAGCCTATGAAAACACTAAGATGTATAAAGAAAAGGCAAAGAGAAAACATGGCATGCATCTGGCACCCAGGAGTTTCGAAAAAGGGCAGCAAGTACTCCTTTACAATTCTAAATTAAGGCTGTTCCCAGGAAAACTCAAGTCAAGGTGGTCCGGACCTTTCATAGTTACAAAAGTATCACCATATGGCCACATCGAAATCACGGATGAAGGTTCAGAGAGGACTTTTACAGTGAATGGACAAAGACTCAAGCATTACCTGGGCAACATGGGGGAAAACCCCAGAGTAAAGTACCATCTCAAGTAATTAAGGACTCGTCGAGCTAGCGACGATAAAAGAGCGCTCTGTTGGGAGGCAATCCAACCTCAGGTAGTTTCACTTTCATCTTTATTTCAATAAAAATCACAAGTTGTTTCCCCTGTATTGTAAGGAGCTAAGTTTGGTGTTCCACACCAGAACAATCCAAGAGTGGTAGTGTAGTTCTAAGTTTAGTGTTCCACTAAAAGACATTGGTTAGAATTACACTCCACTCCA
>NC_029788.2:36562528-36569440 GCF_000816755.2 Arachis ipaensis
TTAAAAGACCAGAAGTAGAGTTCATAATGTGGAAGTGCATTCATGAATCTTTGGGGTAGTCATAAGTTAGCTAAGTTGGTTTAACCACAAGGCTGGGATGACAATTGTCTGGCCTGAATACTTTGCTTTGGATACACTCATGAGACTAAGTTAATAACAAGATCCTAATAAGAGAAAAGGGAAAGAACAATGAAAGTGAAAAACAGAAGAAAAAGAGTAAGCAATAAGGCTAGGCATTAATGGTTTTAATCTTGAGGCAAGTGTCTGTGGTGCTCCTGTGTGAGGGATCTACTTGGATGAATAAGCTCTTAGGGGTGCCTTATCACCTGGTAACTTGGGTTAACTAACTCGGGATTATCAGCTGAAAGTCCACTATCAAGAGTAACCTTCACTACAGAGCATTTAGTAACCCCAAGAGGTGCTGGACACCAAGGTCTCAAGAAAAGAAAATAAACAAACTATATGCCTGTGGTGTGTATGCATGAGGGAGAGACTTGAGGGAGTAAGTCCTTAGGGGTGCTTCAACACCTAGCACCTTGAACCAACTGGTTCGGGAGTGTTGGCTGAAAACTTATCTTAAAGAGTTGCCCCCTTACAGAGCACTTAGCCTAAATAACACAAACAACCCTTGAAATAACAATAAAAGGATCAATGAATAAAAGTCTCATGGGATATAAACAAAGTAAGTGTTTAGAGACATGATAAAGGTTTGAAAGCCAGTAATGGAATGAACCTAAGTTGCTATGCATGAAACCACCATAAAATCAGTAACATGACTTCCACAAAAATGACTCATTCCTCTGGATATTCCATTCATCATTCTCTTGTTCCAGTACTTGCTTAGGGACAAGCAAGCTTTAAGTTTGGTGTTGTGATGCCAGGGCATTTTGGCCAGTTTCACTGACCTTTTCTTTACTGTTTTTAGGATAGTTTCATGCATTTCTTTAGGAAATAAGCTAGTTTTGGATAAATATTCACTTATGCCTTAACTCAAGCATACATTGTGAATTTTACATGATTTCAAGAGGATTTTGCATAAGTTTAGTGACAAATATTATGTTGCATTACTCATGACTTGGACTAGAGCTTTGATGCACTTTGTTGCTTGATTTCAGGACCAAAAAGAAGCAAGAAAAGGAGAGGTAACTTGCAAAGATTAATGAGAAAAGTGATTGCCAATAACACTCTCAAAAAGCCATCAATGCCCACGTTAGAGAGTCACGTTAACCAAGTTAACGTGAACTCTAACGTGGAGAAAAGAAGTTGAGCCAACGTTAGTGACACTCAACATTGTCAATAACGTTGGCACTTACTCATAAGTGGCCACGTTAGAAGCCACGTTAACTAGTTAACGTGGCCTCTAACGTTAAGGGGGAGGGAGAGAAGCCAACGTTAGTGACACTCAACATTGTCACTAACGTTGGCCTATGGTGCTAAGTACCACGTTAACTCCCACGTTAACTTGGTTAACGTGGGATCTAACGTAGAGAATGAAGAGTTGTCGACAACGTTAGTAACACTCAACATTGTCACTAACGTTGAAGCAACCACACAACCCCCAAGAGTCACATTAACTTCCACGTTAACTTGGTTAACGTGGAAGCTAACGATGAGGAATGAAGGATGAGCCAACGTTAGTGACACTCAACATTGTCACTAACGTTGGGATGGCTAAAGATGGCCACGTTAGAAGCCTCGTTAACCTAGTTAACGTGGACTCTGACGTGAGACCTAGGGGCACATTGGAACGTTAGTGACAATGTTGAATGTCAATAACGTCCTCGAAGGATGGCAAGAGCCACGTTAGAAGCCACGTTAACCTAGTTAACGTGGGCTTTAACGTGAAGCAAGAAGGGGCACACTGGAACGTTAGTGACAATGTTGAGTGTCACTAACGTTCTCCAAGGTTAACAAGGCAACGTTAAAAGTCACGTTAACCTAGTTAACGTGGGTTTTAACGTGAGGCAAAGGGGTGCATTGGAACATTAGTGACAATGTTAAGTGTCACTAACGTTCTCGAACTTATATTCTCACTAAATATTAACACCCCTAACGTCCTGAACTAAAGTCTCCGCCCACTTCGCACTTTCTCTCTGCAAGTAAAGCCAAGCCCAAATAAAGAAAGGAACTGCTTCAAACTCAAGATCCAAAGGCCCAAGACTTGAAGAATCACACTAGAAGCTGAGAAGAGTAGTATATATAGGAGTAGCTTTGAATTGAGAAGGAGTTCTGGAGGCTGAAAAAAAGAGAACTACTCTCTGTATTTTACTTTCTTTGACCCAAATCTTCGATAGCTCTTAGAAGGTGATTCATATTCAAGTTTGCTGGGTAAGGATGCTATCCCTGTTGATATTCTTCCTGATGAGACTCCTCTTGGTGAGCTCCTTCCTTTGCTTTTAGTTTTCCTATTTGTGGCCTTCTTTGTTACTGAGTAGGTGTAGTATAGGCCATACGCTGGGTTGTCATTAGCCTCCCTGGGTTAACCCAGTCTGGATTACTATCTTCAAAGACCACCTTGGTCTTTATGCACAATCGGAGAATGGTGCTGGGGTACCAAAGCCTGGCACCTGATTCAAGCTTCTCAGCTGAATCTTAAATTCCCTCAGCTATAAGTTCATGCACGTTGATTTCTCCACCTTGTACTAGGCAATGTACCATAGTTGCTCGATTAATATTTACCTCTGAATTATTTGCAGCTGGGAGAATAGACCTCCTCACGAGTTCAAACCACCCCTTGGCTTCTGGGCTAAGGTCTCCCCTCTTGATGAACCGATGTCTCCCATCTCCATACCTCTCCCAGTCAGCTGCTATAACACAGATGTCAGTCACTATCTCGGTGAGCTCATCATTGTCTTGGCTTTTACTTATCCTTGCATGATAGCTAGGCTCATCAAAGTGTGGTGATTTTAGGTGAAGAGTACTTATTATAGAATTTGGGCTGAAGTCTACCTCCTTTTCCCTTACATAGCTTTTGAAGGTTGGGGCTCTGGTTTTGTCTTCTCTGACCACATTTACGTAGAACTCTTTGATGATGTTTGCATTGATCTTCTACTCTGGATTGGTGAGCAATTGCCACCCTCTTTCTTCAATCTTCTCCCGAATCTGTGGGCATTCGTCTTCATTGATTTGGAAGGTTAACTCGGGCAGTATCTTTTTGAGCTTTATCCGCTCAAATTCTCGTTCATGGAAGGCAGTCTTGAATCTCTTCTCGTTGAAAGAAATGTTCTCCGTTAGTTCCTTCCTCTTCTGCCTCTTGGAGCTTGATGATGCCATGAATGAAGTTAAAGCAAAAGGGTGTAGTGAAGGGAAGAGATGTGGGATTTAGAGAGTGGGAAGTTGAAGCATTGGTTGCTGGAAAGTGAAGTGCAAGGGGTATGAATTTCGAATGTGGAGACAGTGTGGATTTGATTCACTTATATAGAGAAGTGATGAAGAGATGAAAGGTGTGGATTGATGGGATTTGTGTATGATGAACGGATGGGGTTTTATATGGAGTAAGCACGAGGATTCTCAACTTTATGATGGAGTTGGTTCGCTTTCCAAGTTTGTTCTTCCTCCAATGTTGCATGGCAACCATTCCCAATGCATTCCCCCGAAGACCTTAGGTAACTGAGATGGTACAGTGGGGAGATTAGGGGGGATATCTGGGAAGTAAGCTGAAATCACTTTATCTCCTGGAGAGAGGCCTTCCGTAGGGATCTTCTTGTTCCTCCATCCCCTAGGTACCTTCATCTTTGTCCCTTTTGATGCTTTCCTGCTCTTGGCGACTTCTTCTTTTAAGTGAATTTTGTTGTTGCTTCACATGCCTCTGGTGGTTTAGGTTCCTCCAGCTTCTCCTTGAGCTGTGACAATTGCTGTTTGCCTTGTTCATCATTTAGTGGGGTTCACAGATGTGTTGATGGTGCCTCAGTGCTTGTTTCTTCTGTCAGCATCCCATTATGATCATTGCTTGG
Source organism: Arachis ipaensis (assembly GCF_000816755.2). Lineage (NCBI taxonomy): Eukaryota > Viridiplantae > Streptophyta > Magnoliopsida > Fabales > Fabaceae > Arachis > Arachis ipaensis. The sequence continues at coordinate 36,566,482 of NC_029788.2, forward strand.
TTCTTTGTTTTCTTGGTCAGTTTCTTGGGAGAGTTTGAAGACATTGAAGCTGAGTTGTTCATCATGGATCCTCAATATTAGCTCCCCTCGCTCCACGTCTATGAGTGCTCTGGCTGTAGCTAGGAATGGTCTTCCCAATATGATTGGGTGAGTGTGACTCTCTTCCATGTCCAAGATGACAAAGTCTGTGGGAAGAAAGTATTTCCCCACCTTTAACAACACATTTTCCACCACCCCTCTTGCTTGTTTTTGAGTTTTGTCAGCCAGCCTGATGACTATATCTGTGGGCAATATCCCATTGATCTGTAGCCTCTTCACCAGGGATAGAGGCATTAAGTTGATGCTTGCTCCCAAATCGCAGAGTGCTCTATCAAACATTATTTCTCCTATGGCACAGGGGACATGAAAACTACCTGGATCTTTTCTTTTTGTAGGCAACTGCATTTGAATGAGGGCACTGCACTCCGTGTTCATCACTATAGTTTGGCCTCCCTTGAGTGAGCTTTTCCTGGGAAGCAACTCCTTCATGTACTTGATGAATGCAAGCATTTGTTGGATAGTCTTGATGAATGGTATGTTCACATGCAGAGATGCAAATAAGTCAAGAAATCTTGAGTATATTCTCCTCTCCACAGCTCCCTTGAGCAGTTGGGGAAAAAGTGCATAGAGTCTCAGCAACTCCTGTTTTGAGATTTCTGGTTCTTGGTAATCTTTTTCCACCTCCTCTACTGAGGTATCTTCAGGTTGTTCTGACAGCTTGCTTGGCTTGTCCTCAGTCTCCTTATCACTTATAGTGACCATCTTGCAATCTTTCCATCTTACCTTCTTTGTTTCACCTTTCAGATTCTTCTCTGTGTCACTTGGGAATCCATCTGTGGGTTTGGGAATTTGCTCAGAGAGATATCCTACTTGAGATTCTAACCTCTTGATTGTGTCTCCCTGGTTCTTGAAACTGGCTCGCACTTCCTCCTTGAAGACCATGTTGTCTTGAATCTCCTTGCTTAGGCCTTCAAGTAGATTCTCAATCCTTGAGATTCTTTCATCAAATGATGACAGGTCAGGCTGAGTAAGGTTATTTTGGCCTTGATATGAATGTGGGGAGTTGTTGTTATGGGGGGTGTTGATATGGTCTAGATGTGAAGTGTTGGGTGGCTGCATTGTTTGGATTTGGGCGTCTTTGATCAAGGCTTTGGTCTTGTTGATTTCCCCACCCAAAATTTGGGTGATTCCTCCATCTAGGGTTGTAGGTCTTGGGGTATGGATCATGGTTTTGCCTAGGTGAATTCCCAATGTAGTTGGCTTGCTCCTGACTACCCTCTGCTTCTTCATTCACTCCTTCTTGGGTTGTTGATGAAGTGGAGACTGCTGCTACTTGGTTCCTCTCCATCTTCTTAGTGAGGTCAGCCAGTTGCTGGGTAATGAGCTTGTTTTGGGCCAGCAGAGCATCTACATTATTTAGCTCCATTACTCCTCTTGTGTTCCCTCTTTCGGAAGCATAGAAGTAGTCGTTCTCTGCTACTGTTTCAATGACATCTATGGCTTCCTCAATAGTCTTCTTCTTGTTCAAAGATCCTCCAGATGAATGGTCTACGGCCTTCTTTGACTCATAAGAGAGCCCTTCATAGAAAATGTGCAGCTGCACCCATTCATTGAACATATCTGGTGAGCACCTCCTTGTTAGGTCTTTAAACCTCTCCCATGCTTCATATAGAGTCTCACCATCTTGTTGCCTGAAAGTTTGGACTTTAGCTCTCAGCCTATTGATTCGTTGAGGATGGTAAAATCTTGCTAAGAATTTGTTCACCACGTCTTCCCAAGTTGTCAAGCTTTCCCTTGGGAAAGATTCCAGCCACTTGGCTACCTTATCCTTGAGTGAGAATGGAAATAAGAACAGTCTATAGGCGTCAGGATGAACACCATTAGATTTCACTGTGTCACATATTCTCAGAAAGGTGGTTAAATGTTGATTTGGGTCCTCTTGGACACTCCCTCCGAACGAACAGTTGTTCTGCACAAGGGTGATGAGCTGTGGCTTCAGTTCAAAATTGTTGGCATGGATGGTTGGCTTTTGAATGCTACTTCCACAGTTTCCTGGGTTTGGATTGATGTAAGAGCCTAAAACTCTTCTATCCTCCCCAGCATGATTTGCTCGATGTAACGACCCAATTTTCAGTACACCTAGGACATACCAGAAACTGAGTGCTACCAATTTGTCATCCTAATTATTATCTATTATTTATTATATGAGCCTGATTCGTTGTTAAAAGCGTAGTTAGTTAGCGAGGTACTTTTTTTTTTTTTTGAAAATATTTGGATCAATAGACGGAATCATTCATAATCAACTCACAGTTGATAACAGATAAAACAGTTATAAGCAACCACACATAAATACATCACAAGTAGCTAGCAACATTCAGTTATCCAGCCTTTATTAAGAGTATAGACCTTTAGTTAGAATGCCCATAGATATAGCTAAATAATAACTATATACATATACGTACATACAACATCCTAGGTCCTGACCTGTTCAAGAGGTCCCTAAGCTGGCACCTAGGCTAGCGTAGACTCTATACTCACCTAGTCCCTCTAAACTACTAAAGCGAGGGAAAGTACGTTCAAGTCAGGTGGAACGTCATCAAAAGATAGAACATCATCTGCTACTCCTCTGCACGATCAGACTTTTCCACAGGATGTCTCTCTGGTACCTCATGAAGTAGCCACACAATAGGAATCTCGTACACAGGATTTAGGTTAAAGTGCGCATACGAAGGGGTGCAGACGTTAGCTGGTCTCACAGTATTTACATATAATCAGAGAACGATATTCACCCTAGACTCAGAAGACTATCTAAAGCTGAATCCTCTTCTTGCGAACGGTCATCAGCGAACTATGGTAAGGTACTCTTACTTCCATCTGAAGGGGGAAGGGAGAGAGAAGGGGTAAGAACTGGGGAGTTCTT
>NC_029788.2:36570489-36570909 GCF_000816755.2 Arachis ipaensis
CCTTTTTCGCATTATTTTATTATTTTTATTAAAATATTATTTTAATTAAATATTATTATTTAATATTTTATTATTTTTTATTATTTTATCATTAAATTTTCGAAAATTAACTTACTTTTACTTTTAACCTTTAAAATTCACTTTTTACCACCCGTAATTTTTAATATTTCTACTTTTACCACCCTAACTTCCAGAAATTACTAAATAACCCCTCAAACACCAAAATAATTACTTTCTTGCCCTTTTTAAGATCTAAGGCCTGTTCTTCATTGTTCTTCATCACACTCAAAGTGTTCTTCATGTTCTTCATAAATTCTTCAGATTCCTTCTCTGTTTTTACCCGTTTTTCAGTCTTTTCAGCAACCGATTTTTACTATAATTCATAATAAATTAGCAGCCACTAAAACTCCATCTTTTCTT
>NC_029788.2:36572735-36573111 GCF_000816755.2 Arachis ipaensis
GAGGTGGAAAGCAAGTTTCTGGCACGTTTCTACCCCCCACAAAAGGTCAATAGGCTTCGATCTGAGGTTCAGATGTTTAGACAACAAGATGGTGAAACTCTCTACGAGGCATGGGAGAGATTCAAGGATTTGACAAGGAAATGCCCACCAGACATGTTCCATGATTAGGTGCAATTGTATATTTTCTATGATGGACTCTCTTATGAATCAAGGAAGGCTGTAGACCATTCATCAGGAGGTTCATTGAACAGGAAAAAGACTGTGGAAGAAGCCATTGAAGTGATTGAGACAGTGACTGAGAACGAGTACTACTATGCATCAGAGAGGCACAACACTAAGGGAGTCATGGAGCTGAACCATGTGGATACAATTCTAG
>NC_029788.2:36583111-36587083 GCF_000816755.2 Arachis ipaensis
TCAACTCAAATTCTGATTCGCTCAACTAGAACATTCCTCTAATTAAAGTTGCTTGATCAATCAATCCCTGTGGGATTCGACTCACTCTATTGTGAGTTTTTACTTGACGACAAATTCGGTACACTTGCCGAAGGAAATTTGTTATGAGACAAGTTTTCCGTGCATCAATAGCCCAGTCAGTAACTGATAGGTAAAGATAAAGCTCTTTCCCCTGAACAGGCTTTTGTAAAATTGGGGGTTTTGAAAGGGTAGCCTTTAGATCAGAAAAAGCATTTTCACATTCATCATTCCATTTGAACTTGTTTTTCTTTTTCAATGTTTGGAAAAAACAAAAAGACTTAGAAGTTAAACATGGCAAAAATCTAGATAGGGCCGCAAGTCTCCCTGTTAGACATTGTACTTCCTTGATTGTTTGTGGGCTTTTCATTTTTAATATTGCTTGGCATTTGTTAGAATTGGCTTCTATACCTCGGCTTGTAAGCACGAATCCTAAAAACTTGCCTCCTTGTACTGCAAAGGCACATTTCTCTGGATTTAGCTGCATGTTATAGCGTCTAATTTGATTAAAAATTTCAGTGAGGTTGTCAACATACTTGTTGCCGAGCTTTGTTTTTGCCACCATATCATCAACATAGACCTCCATGTTTTGTCCGATCTGGTTTGCAAATACCTTATCCATGAGGCGCTGGTAGGTTGCGCGCCTGCGTTCTTAAGTCCAAAAGGCATGACTTTATAGCAATAGTTACCATATTCAGTTATAAAGGCAGTTTTATTTTTATCAGAAGAGTGAATTAGAATTTGGTTATATCTAGAATATGCATCCATAAAGCTTAATGTTGCATAACCAGAAGCATTATCTACTAAAGAATCTATAGAGGGTAAAGGATAAGCATCTTTTGGACATGCTCTGTTGAGATTGGTGAAATTAACACACATGCGCCATTTACCATTGTGTTTTTTTTTTTTTTTACTATTACCATGTTAGCCAAACATGTTGTGAATCTGATCTCCTGTATGAAGCCGACATTGATGAGCTTTTTTGTTTCCTCAAAGGATGCTTGCTTTTATCTCAATGCCAAGGTTGCATTTTTTCTGGACTATAGGTCGAGCAGATGGATTAAGTGCCAACTTGTGAGAAATGATCGAGGGATCAATCCCAGGCATATCAACAAGGGTCCATGCGAATAGTTTAGCATGTTGTTGTAAGAATTGTTAAATTGTACTCTTTTCCTCCGGGCTTAGAGTTGTACCTACATAAGTAAATTTGTTAGGGTCGTTAGTAAAATATACTTTTTGTAATTCCTTCGTTGGTGTTGGTCTCTCAAGGAACTCGGCTCTTGGATCAAGGTCTTCTAGTGCTGGGAGCTCGTCAAAATTATGGACATTGTTCACTTGGGCTCCTATAGCTCGATTTGGTAATTTGAGACTGATGATGTAGCATTGATGGGCTTCATGATGGTCACTGTGAACAGTTGCAATGAGGTGGTCCTACACAGGAAACTTAACACAAAGATGAGTTATAGATACTATAGCGCCGAACTTATTTAGGAAAGGTCGGCCAAGTATTAAATTTTAAGGACTGAAATAATCAACAACCAAATATTGAATGTCAGAAGTTTTGGATAAAGGATACTCACCCAGTGTGGTTTGTAACCACAGAGATCTCAATGCCGGGACATGTTCACCTGAGAACCCTACCAGGTCTCCAGTAGAGGGTTGGAGTATGTTATTGCTCAGCTTCATTTTCTGGAATGCACTGCTTCCAGGATCGAGCAATACTTTTCGTACCAAAAAGTCTCCCAGCTGGATAGAAATAACAACCGGGTCATCCAAATTTGTGGTGTTTGCATTGAAATTGGAGGGATGGAATGTCATTTGTGAAAAATGAAAAGGTGGCTGGGTTTCATTTAAACTTCCTTCGACCGAGAACATAGCTCAGTATGTACATTTTTGGGCAGAGCTTGAGGCTCCCCCTCCTGCAAAACCTCCAGATATATAGTTAATGATTCTTCGTGGGTGGTCAAGATGAGTATGAGGCATTTTCTCCTTATCTCGAGAATATTGTCCTGCAAAGGTATGGTCGGCAGATGATGTGGCGCATTTTGAATGTGGCCACTGATGTATTTGTCTAAATGGCCTTGCCGAGCTAATCGCTCTAACAAATCCTTGGTGATCACACACTCGTCAGTAGTGTGTCCATGCTTTTGGTGGAAGGTGCAATACTTGGACTTATCCACATTCTTCGTTTCCTGATAATTATTGGCCTTCCGTGAAGGCTTGATGAGCTTTCCATTTAGGACCTCTCTGATTATGTCGTCTTTCTTTGTGTTGAACTACGTATATGAATAATAACGGGGAGTTAGCTTAAAGTTCTTCTAGTTATTCTGAGCTTTATCCTTGTCCTTGTTACTGTGGGTTTTTTCTGATTTCTGAGCTTGACGAAGCTCCTCAATATCCATTTGACCTTTGGCTTTCTCCTTGAACTCGGTGAGTGTTTTTGGTTTTGCTATTGTGATTGCTTCTTGGAATTTTCCTAGCCGAAGTCCGATTTTGATGGCATGTAGATGCACCTCAGGGTGAAGATCTGGTATGGTAATTGCTACCTTTGTAAAGCGAGTAATATAGTCTTTTAGGCTTTCATTTTGTCCTTACTTAATTGTATTCAGGTAATCAGAATCATGTAAGTAAATAGAAGACGCAACGAACTGATCTTCAAAAAGTTTTGCCAATTCCTGAAAATGAGAAATAGAATCTACAGGCAAAGAACAAAACCAATCAAGTGTAGGACCATCTAAAAAAGTAGAAAAACAACAACATAAAAGAGGGTCAGAAGCACCGTTTACTATCATTATAGATCGAAATTTCTTGATGTGCTTTCTTGGGTAGCCCAACCCATCATAAGGAGTTAAGATCGTTGGCAGAGTGAACCACTTGGGCATTTGAAAGTTCATAACATCAGTAGTGAATGGACCGACAGCATTGTCCATTCATTCTCATCATTGGCTCGCCGACCTTCTTTGTGCCGCTGGGTTTCAGAAATGTATGTTAGATCAGATTCGTGTTCCTCATCTTCTACTCGTTCATTATGATCGTCATTATTTTCAATTTGAGCATTGGTCAACTCGACTATTTGGTTTGCCATTCTTTGATTTTCTTATGCCATGCGCTGATTAGCCTACTGTAACTCGGTTACCATTCGAAGTAGCTCAGAGGGTGTTGGAGGAGATTGATCAACCATAGGTGGATAAGGAAATTTTGAGGCCTAGGAAAAAAAGGAAGAAATGGTTTTATTTCTTAGACCCACAGTGGGCGCCAATTGTTCTTACGTGGTCGAACTATAAATCAGCAAGGGTATATCTCGTCTTCCAATGGATGATTCTGAGCTTTCTCCTTCAGTAGAGTTATACCTCGGCTTGAGCAAAACAAAGGGGTATGAGTATTTGCAAAAGGCACTCCGACACTCAAGTTAGTGAATGGATTATCAAATTATACTCATATGTCTAAAAGTGTCTTATCTCCCCTTTTATAGAATGGAGTATCCGATAATTATATTTTGAATATTTTCTTTTAATAAAGAATAATGATGTATTGAAACGTTTTTATTTGGACAGCCGTTTACTGGTAACCGATACCGAGTTATAGCATATGGCCAAATTATTACAACCATATCATTAACAAATTATTTTTTAATGGTCAATTGTATAAACAAGTTTATATGTTTCAACCTCCTCACTTTGTCAACTCTAATAATAATGCAGTGGACAAATTACACAAAACACTTTACATACTGAAATAGGCGCAAAATCTGACACTTTCTATTTGTCCGATTTTCATTTTTCTTTTCAGGACCGACCGAGAAATTTGATAAAGAATGGGCCAAAAAATTAAAATTCTGTATAATTAAATATATATGTTAATTAATTTGTTTTTATATAAAAAAAATGTTAATAAATGTTTATCAAATAAAGAAGT
>NC_029788.2:36587137-36593136 GCF_000816755.2 Arachis ipaensis
CATATATTTAAAATATATTTATGAATAAAAAAATAAGTTACATATATAAATTATTTTGAGATTAAATTTATACAAATATAATTTTCTAAAATAAGTTATATTTGTCTTAAACTAATTCTACGTAAATCGCTACACCCTACCACGATTTAGAATTTACATGTAATTCGTCACAGGAATCGATCGTGGATTACTTTCAAAAACACAATTATAATCTGCTACATTTTATCACGGATTATGAATAAATAGTCATGCATAAACCGCTAGACGCTTAACAAATAATAAAGTATAATCCGCTAGAGGCCGTTGTATGGAAGGACTGCCGCTGGAATTAAGTCATACATATTTCATTTTAACAAAGTTATTGGTGACTTATATTCACTTAATTCTTTACTGATTTTCTTGAGAAACAGTCTTTTTATACGATGCAGCACGTAATCTGCCATAGCTTCTAACGAATTATCCTTTATTGTTTTTTCATAAATTACAACAGTTTCTAGCAATTTATGCTTTGTTTGATGCAGTCTAACAGGAATTTGTTGGTGCGTAAACTGGATTTGCCACAGACGTGGAACCCGATGGTCGACAACTACTTACGCGCCACGGAATTCTACCACGTATCTAGGATTGGGGTGATAAGAGGATTTCACCCCTTATTAGCTGCTCTGGTTGAAAGGTGGAGGTCGGAGACTCACACTTTTGTACTGCCGGTGGGTGAGGTTACAGTGACCGTGGAAGATGTCGCTCATACATTTGGCCTACCCATTGATGGAGAGCCTGTGAATGGATGGACTGATAGTAGTAGCGACTTCCTTCAGAGCCAGATCATCGCAATATTTGGTCGTGAACCAGTAGTCAGTCAATCTTCGAAATCATATATAAAGCTAGGTTGGCTTCGACGTATCAGAGACGCGGAGCCATTGGACACTGAAGAGTCCATAAGAAGATACGTCAGATGTCAGATTTTCTTTATGTTAGGGTCGACCCTATTCGCGGATAAGTCGACCGCATACACCCACGCGAAGTATCTACCGTTGCTTCGCGATTTCGAGCGGATCCATACTTATAGTTGGGGGTCAGCATGTCTCGCACATCTTTACAGAGCAATATGTCGTAGATCACGATATGATACAAAGGAGATGGATGGCCCTCCTAATGCATGGATTGAAACTCCAAAATACGCGATGAAGTATTTTTACCCCGTGCGCCTCCTCATTCCCATTGTACAGTGAGCGTGTTTCTATTTGAACAACTGACCCACACATCTTCTGAACCATAACCGAGAGCCACCATGGCAAGGCTTAGTAAGAATCCTCCCAACCACCGAAAACTTTCGCTATGGACTTTTGCTTTGCTAACCAAGCCTTTCGGTAACTGATGGTATAGTTGAACCTTGACTGGACTTCCGCTATTATAGATTTCACCTTGATGGATGGGTCAGTCTCGACCAACGGCGTTATAGCCTCAGCAACGGTATCCGAGTCCAACTTGGAATGATCCTATGAAATCGTTCCGATTGAGCACGTATGCCTACCATTGTATCTGCGTATCTCCCAACAACTTTTTTTCTGTATCAAGCTGGCTTGGATAAGCCAGTCGCACCCACGCCCATACATCTTGCATTTTGCATAGAACGTCTATGACTCAGACTCATACACATTATAGTCAACTCCTCTAGCGATAGTGTAACTTCTAATTGCTGTTACGACCGACTTTTTAGAACTGTATTCCACTCCAATCCGAAACTCTCCGTCCTCAGGATCAGCAACGCCTACAGAAAGCAGAAATCATCGTTCATTAATCAATCAAAAGTATAAATTAACAAAAATGTATTATTCAGTCATCATGTACCTATGTTTGCATATTCCAGAAATTTTGGTACATGCATGGCTTCGAGATCCAACTCACGCATAAAAGGTGGCACGCTCATCGGTTGACTGATCGAAGGATGAACCACTATATTCTCCGCTGCTGTCTCAACTCCCACATCACCATCCTCGTCTTCGTCGCCGGATTCATAAGTGGCTTCGAAGTCCTCTTCGCTATCACTATTCATTCCCTCGTACACTCAGCTTTATCATCCTCTATATCTAAATCAGTTTGAATTCCTTCTGCCTCTACGGTTTTAAACTCAACATACTGCTCAATCTGTGGCTGTCGCATCTGAGTATGCTGTTGAATTTGAAACATATTCCGCATACTCCCTTCGTCAGTGATTGGCATGGTATCAAACTGTATTAGATCACCAAAAACTATAACCGGATTCTGGTACAGAATTCTGCTCACTCTCATCAACGTACTGTTCTCCATACTTTGACAGAGACCGTTCTAAAACTCCATTAACGTCATGGTGCATGGAACCACAAATGAAAACGAATTCTGGCACACAAACCTCACTCTCTCATGAGTATTACGTATTATCTCACCATTGTGATACACCACCAAGTTTGCGGTACCTTCCATTATACTACCAACACACTCAAAGAACACTTACACACTCTTACTCAGAATGAAAATGGTACCGATCTCTACCTTATATAGAAGGGAGCATTCACCACACCCCCCACGTGCTTACTACCTCAACCAATCACGCTTAGCCACGTGTCAGCACACCCCCACATGTAGCAAGTAACACGTTCCCTGCGTGTTGATCATGCACTTGACACGTCCACCCAGAAATAATACACAATGTTCCCCCATTTTCAGCCAAAACACCACCATCTATTCCATATTCAAATTCTTAAGCCTCTTGAGTTCAACTACTATTATAGTCACGTTGTCTTTTTTTGTTGCAGTACTTTTGTGAATCATCGACATTGTATAATATTATAATAATCATTCTAAAATAATGATTAGATTTTGACCTTTCATCTCTCATAAAATAAAAGTAAATTAATTTTTAATTATTTTTAAATAAGTGAAAATTTTTTTCTAAAAAATAGTCTTATTAAAAATTCAGCATCATAATTGTTTTTGTTAACACTAATTTATTCAAAAAAAATTATTCGATTTTGATTTCGTAGAATCGACTTGCGCATAGGATGTCCCCCACTCTCGTCCCAGAGCGCTAAGGGGCTAGAATTTTTGAAACAAGAGTCTGTAGGAATGGCACACTAACTTCATCTTGCAATACTAACCAAATTTTACGATTAGAAGTATAGACGCAACTAATTCGCAACGCGTATCCTCTGAGAATCGGGGAGTATATCCTCTTTTCTTAGAGACGAGAAGATCGCATGTGAGGCAATGAGCTCTATCAAGATCATCAATCCAATTCGCAACACATTGCATATAGGAAATGACAGAGGTGGTGGCGTGAATGAGGGTGTGTTGAAAAAGGAGCCTAGCAAAAATGATCTCTACGGAGTCTTTTCCCCATTTTGTTTTTTGTAGGCACATGATATTAATCTTCCTCCTTATCATGATATCCATTACCTCCATAGATTTTCCTGTTAGAGTGCCTATATTTCATGTCCAAAATTTTAACTTTCAGTCGTTTCGACCTTTACCTTTACCTGTTTCTTTGTGAAATAACTTATTTACCCTCATCCATTCACGAAAACGCAGTAACCCTTACTCATTTAACATTACACTCGAGCACCGATGCAGCGGCTCTTTCTCATTTGACACTGTACTTGAGCCATACAGTGCATTGCTTCCGGACAATGACTTAGCTTTAGCGCAATAACGTCTTTGATCCATGTCATGAAAATTCGACTAAGTTTTTATGTTGATTATCGAAGGCCTAACACAACCCTCATCCGATCCTTTATCCAGGCTTAGAATTAGCTATGTACTGCAGGTATAACATTGGCAGAGTTAAATTTATAATTTTAAAAATAAAAATATTAATTTTTTTAAGTAATAAAAAATGACCAAACAGATATGATAGAGTCAGTTTAGCCGCTAATTTTAACGTGAAAAAACTTGCTCAAATTTAAAATATCAATATTAAATTATTAAGTGAAGATTTGTAAGCAATATTTTTTTTATGTTAAATAACATTTAGGAACAGCCATTTTGGCACATAACAATTATATAGTGTTGAATTAATTGTTTCTAATGAAATAACGGTGATTGTTATATTTGTAATATGACAAAATTATTGATAAATGAAATATATCTATTAGATAATTTATTTATTTTCTTTTCCAAAAACACAGAAATATAGACAAAGGTCATACTATATAATATAATGAAATGATGGAAATAAATGTTTGCTAAATAAGTCTTTACTGTTTAACGAAAAAATAATTAGCAACTAATAACTATAAAAACAAAATCAAATTCTCACAAGTCACAAAAGGTTATTTTTCAAACAAAATATTAAACATTAACTATAAAAAATAACTATGTCCTCACAAAAATATTATTTTCCAATTTAATGCCAATGTCCAATCTCTGTGCTCAGTGTAATCTAAAACAATGGCCCAACAACCCATCATCAAGAACGGAACTTGGTTAACTCCGTTCGAAATGTTGGCTCAGCTTCAAAACACCCAAGCCACATTTGGGAGAAGCCTTTCTGCAAAACCTGCTGCTTTCTAACCACGTGTAGCAACGGCATTTACATAGGAGAATATCTGTATATTAAATCTTTACCGTAGAACGACCCATACTTATATACGTAGATGATGTTATGATTGCAGAAATGATAAGACTGAAATTTCTAAATTAATTGGTTCTTTAATAAAATCTATTTTTTCTTTAAAAGACTTTGGTCTTTTAGAGTTTTGAGGTTACATCTGTTATCTATTATATATTACTAATTTTATAATTAAAATGTGCTATATATTACTCTTTTATTATAATTGAAATTAAATTTTTTTCTAAAATTAAAGAGATCTCCTCTCCTTCTTATCTCTTTTTCTATCTCTTTTATTCCTTCATCATTTTATCTTTCTTATATATCATTATTAATGACTAATTACAAATTTAACAATCAAATGTACAATATGACATTCTCTAATTGCATTTAAATTAAATTAAAATTAAAATTGAAATTGAAATATAACTATATTATATATTTAATGGTCCCAGGTCCCAAAGATTTAACTTAGTTTTAAAATCGTTCTTTTTACCAAAATTTTAATTTTTATTATCAAATTATTCCTAATTAAAAAATATAAAATAAAAGAAAAATAAAAGAAAAACGGGTTAAAGGGCTGGGAATAGGGGAAGGGAATCACGCGCGCACGGGGGGTGTTCAGGGAAGAAGTGGAAGAAGGGAAGGTGGGGAAGGAACGGGGAAGGGAATCCGCTGCTGCTCGTCGTCGTTCGGTCGCTGGATCTCGCCGCTGCTCCTTTGGGCTCAGCGGAGATGCTCGATGGCGGTGGGTTCTGGTTCGAGGTAAGAGCAAGGGAAAACTTCGGGGGTTTTATGATGGTGGGTGGAGGAGAGGTCGACGGTGATGGTGGAGCTCAAAGAAGATGGCGCGAACTGGAGGTGAGTCGAGGGAGGAGAAGAGGGATTCGCGCTGTAACGGTGGCGCTAGGGTAGCGCGAAGAGAGAAGAAGAAAAGGGTGGCGGCGCTGTGATGGCGGATCGGTCAAGGGACCGTGAACAGAGGAGAAGAGAAAAGAGGAGAGAAAGAAGAAAAGAGAAAGGAGGGTAGTTCGGGTAGCTCGCCGGCTTCTGCTTCCATTCTTCTTCTTGTGATTATTGTTGGTTCTGGTTCTGCTTCTGATTCTGGTTCTACTTGATTTTGGGGAAGAAGGGGAAGAGCTATTTTGGTCCAAATGACGATTTTAAACTAAGTTAAACCTTCGAGACCATTTTGTAGGCAAAAAAAGGCCGGGGACAAAAAAAATTTTCGGCCTCTACGTTAGGGACCAAAATCGTACTTAACCCTATTTTTTATTTAGTTTTAAAATTTTACTGCTTATCTTTCTAATCTATATTTTCAATTCTTTTTTTCTTCAAATATTTATTACATATAATTTAGAGAGAATACTAATGTTGTGATTAAAAGTTAGAATCAAGATTTAATTATTTTTTTAAA
>NC_029788.2:36593179-36599056 GCF_000816755.2 Arachis ipaensis
ATAGTAGACATAAAAATTAATTATTTCTCTTTGTGTAACAGACTTAACACCTAATCAAATGTAAAAGTATACACGCTAAATTCTTTTGAATTTTGGATAACGAATGTTAAAATTAATTATTAGTAAAAAATTAAACTCTTTCACATGAAAATAATAGCTAATAATCTTATTATTTGATTTTTTTTTTTATCTATGGAGACCTTGGTCTTCTTAGCTGACGGGACTTTTGTCTCCTACGATCTTTTTGTAAAAATAGTTTAATTTTATAAATCTTTTGTAGTATAATCTATAATGTCAAAATAAAATTGACGTAATTTTTAAAAAAATTATATTCCTGTAAATAAAAATACTAGTATTTACTAAACCTGGGACTTCATATTTCTCAAACTAAGAACATGATTGATTTACTCTTGAAACTGGAATGGATAAATCTTAGAGTGTAACTACACCAATGTTCTCTTCTTAGAAAATTATTGCACAAAGGTTTAACTTTTTGGATAAACTTACCTTACCTATATCTATTGCTGGTGGCTTGCAATATGCTAACCTTACACATCATGAAATTGCTTATTCAATGAATCGTGTATGTCAATTCATGCAATAGCCGCTACAGCAACATTGGACAACTATGAAGAGCAACTTGTGCTATTTATGTGGGCTGTTCATTTGTCTGATGGTTTACTTTTATCTTCTGTTATTGACTTTAGAATTCTTGCCTTTTCTGACATTGACTATGCTAATTATTTGGATAATGGAAAATCTACTAGTGGCTTTTGTGTTTTTGTTGGCTCAAATTTGATTTCATGGTCCAACAAGAAGCAGCATAAAGTAAGCAAATCCTCCATAGAAGCGAAATATGACTGCTTAGCAGATACCAATTCAGAAATCATGTGGATCCAGAAGTTGTTTTGTGAATTGCACTTCACACCTTTGGTTGTCCCTATCAATTTTGTGATAATCCGAGTGTTGTCCTGCTGTCTAAAAATCTAGCACTGTATTGCATAGTAGATCCAAACACTTCGAAATTGACTTGACATCTTCTCAAATTGCATATGTGCTTACAAATCTTATTACACAAATAACTTTTGAACGTTTTCAAGAAAGGATTCAGTTAATGCAGTTATGTTAGTTATATGAGTTACTTGAGTAGGAAAGTCTCCTCTCTATGAGCCCATATATATAAGCATGGTCTCTCTGTAAACAATACCATAATAATAAACTTTCCCTATTAATCATCAATTGGAAAACTCTCTTTCTCAGTTATGTTTACAGTTATAGCAACTTCAGGTCAATTTCATATTCCATAGTATGAGAACATATGTAGAAGTAGAATAATTCATATGCGACAATTTTATGCAATTTTCCCCTCAATAATTCATATTTACCAAACAATTCTATGCAATTTTCCTGGGTAAAAAGGAAGATAGCTAAAGTAGTTATTATGAATTGCGACAATTTTATGCCATCACAACAGAGCATAAACCACTCTTTATATCAAATATGTGTTTGGCATAGGGGGCTGAAATACAGTATAAAATTTAAAGGATCAACTCGGTGTCAGGCTAATGGAGATTGAACAAAAGAAAGGGCGATTACAGAAGACAAGCTTAAAACCCAGGAGAAGTTATAAAGAACCGTGTTTCCCACACTCTTCAGCTCTAGTAACACCATCCATGAGAACATCAATTGTCCAATCCTTCAAGTCCTCCTGCACACACCATGTGAGAAAAAATCAGCCATAAACACCTGAACACAGAAATAAACAATCCAATGCAGAGTCATAACATTGAGTTAAAATTCAAAACAGTGACTAAATGCTCCCATGTAAACAGGCAAAATTCCTTTTAACACATTATCTAAACCTAAGCTAGGGCAGTAAGTGTTAAATCCCAAATGGGCAGCCTTGCTTTATCATAGGAACTATATATGACTAGCAATCTCTCATTGCACATACTTGTTCTTATAATAGGTTCCCTTGTATCATTTGCAAGCATATACTTTACAGGTCAAATATATAGGATATAATGGATCTTGGCACACCAGTAAACATGCATATAACATGTTTGGAGATCCATTGGGAGGCTTAGAACTGATTTTGTGAATTTTGCAAGTCTCAATCAATTCTTGCATGCACTGCCTCTAGAATTAATTTGGGGAGAAGTGAGTTTTTTTTTTAACCTCAATCATTTTACATCGAAATCAATTCTAACTAAATCAATTCTACAAAAGCATACACTAGTTTCTCACAGCCACTACTTCAAAGAATATGATTGGCATACTTAGCAAAATGCATTATCCTTCCATCAAATTAAACTCATATGTACTTGTAAGATAGCAGAATCAGAAGTAAAAAGTTTATATAAAAATGTAAGTTGCATACAAGACGCAAGGGTTCTCCAGTTCTGATTCTCGCATTAGGGCGGGCAAGCTTGGACTCAAACGGGGTCCTAGGTCGGAGTTCTCGAACCTTGTCCCACTCCTCGAGGCTCAGCATTCTCACACTTCCCTGACCAGCTGGAGCATGCTTGATCTTCCGCTCCAGCAACTCCTGGGCCCTTGATTCATCATACTACCAAGCCATAATTCACTCAGTAATTTTATCAAACAGGTAATGTGCAAAACCATCTTCAGGCATGATTAGTGCAACGGGGTCATATATATGGTTACCATCATGAGGAGCTTGGCAAAGACTACGATGCCAACGGCGGCGACAACCATGGGCATGGTGGCGGTGTCGAGGTACGACAAGTTTTCAGGGACTTGGACGATGAACTGTTCCTTGCTCTTGGGCTTCCTTGTCTTCCTCTTCTTCTCCAATTCCAATGCCTTCTTCAGTGTTTCTGTTGGGCCATCGCGCCGAAGCGTGTGCATCAATCTCTGCCTAATTACGTTCATTCTTCATCTACTCAATCACAACCACGTACAGCCAATTTTGTGTTTTTGGATGACCAACGACAAAGTCTGACCGAAAGGCAGAGGCTGCAGTGATGATGTGACTGTGTTGTGATCAAGGTTCTGAAAACCGGACCAGTCATCAAACCATTTTAGTCACTGTTTCATTGGTTTATTGGTCCAACCGGTCTAACCGTAATTCAACCGGAAAACTGTTCCATAATAAAATAATAAATAAATTATAAATAAACATCCTAAATATGTTTCAAATGTAAAACCCTACGTAAAATATCACCAATTAAATGTAATTAATCATCAAAATGCAATAACTTGCTGCAAATTTGTTGACAATTAACATAATTATACTTCCATTAAAAATAGCTGGATTGAATTACAATGCACAAGTTAAAGATAGAGAATATTGTCTTAATGTAGCTAAGTCAAAAAGTAAAACAAAAAATGATAGTGTTGCACAATAAACACACAACAGAGCCCGAAACAAACACACAACACAACAGAGGCTGAAACAAAAACACAACAGAGCCTGAAACAAAAAGAATCCAACACGGAGGAGGGGTAGCAAGTCGGCGGAGATCAAGAACAGGGACAGTGCAACCAAACAATGAAAACAGAATTTTGTTTATATAACAAAACAATCAAAACATGAATCATACAATCACTAATTGCAAATTTTTTCTTCATAAGAACAGAACAATGAAAACATGAAGCATATAATAAATCAAAAGATCACCAATTGCAAATCTTTTAATAAGAACAGAAGTTAGAACAGTGAAAAATGAAGAAAGATTAGTAGTTTTCAACCCAATTTTAACAAAGCTCATCACAATGATTAACAAAAAAAAAAAAGCAATGAAGGAACAGTGAATCAATAACATAGGCAGTGCAAATTCAAGAAACTTTAATAAAATTTAACTACAAAAACAGACAGTAAAGCAGTAATAGAGTTATCAATTTAAAATTTATCATCAAATACATTCAGTGAGCAAAACCAATCAACCAAGTACTGACTGGACATTCGAAAAAAAAAAAATCAAAAGAACATTTAAATCACAGCAAAAACACAACAACAATAGGAACATTTAAAACAAAGCAACCCAAAAAAAATCTAAAAATCACCATTGCTGAAAACAATGATTTGATCCGTGTATGCTCAAAGAATTAAAAGCTAAGCTTACAGGAAAGTGAAGAATACCAAAACCAAAGAACCTTCAATTACAGCTTAAATCAAGAACAGAAAATCACAACAAAAACAAAAAAATTAAAAGTAACAGAAGAACAACAGAACAACAACACAAGAACAATTAGCAAATTAACAAATTCACAATAACGGTTAAAATTTACCAGAAGAACACTAATGCAAATGGAATCATCATGCTAATATGTTTTCTGCAAAGATGCTATTTGTGCAGCTAAAATTTCCTAATTACTAAGATCCAATTATTCTAATTTCACATGCAATCAACTTAATAAGTTTCTAAAAGCTAGAAATTATAAAACCAACCAGAAATATGGTTAAAGCATTTCATCAAACATGTTGAGTGCGGTGAAATTAAAACAAAATAAGAGAATTCAAAGCTTAATATCAATGTGATAGAGAAGAGAACATAACTATTGTAACTTTAATTCAGTCTATGAAATAATCCAAACCACTACCAAATCAAATAGTTAATTATTGCAATAGAAATCAGAAGTTGCAGAGTTTGAAGAAGAGTATTGGTGTTGTGTGAGTGTATTGTCTGGTGGCGGGTTTAGGGAACTCACGGCGGCGACAAAAGAGAGCAGTTCGACGGCTAGGTGGAGCCCGCGGGTTGGTCGTAGTGTTTGAAGCAGAGCAACGTGGCTTTCAGACGAACACGAATGCGAACTCGAACGGTGAACAGCGAGTGAACGCGAACAGTGAACGCCGAGCGAACGTGAACGGCGAAGAACGCGAACGAAGACGACAGCTGAACGAAGACGCGAACGAGAACGGCAAACAAACGGCGACGGAAGCGCGGCTGAGCAGACAAAGACGACGGACGCCGAGCTCGAGGAAGCAGCCGAGCTCGAGGAAGCAGCCGCGATCGGTGACAGCGAACAGGGGTTGAAGACTTGGATCACGAGCGAAGCTAGATAGACGGACGGATGGCGAACTTTGAGTCCGACGGACGCGGCAGTATGCCACTCCTTGCGGCGGTGGTGTAGGCTTACAGTGCTAGGGTTTTTTGGCTGAGGTTGTGTGATTTGATTTCTTTCTGAATGAAAGAAAGAAGGGGGAAAGGGAGAAAGAAACGAAGGAGCTTCCGTTTGTGTGTAAACCGGGCGGATTTCGATTCGGTCCAACCGGTGTCCGGTTCAACGGTTTTCACAAGTTTTCTAAACAACAGTTTTACGCACCTGATCCAACTGTTAATGTTATCGATTCGCGGTTGAATCGGTCCGACTAGCTGGTCCAGTCCCATTTTTTAGAACATTGGTCGTGATTAGCAGAACTTATGTTAATGATGATGATTTCTCTAGCTTTTTTAATTTGAGAAAATTTCACTTATCTCTTCTAAAAGATGTTAAAATGACAATTTTCTTTTTTCTTTGTAAAATGTACCTTTCTATAATTGTCACAATTCTAAAAAAATAAATTGTAATTTATTATATGTAACTTTATTTTTTAATTATCATTTCATGTTTTTATTAACAATTGCTTTTAAAACAATTTTAATATTAAATTATTAATTTTTTTATAACTTATTATAGCATCTTTTCTTTATTAAATTAGTAATTTTATCAAAAATTTTCTTATAAAATCATTTTTATGTTGAATTAGCCATTGTTTATTAAATAATTTCTTATAAAAGCATTTATTTTAAAAACAATTTTCTTTAAAAACATTTTTCATTAAATAAAAAAAATTTTTTTTACTTATTTTAATCACAATCAATTATGTTTTTTTAAATTTTATCTAATTTAAAAAAAAATTTTAGTATTCAT
>NC_029788.2:36599081-36599624 GCF_000816755.2 Arachis ipaensis
ACAATTTAATTATTAAAAAAAAATTTTAAAAATATTTTGAAAAAAATATAATTTAATCAATAGAAAGATAATTTGTTAAAGCATATTTTGGTAAACAAAATTTTATTACAAAAAAGATAAATTTTTGTTAAAAGATATTTTTGTAAAAATAATTCGATTTTTCTTAAAAAATGGGTAAAGTTAATGGTAGTTAACATAAAAAAATTTTAATGGATTAAAGAGGGAGTTTTTAAAAGTTATAAGGGAGGGGAGTGTTACATTTTACAAATAGAGATAAGGGGAATATCATTTTAGCATCTCGATAGTAAAATTTTCTCTTTTAATTTTGATATTGTGATAGGAGTTATGTATAGCGTGTTTATTGGAGTGCAGGGTGAATGACCAGGATGTGATGGCTGCGTGGAACAAATTGGATAGTCCGATTATATAAATAGGAGGTACACAAATTGGACCATCCGATTTGTATATTGCAAGCCACCCATCATCCATGCAGCACTCCCCAGCCGCTGCTTGTATCTCCGCAAACAACCTCAATCATCCTTT
>NC_029788.2:36599668-36613788 GCF_000816755.2 Arachis ipaensis
AGAAAAAAATTGCCACCATCAAAAATCGTCCTTCAACAATGTCAAGGAGATAGAAAATAAAAGACGTTAATCGTCTAGAGTTTTATATTGCTAATTATCTTGATCATCTTAATTATGTAAGTTTTTATTATCAAATATTTTGATTTGATAAAAATAATAATGATAATGTTGGAGATTAGTATAAATATTGTAGTAATAATTATTAAGATTATAAGTATGATAAAATAATTATTATTAATAACCATAATTTAAATCAAATTTATGGTATCCTCACCTTACTCGAGCTTCATATAAGCAAGAGTGAACATTTTTCTCAAGCTAATTGGATCGTAAAACATCAAAAAGCAAAGAAATTCAACATCTCTATTCAATTTTCAAAAATTTGGGGGAAGAAAAGACTGAGAGTGATTAAGCAAGTTACCAATAAAATTGTTACAGTAGAAATGTAGAGCTCGACACGGTGGTCACGTGACCGCAAACGGTGCGGCGATCGAAGCTCGGACGGAGGAGTTACGGCAATTTGAATTTACCGTGAGGGGGTTGGGGGTTTCTTCTTTTCTTCTCCCCTTGCTGTTCCATGCAGCTTCTGTTGCATTTTTGAGGAGGAAATGAGCTTTAGCTCATTTAAATCTTGGTCCGATTGGGCCCACGGGCTCGGTTTGGATTCCGGTTCAACCGGTTCGGTCCTTCCGGTCCAATTTTGGGCCAAATTTTCGAAATTGATATCAAAATTCTTGTTTTGGTGAGCTCTATCCTATTTTGATATTAGTTTCGCATATTTAATTTTCCTAATTAAAATTCGAATTATTGACTAATTATTTATCGATTTTAGCGGGATTTACAGAAAACAATAAATATTTTATTATTTTTTTCTATCATAAGTATTTTTATTTTGTTTTTATATTAAAATAATAATTATTTTTAAATTTTAATAATTTATTAATAAATTTATATTTTTTCAATTATTATATACTACAAGTATTTATTAAAAAAATAATATTAATAGATATTATATAATCATAAAAAAAATAAATTGTGATTAATAAATTTGTTTGTTTATCTTTTTAATTCATATATATTTAATAAACTTTATAGTTAAATAAAATATAATTAATTTTAAAATGAGTGACTTTAAAATTAAAATAAATTGAATATAAGTAAAATAAAACATTGCTATATATATATATTATAATTTGTATATTTAATAATAAGAAGTATTCTAGCCTAGTGGTATGATCATATTTCTTGTATTTTTGGGGTCAAGGGTTTGAACCCCCTTTGAAGCATTTTGGAAAATTTTCGCATAGAGCATATGGAGCACGGTAGACTTGCAGAGAGCTGGAGCATTGTAGATTCACCTCAACTCTTGGCCATTCTTAGCCACCACTTTCCATGCCACCATAGAACTTCCCTATATATATATATATATAACAAAACATAATAGCCTACATAAGATATAAGGTCCCGGGAAAGGTTCTTAAAACTTAACCAAATTCTAACTAAAACTCTCAATATTCCCCTTCCTCCACAATCCTCCAAAATACCATAGTTAGACATGAAGTATCTGTCTATTGAAGATTCACATATTTTTCAGTGCCTGCTGTATTTTTATCTGCTTTAGTAGTACAATATAATATATATCTGCCTTATTGCTAGAGACGATTTTATAAAGTTTGATGTGATTTTGGGAAGCAAGAAAATCAAGACAATTGCATTTTAAACTTAAATGTTAGCTTCATTATGCAAACATTGTTCAAGGCATTAACAATTTAACATATTGTTGTATGTTGTTAATTTTGATCTTTTTGTTCCATGCAACAGGCTCCGCCATATTTTTCCAGGAGATTGGCCATTCATTAAACCCTTCTAATAGTCTAGTATTTTCTTTTCTTTTTCCCTTATAATCTTGTAGTGTGATTGTTATCATTAGTTTTGAACTAGGTATAATATGAAGTTAGTTCCTTTATGAAAAATGTGTTTAGTTCTTTTTGTCTCTTTTTAAATATATCTTTAATTTCAGGTGTTCAAAGTTCTCTCGAGATCTCCTTTAGCTTATTCTGCCAACTCAAATTCAAAGTTAGCTACTCCTCCATCATTTATTAGAATTTCAATGTCATTAGTTTTAATTGTTCAGTATCCTAACACTTCTTCCTCATTTTCCCGCATGTTGTTGCAATGTTGCATATATGCATGTGTTTTATATTGTTTAGTATCCTCATTTTGTATTATTTAAAAATATTTTTTTGTGGCTAATATTATTTTTTTGGTGGCTAATATATATATACCCTTACTATTTTTTGGTTTTTTTTGGCATTTCTTCCTATTGTTTTTTGCTTCTTGATTTGTTCTGTTCTTGCATTTCTGTGTTCTTGCTATGGTTTATTCTTCACTGCGTATTTATTTTTTATTCGTGGCTTTTTGCTATTATTTGTTGTTCTTGATTTTCTGTTCTTAATTTTTTATTCTTCACACTGTTGCTAATTTTTTGTTGTTGATTTTTAATTTGTTGTTCTTCACTGTTGATACTATTATTATTTTTATTTTAAATTTGTTAATTGTTATTGATTTTAATTTATTGGTTCTATTATTTTTGTTCTTGATTTTAATTTTTTATTTTTACTGCTGTTCTGATGGCTGTTATTTTTTGCGTTTAATTTGTTGTTGATTAAGTAATATATTGATGTTCTGTTTTTTGGTTTTTGATCACAGTATAAGTGACAACATTAGTGAAACTGGTGGACAAGTTCTTTGTGCAATTGATATGCTAAGTCTTACGTGTTGTGTTGTAACTGGGTCTTTTTTTTGTTAGTTTACTAATTTAGTCATATTTTTTAGAGCTATTGAATAGATAAAATAACATTTGATCAAACTCAAAGGCTTAGTTATTATTAGGTTAAGCTTCAATACCTAATGTCTTTAAATATGGTTTGAACTTTTTAAACGTATAATTTTGATAAAATAATTTTATTTGTATGCATTATAATCTTTTAGTTCAATTACTAAAATAAAAAAATAATATACTGTTTATTTTAGTATAGCGACATACTCATTGTTGATGATGGTGACAAATTAAAGATTCTATTGCGACTGAAACATTTATGAGATACCTATTAATTTGTTACTAGTTTAAAAGGAATTTGCGATGATATTTACAATAGTATTGTAACTAATTGACTACATATTATTTTTTAGCAAATTAGTGATTACTTCATAACTCTACTTCTCATTTAGAATAGCTTTGGTTTAGCGACAAAATTTCTACAAATTTGATTAAGGATTTTCAAAGATTAGCTATACACTACAAGAAACGTCGTTAAAATCGACGGCTAAATCGACGGTTAAGCCGTCGATAATATTGAAATTCAAGGGCAAAATAGATGGCGGAGTTGGTCGCTATAAAGCTTGTCGATTTTTCAAAATGCTAATAAAATCGACGGCTTGCCTGGCCGTCGATAATAATTTAAAAAAATCGATATTATGAGTTTGATATTATGAGTTTGATAATTTTATATTCTTACTAAAATCGACAACAAGGGCGTCGATATTATTATATAAAATCGACGCCTCTACTGTCGATATTTGATACAAATAAAATCGACGGTACCTTTGTCCATAATATGTTTACTAAAATCGATAACTTTGCTGTCGATATTGGATCCAATAAAATCGACGCAGTTGCCGTCGATTTTATTATTCATATACCGACAAATTCTATATCTGTATTTGGGTTTGCTTGTCTATTTTAAAATTAAAAAGCGACAACTATTCTGTCGATTTTAATAGATATGTTTTAATTATTTTTTTATTTGAAAAATAATAAATAATTAATGCAAATAAATATAAAAATAAAATTTATACAGAATATAGATAACAAGACAAATAAACTTTTAAATATAAAAATAAAATTTATACTAAATAATAGATAATAAGTTTACAAACTTATCAAAATAATAAATAATCCTCTAACATAAAGACTCAAGACAAGATAAATAACTAAACTTAGACTTATATTCGTTTAAATTGCAATCTACTAATAATACAAAATATTCCATGTAAAGTAATTAAATAACCTATTCATACTCGTCTAAATAATCATCCGAGTCATCAAAATCGTCAGAATCATCCTCCCTTTGAGAACTATGTGGTTGTCCTGGTCGCTGTAGAATAGGTGGGAGTTTTCTACCTGAGGCTGGGGTTGGGACTGGGGCTGGAGCTGTGCTTTTCTGAGAGCTTGAAAAAGTAAAAGGAGGAGGTGGGGGAACATGTGATCCAGAACTACTAGGACCCATGGCCCTCACATACTCAATCAAGCTGCTCAATTGATGACTAAACTGATCCATCTGTGAGTTACTGGTGTTGAGATCCTCACGCAAGGATTTAACTGTCTGTTGCCACTTGCCACTCTCTTTTCTCCCTTTGGTAGCGGTCTTCAAGCTCTCTATATTTAGTGGCATGTTGTTCAACTTCCCTATTGAGTATTATGATTCATTCTCTAAGATCCAAAACATCAGCGCTGGTGGTCATGGTTGGCCCATCAACTCGAGGCCGTACCATGGAAGAGTCCCTTACCTCACCCATACCATATACCCTACCTCTTCGTTTTTCACCCACTGTCTCAATCCATATGCTTTCCTCAGAGACAGGCGGTGGATCAGTTATACCAGCCTCTATAGCAGCTTGCCGCTCTTGCTCAGCCTGAAACATACTACAATGAGGAGAAATTATTGATAAACTACTATAAGTATTAATAAGGCATAACAATTAGATAACAAAATAGTTACAATTAATAAAGGTAAGTTACCTTTGTCTTTCGGGAGTGTTCATCAACCCATTGAGTCCTATCCTCTTTGCGAGTATGAGTGTGCTCAAAAAACCCATCCATACGTGATGGTCTTCCAAGCGAATGATTCTACATAATGAGAGAAACAATATGACACACTGTCACTGATTGAGGAAAAAAATTGCATATAGTACTGTTGAGATATGATTAGTTCTGTTGTGTCTATATTTTAGTAATAAGATTTTAGTAATTAAAAAAATCATTAAAAATAATTAAAAAGCAGAATAAAAGAAAAATCAGAATAGAACAAGCTCATTTTATTTAGAACCTCAATGGGAGACGTGACAATAAGTCAAAACTCACAATCAGTGGACTTCAAGGTCACAATCAGTGGTCAAAACTCACATTTAGTTGTAACTTAATAATCCATCAGGCTCATTTTGTTTCAATAAATCATAACACAAGCACAAATAACAGCATGCAGGGTATGGACAGGGGATTATAATTGATGAACCATGACCTTCAAAACTTAGATATTCCAATAAGAAAAATTATAAATGAAATAAATAAGGTAAACAAACATATTAGAATTGCTGTGAGTTTTTTCTTACTTGTTTGGCCTTAAGAAATTTTCAGAACAGCAAATATCATAGTAAAGATTATCTTTAAGTAAAACAGAGGGTTCTATAAGCAACTTACCAAGCGTAATCTCGCTTCTGGAAAGGTGGTGCCTCCTGCAGTGTGAAGGGAAGTACCTCGAGTCGATTTCTTGGCAGCTGTATTTCTCGCCTGTAATTGTCTATAGGCATCAGTGTCCCAACGTCTCATCAATTCACCAAGAACTTCTGGTGGGATCCAATATGGACGGGCACCTTTTTTGCGAATGGCATGGAGCATACCTCGCAAGCGCTTGGCAGCCCTAAACCTCCAAGCTTGATAGATATCATCCTCCTCCATATCAATGTCATCGTCCTCCTCATTATTTATATTAGGAACCTGGAGGTCAGCTATTTGAAGTTGTATCATATCAACATCTCCTGACGTAGATGCTAATGATGGTGGAAACTCGGTTTCTGAAATGATCCTAGCATGTGGAGGCTCATCATTCTGATACACCTCGGTTTCAGATTCATTTTGTGCCTCCTCCATTATTTTTTGTGATTTACATGTAATCACAACTTTCCAATTAGACTTACAGCCTTGTGGATATGGCATGTAATACACTTGTCTAGCTTTTTGCGCAAGGATGAATGGATCGTAACTCTCATATCTCCTAGTGGATAATACTTCAATTATTTTGTAGTCTTTGTGTCTACGTGTTTTCCGAGGCCTGGTAGGGTCATACCACTCACAGTAAAACAAGATGACTCTTAAACTAACAAGACTTGGATATTCAACAATCAAAATCTCTTTAAGAGTGCCGTACCAATCAGATGCATCATTCCCTCCATCACCTTTAACATATATGCCTGTATTATATGTCTTCTTTCCAGATGCATGCTCAGGAGTATGAAATCTATACCCATTAACCTTGAACATACCAACACTCGTGGCCCTAGTTTTTGGCCCGAATGCTAAACTCAATAAATAAGGACAAGTTATGCCATTACTGGGATTTTTTACCTGATTTTGTCAAACAAAATATAGTATTTAAAAAAATAAGATTTACTTTGACATATTTTAATACAGTCAACAAAATGTAAAAACTTACATGCTCATGGAACCATGATAGAAAGTTGGATAAAGAATTATTGCTCCCATGGATCTGCTCGTATTGACTTCTAAATGTATCGACTTCAGGACAATTCAACAAGATATGTAAGTGAGCGGCTTTCATTTCCATACTAGTTAATCATCTGTCTTTGTTGGCTCCCCCAGCAATACCCGGTTGATCAAAAATAGAAAGGGTAGGCTCAGATGAACTTACACCACCATCATCATTCTGATTCAGCCTCGTTCTCTTAGACATGATATGTGACTCAAAGTAATAAGAACAATAACTTGATGTCTCTCTAGCTAGGTATGCTTGACAAATTGAACCCTCTACTCTAGCCCGATTCTTCACTGATCTCTTATACGTGCCTATTTCATGCTCAAATGGATACATCCACCTATACTGAGCTGGTCCACAAATACGTGCCTCATATGCCAAGTGAACTGGTAGATGCTCCATTACATCGAAAAAGGCAGGTGGAAAAATTCTTTCTAACTTGCACAAAATAACAGGAATATTAGTTTCCATTTGTACAAGATCGCTAACCCGAAGAGTAGATGAACAAAGGTCCCTAAAATATTGACTTATTTCGGTCAACGGTTTCCACACGTGGTCTGGCAACTCTTTGAAGGCTAACGGAAGCAAACACTCCATAAATGCATGACAATCATGAGTTTTCATCCCAAACAATTTTCCTCCCTTGATATCGACACACCTTTGTAAATTTGAAACATATCCATCTGGCATTTTCAACTCTTGTACCCATTTACAAATACTTTTTTGTTGTTGGAGTGTCAAGACATAGTTGCCCTTAGGCTTTGTCCAATGACCTTTGCGTACCTGCACCAAATTCAAATCTGGTCGCTTACAAAGCACAGCCATGTCTAACCTTGCCTTTTCATTGTCTTTTGTTCTTTCAGTATCCATAATGGTATTCATTATGTTATCAAAAACATTCTTCTCAATCTACATTAGATCCAAACAATGACGAACCAAATGATCTTTCTAATATGGGAGATCCCAAAATATACTCCTTTTGGTCCAATTGTGCTCCACCCCATATCTGCTCAATCTCACTTGTCCTCCTGTGTTAACCATTTTAGGATTGTCTAACTCTTTTCCAAACCTGTTCGCCGCTAAGCCTAATAGGAGGTTCTTCATCCTCCTCAACATTCTTCTTAAAACCAACTTTATTACGCCTATAAGGATGACCTTCAGGTAAATATCTCCTGTGACAGTCAAACCATGAATTCTTTCCGCCATAATTTAACCAAAAGGCCTTGGTATCCTCCATGCATACTGGACACGCTAATCTTCCCCCTGTACTCCAACCAGACAACATTCCATAAGCAGGAAAATCGTTAATTGTCCACATTAATGCAGCCTTTAACTGAAAATTCCTCTTACTATGAATGTCGTATGTTAGGACGCCTTCATCCCATAACTCTTTAAGTTCATCTATCAATGGTTGAAGATAAACATCAATTTTTGCTTTGAGACTTTCTTTTCCGGGTATGATGCACGTTAGGAACAAAAAAGGGTCTTTCATACACATATGAGCTGGAAGGTTATAAGGGGTAACTATAACAGGCCAACAAGAGTACGGTGTGCTAAAATGAACATTAGGAGAAAATCCATCAAAACAAATTCCAAGTCTAACATTACGCGATTCGCTTGAAAAATGAGGATGCTTGGTATCAAAATGTTTCCATGCTTCACCATGGGAAGGATGTGTCATCACGTCGTCATTTCTGCGATTTTGGTGATGCCACAACATATAAGGGGCAGTACTCATTGATGCATACAACCTTTGTAGCCTTGGAATCAATGGCAAATAATGCATTCTTTTATATGGCACCTCTTTTTTCCCTTTCTAGGCTTAAATCTCTGCTCCCACAAAATTTACATTGTCTAAGATCTTTGTCCTCTTTGTAATATATCATACAACCATTGACACAACAATCTATTTTAACCTCCTTAAATCCAAGTTGGAAAAAAATTTTCTTAGCTTCATAGTAATTAGTAGGAATTTTATTTGGAGTTGTTTGCATTTCTCTAAACAAAGTTGCCCACTGGTCAAAAGATCCCTGGGATTGGTTTCCCTCTGATTTTATACTCAGCATCCTACTAGCAAGTGACAATCGTGAATGGATACAATTTTCCCACAAGAGTTTACTAACTGAATCTAAGAGGTTATAAAATCTCTTAGCATCTCGATTTGGTTCCTCCACTGTTGGTTGCATGTACATGTGAAACTCAGGTTGCAAAGCATCAACAACCATCTCATGATAACGATCAAAATTTTTTTCCCATGTAACACCACTTAATTCAGAGCTACTTTTAATATCTTCTTCTATTCTAATCTGATTCTCTGTGGGTATCTCTTCTCCATAATCTGTCCTAACCCAATAATTAGGTCTAAACCCATGAGTATATAGATCAATCTTAATGTCAATCAACTGTTTAAACGTCCCACATTGACATCTGGCACATGAACACCTAACTAAATCTCCTATGAGAAATTCATGAGTTCTAGTACATACATCCACAAATTCATTTACCCCTTTAATAAAACTGGGTTTAAGACCCCGCCTCTCATCATACGTTCTATCATACATCCAACTTTGGTTCTGGTTTTCCATTATTAATGAATTTAATTTTCTACGTATCAAAGGGATAATATTCACTTTTTAATTTTTTTATTCAATGAAAAACCACAACAAATAAAAATCTTATCATCAATATAATTTATACTTTCACCATGAATGGTTTACACAAACAAGCATATATAAGTAAGTATAGATAAGCATGCATAATAATTTAACAGAGATAATAAAGATAAAGATAAAATAAAACTCAATAGTTTAACAGAGATAATAAATAAACAAAAAAAGTAGAAGGTTAAACATTGAATAGCTTTTCTGGGAGTCTTAAACTCTACCAATACTTGTGATAGTGTAAATGGATGCCACTTGAACTTTGATAATACTTGTGACTATGTCAACCCTGCCAAAAAAATATATATAGGCACATCAACACTAAAAACAATACATAATAGTCTTCTAAAAACTTAGTCAGCCGAACACTTGTATTTCCATTGGAATAAACTGGCCAAAGATTAATTTGGACGAACAATGAAACTTAGTCAGCCGAACAAAACTCTCAAATCCAAAAATATAAAAATTATATATCATATAATTATAGCTACCTCATTATTATCTGATTTTTCTGAAATAGTTATCCATATTAATACTTTCTAATGTCATGTTTGAAAAGAAATGAAAGTCACGTTAAAATAAATTTTATAATTATAAAGCATTCATTTAAAAGAAAATAACAATAATTTATGAGAAAATTAAAAGTTGTTTTGATAACCATAAACAGTGTTGGGGAAGTTAATCCAAACAAATAAAGGAAGAGTCAACAACAAAATAAAAGATGGCATGAACTTGAAGATGCAAAATGATTCATCATCACAATTCTAACCACAATGTTATGATCATAATGATAACAATAATAGTTTTCATTCATGGCCGGCACCGGTCAAAATGGTGGCCAGAGACAGAGCTGCTAGTGCTTCCAAGAGCCACAGCCAGGCCGAGAAGCGGTGCAGTAACCGGATCAATGCACAGCTTACAAGTCTAGAAAAACTAATTCCAAAATCTGATAAGGTACAATAGCTCATTTTAATTTTAATGTGTCTTAAATACTATATAAACTATAAGGTATTGCCATTTGAAACATGGCATAGTTAGTTTCAATAATACCATAAAACATATATAAGGTATTGCTATTTTAATGTCTCTTAAAGTATGTTATTTTGATTCAAATAAAATTAAATCTAGAGATGGATATAAAGAGGTGGATAGGGTGAATCTAATGTGGGAAGAGGTAATATAAGTGAAATTGTGTCAAGGTCCCCTGTCAAATAATCTCTCTTACCTTGTGAATGCATGGTGTTGGCCTATATGGCACACAATAGAAAGCATGTCAGAAATAAAATAAAGGGGAAGCAATTGGAAAAGAAAGGAAGGGTAAAGCAAATGAAGTGCAAAGAATAGAAGCAAAACCAAAAAGAAAGGCCTGAGACTAAGACAAGTACTACTTTTTTTTTAAATATGGCAATGGCAATAGCAATGGTCCTGCACTGAAATATTTGTTTTTATTATTATAACAATATGAATACTATTTTTGTTTAGAAAAAAAGAAAAGAGAGAATCAGAAATCACATAAGTATATTGCTAGCTATCTTATTAGTAGTGAATATAAATAGTGAAACCTCTTTTTGTCTTTACTTCATTATTGCTAGCTATCCTATTAGCTACCACACTCACTACTACTTAACAAATAAATAGTAATGCTGTGACGTTGAGTAATGCTGATCCAGTCACGAGGAAGTTGTGAAGTTAGCATTAGTAGTATCACTTTTTGTTTTTACAAAGCAGCAGTAGCACTGTTTGTCGGTTCCCATTCCCTTTAAGTCATTAAAATATTGCAAACATGCATATCAAAGAAACTTTAGCAAATTAAACTTTAATTCTTACAACTCAAGCAAGACACCATCAGCTAATTAAACTTGAAGACTTAAAGGGAGAGAAATCAACCTGAAAGTAGTAGCTAGCAAGAGGCTTTTATATTATGTACTTTTCTATTCTGCCGAAAGTAGTAGTTGTAGTGTAGTGTGTTGTGTAGCAAAATAAGCTTTCGTAAGAGATTGTGTAGCATATTAGTTAATGTCAAAATAATAATTATCTTGACACTTTAATTAAGTTAAGTGTTCCATAATGTAAAGCCTATGCTGGTCAGACATAGAAATTAAATCAAAAATTCCATTCAGGCATTTCTCCGAACATGTGGTGTGCAGAGTTCAAAACAGTAAATTTTAGGTCAATCTAAGCAGCATTCAATCCAGTAATTTCAGAAAGATACAGCCAACAATAATTTTAGTCCAGAAACACAAGCTTTAACAAACCTAAGGCTAACAAAAATTTCTAAAAATAGAATTAAAAAGCAGTGAAAATAAAGAAAAGAAAGACAGGGAACAGGAAAAGGGAACCTGCATTGATGAAAGGAGGAAGAAGAACGGAGAGGTGGTGGGGTGGTGGTGATGTCGCGGTGGCACAGAAGGTCGCCGCCGCTGGTGGTTGCTTGTCGGTGCTTGAAGACGCAGACAGAGGGTGACTCCACGAATAGGGGTGTCGCACGCAGGAACGAAGAAATGGAGAAATGGGGAAGAAAGAGAAGAAGGAAGAGAGAGAGGGTAGGCGATGGTGGTCGCCGGTGGTGGTGTCGGACGGAGGCGGTGGTGAAGAGAAAGCGAAGTCAACCAAAGGATACCTAGCTTGAAGAATACCTAGCTTGAATTTGGGAAAGTTTGCATTTCTGAATTTGGAAGAGGGAGTTGACACGAGAACATGTGTTTTTAGTGATAAAAATTGACGGCATATTTGTCGATTTTAATTAAAAAAAACAACACATATAGCGTCTATTTTATAGATTAAATTTACATCGTTCATTCCGTTTTAGAAAGCAATCAAGATCGTTCAAATTTATCGACGGCAAAAGTGTCGATATTTTAAATAATAAAATAGACGCCATATTCATCGATTTTAATATAAAAAAACAACACATATAGCGTCTATTATATAGATTAAATTTAGACCGTTCATTCCATTTTAGAAAGTAATCTAGACCGTTCAAATTTATTGATGGCAAAATTGTCGATATTTAAAATAATAAAATAGACGCCATATTCATCGATTTTATTTTCGACTTCTGGTTTGCCTATAATATGACGAAAATAGGAAAATAAATTAATACATTATAAAAATATCGACGACTAGGCTGTCGATTTTAATATTTTTATTTTTAATTATTTTTTTAGTAATATCGACGGCAGGTCGTTGAAAATTATCGACGGCAGAAATAGCCGTCGATTTTTGGCGTCGAAAAACACGCTTTTTCTTTTAGTGATAGATTTGCTACAAAATGTGATAGATTTGCGATCATATTAGCGGACAACTTGCGACAAATTAGATTCGAAAATTTTTTTTGCTAATTAGCGTCAACTAAGCATTCCATTTTGTCTATGAAGTTAGCTTGGATTTAGCGATGATTCTGCTGCAGTAGAGTTTATCGCTAATTAGTGACTACCTTTTACTCTATTTCTTCTATGGAATTAGCTTTTAATGTAGTGATTGCTTTGTGACTATTTATTCTGTAGCTAAAAGATTTTTCGATGAATTAGCGACTATTGCGTTTGCCTCACTGATCTGTGACTTGTAATTAGCAAGGAAAGAATTAGTTGCTAGGCGGTAGCTAATCCGTTGCAAATTATATTTTGCGTCAGATTAGCGATGATTTTACGACTATTTTTGTGGTAGCTAATCGGCCATATTCTTGTAGTGATATAGGTTGGATTTATTGTGTTTTAGAATTTTAAAGGTATTCTTTGATTGTATTCTTATACTTGCCCTTAAAATATTAAATTCTTTAGAACATCAGTTGATTTATTCAAACAAATTGTAGAGAATGGATTTATTCTTCATGTATTTTGTTTTAGTTCAAGATTGAATTTCTAATCTAAATATATAGAGCATCATATCACATTTTTTGTGATAGTGTGATGTTATTGGTATTTTAATTTTCTTTGTCCTATATTAACAAAATCAAAATTTATCTTCTAAGATATCGTTATGGAGGTAATACATTCACATTTCATATTTATTTTATGTTTGCTTGATTATTCCATTTCAATTTATGCCAAACTAATGATTATAAAGCTGTAAAATCAGTTGTTGATCACGACTATATTTTTCAATTTTGATGTTTGTTTAAGATTTTGTAGGTTTTTAAATTGAAGTAATTAATTTTTAAAACACATGATTAGGTATATATATGAAATATTAGGTTGGCATAATTATACAAATAGAAAAGGATAACTCAAATTTTAAATTGGTATGGCTATAAAGAGAAATAATCTTAATAGTTAATTAGTAAAAAAATTTCAATAGTTAATTTTATTTTTATATTACAATAAATTTATCTATTTTTTTAATTAAAATTTGACCTAAAAGTTGTCCATTGAAAAAGATAGTAAAAAGAAATAAATTAATGTTAATTAAAATATTATAGTTTTATTACTTAAAGATATGGGCATTTTTTTCGATTACAATCTTACAGGAGAACATATGACATATGAAAATAATCTAAATGCGTAATTAATATTTTAGTTTCTTTCTACAACAAAAGTCTGCTTCAAGCTAACCGTACCGTCGACTTCAAGCCATGCTTCTTTTTAGGAAAATTATTTAAACTATGATATTTTGTAAGTGTCGAATTTTACCGTGTTTTTAGTTGAAAATGATATAATTAAGGTATTATTTTTTTAGTCAATATGTATTACACGTATTTTTTAATAAAATAATAATAGAATTTTTTATGAGCTGAATCAAATAGAGGAATATAACAAACAGAAATCTTCTACTCGTTTATGGTACGGATCTTCTACTAGTACATTCTAAAGGAGATTGTATCAAAATTTCAATATCTGATGATTTTAACTCTATAATGCTTTATTGAATAAATTTAAAGGTACTAAAATCTTAAAATATGTTGTTGTATATT
>NC_029788.2:36613906-36617462 GCF_000816755.2 Arachis ipaensis
TAAAGATAATATATAAATAATTAATAAATAAATTAGTTTTTATTTTAACAAATTAGAAAATAAAATTTTATAGTTTAATGTGAAAGAGCTAATCAAAACAAGAATTTTGACACTAATTTTAAATAAATTGGTCCAAAATTGGGCTGAATGGACCAAACCGGACGAACTAGACCCGTATTGGACCCAAGGCCCAAGTATAAAAGTAATAAAACTCAACCATTCCCATTAAAAACACAAAACACACACTGGTAGGGAAGGGGAGCTCATCAAACCCTTTTCCCAATTTGATAAAAGTTTCATTTGATCATAACTTCAAATTCTGAGCTCCAATTGCCGCACCGTTTGCGGCGACACAACCGCAGCGTCGAACTCTATAAAGTCCAGTACTTAATTAGGTAAGAAAGTCACTTTTCAGTTTCGATTTCCTTCTTTCCCAATTTCAAAAATCCTATGATTTGGAGTGTTGAGATTTTGTTGATTTTGATATATAGGATCAAGTTAACTTAGTGGATGTACTGTATTTTGGCTCAATTCTTCCGTTGGCAAGGTGAGGAATGTTTAATTCTTGTCAAGTTATCTAATTAGTGAACCTTATGGTGATTTTAGTGTTATTTTGTGAAATTAGTTTGGATTGTGTATTTTGGAAACAAATTGGCGGTGTTGAAGACTTGGTATTGGACTCTGGGGAGCCAGAGATCTGTTTGGTGAGACTTTGAAAACTTAGGTATCATGAAACGGTGACAAATTATGATATTTCGGGTTTTACGAAAAATCGGTCAAGGTATGATTTTGGTTTCTCGTATATAATATGTAATGTCTTGTGAAAACTTAGGCTAGACGACCTAGGATAAGTTGGATTGAGAATGTTGATTTTGATTGGTAGTTTAGTTGACAATGTATGTTTGATTTGTTGAGGCATGATAAATTCATTGGTTTTGTGACATGAACATAGTTGATGTGGTAAGGAGGTTGTTGAATGATGACTTTGATGGTGGTAAGTGTAAATGTTAATTATGTATTCTTGGGGTTGAAATTCATGAATTGTGTATTGACAGATCATGGAGTAAATGAGAATTGGTTAGGTATGAGCATGAATTGGTTGGATGAGTATGAGTTGGTATATGTAGAAATATTTTTGTATAATTATTGATGAGTATTGACTTGAAGTATATTAAATTGAGAATCTTAAATGAGTTGAGGAATTGAGAATTGAATAGTTTAAATGGTTGAATGATTGATTAAAGGTTGATAAGCATTTGGAATTGATTATGAGTGTTTTGTAAGTATTTTGGTTGATAGTGGTTTGGTTTGAAAATGAAAATTTGGTAAAAATAGAGGTTGATGTTTTTGAGGAAAAATTTAGTTTTTAGCCGAACTTCAGCGGGCCATAACTTGGCTTCCGGACTCCCAAATTGTTTTAAACTTATTTTATATCAAAAATTGAGTCCGTGAAGTTTACGCCGTTCGAACAACGGATGAAAAATGTTTTAAAACGAGAAAGTTATGCGCATCAAAAATTCGGTATGTAAGGCTGAAATTCTGCAGACTTAGTCATTTTTTACTATTCTGCACTGTATGCATACGCGAACCTCTCCATACGCGAAGGGTCGCCTCTGTCTGGCATGTATGTGTATGCGGGCATGTGTATGCGTACGAATGATAGGCCAAACGCACTCCCACGCGTACGCGTGGCCCACACGTATGTGTGGCCCCTATTTCAACAAACATGAATTTTGTTATTTAAAGCTTAATTTCGAACTTCTAAACCTCTATTTTTACTCCCTAGTATCCTAAACTTAAATTTAATTATAGAAAGGGAGTTGAACATTGAGAGGATAATAACTTGTAAGTGAAGAAAGACTGTAAAGGGGTGATGTAAGTTGAAAAGTTTAACGGAGATGTTATTCTGTAAATAAATGTGGTTCTGGCCCCGGATAGTAGGCAGTGACAATGTCCACTTACTCCGGATATGAGATAGGGAAGAAGAGTATGAAGAAATGAATTTAATTATGGAGTAATAAATGAATGTATGTTTATGATACGTGGATAATAACAAGGATGGTGGTTCGTCCCGCTTGCTCCATGTTAAAGTTTGAGATTTGATAACGATGATGCTTGATTTTAAATTGAATGAATGTATGTTTGATACCCTGGGCAATAGCAAGGATGGTGGTTCTTCCCGCTTGCTCCAGGTCAGTGATTGTGATGCCTGGGTAGTAACAACAGTAGTGGTTATTTCACTTGCTCTAGGTTGAGCTTTTAAACACCCGCCTGGGTAGTAACCGCAGTAGTGGTTATTCCACTGGCTCTGGGTTAAGCGGGTAGTAGTAAGGGGGTTGTAGCTCAAACTCACTTGCTCTGCAATGGGTGTTTTGGTCCATGGTTAGCTACTAGGACGTGTCGAGTTGGCTATATAATCGACAGATGATATCATCAGCCGTAGGACAAGCATGCATCATGTGCACATATTTGATTTGCTTGTTTGTACATTAATTGGGAGTGCCTATGTAAATTAGTATGCCTACTTGTGATAGTTGCTACTTGCATTACCTGTACTCTAATTGTGTGTTGCCTTTGCTTATATTGTTTGTCTGTGCACTGGTGAATTTGGATGGTTGGAGGAGGTAGAAGGTGAATTGTAGAGTTAGAGTTTTATGAGACAGCAAGTAGATTGTAAATTGAGGGATTAAGTTAGGATTGAGTTAGAATCTTAAGAACCTTAGATATCTACCCCCTGCTTATGGTTTCTGTTTTAGTTCCTTAAGTTTTATAATCTAAGTGTCAGTGTTCTAGAATTGCCTCTGACTTTTTCGGGACCTTATTTATTATATATGTGGGCACCTTAACCATACTGAGAACCTCCGATTCTCATCCTATACAATATTGTTGTTTTTCAAATGCAGGTCGAGATGCACCTCGATAAGCGTCTGGAGTTCCCTCTGCAAGTGAAGTCGACTATCCTGGGATTACTGTATTTAGTTTTATGCTTTGTGTGTATATATATATATCCTTGTATTTTGTATTTTGTCCCTCCTAGAGGTTGACTTGGAGAAACATGTGTTTTGTCGTATATTTGAGGTTACTCTTTTGGGTTATATATATGTATATGTATATATTTGCTTTGGTCGGTTCTAACTTTGTGATTCGAGTCAGAAGCCTTGCTATATGTATCTTTAGAATTCTTTTCTCATAGTTATCACTTACGCGAGTGATGCAATTTTCTGTTTAACGCTTTGCTTAACTCTTCTTCACAGGCTTCTAATTAAAATTCCTTTCAACTATATATATATATATATATATACTTTTAGATGTCGTAATATCTTGCCACCTAAATTTTATGACTTTAGTTAAGACTTTGTGGTAGGATGTTACACAATATATGACTATAGTAATTATATGTCGTAATATCTTGCCACCTAAATTTTATGACTTTAGTTAAGACTTTGTGGTAGGATGTTACACAATATATGACTATAGTAATTATATAAGTGTTGTTAAAATTAAAGTCATATTTTTTTATATTTTAATATATTTTTTTAAATTAAAAAAAGTGTTA
>NC_029788.2:36617610-36621663 GCF_000816755.2 Arachis ipaensis
CCATATATATGAATAAATAAATATCTATGTAATTAAAAAGGGACGTGGACGAATATAGAGATTATATACTTGAATTTTCAGATTATTAGTTTAGGGGTGGATTAGAAGAATCCATATAATTCTTTCTTTATTTTTGAATATGACAAGAAGAAAAAACAATTCTTTTGGAACTAATTACTAATTGTTTCAGTCAATTAAAATGCGCATATGGATGAATTTTTAATGTTTAAAATTAATTATATCAGTTAAAACCAATTTTTTTTTTTAACTAAAGATAGGGAGATTCAAATCTGTAATCTTTTAGATGAATATAGGAAGACTATGTCATTTGAGTTATAATTCATTATCAATTAAAACCAAAATTTATACTTTAGCTAATTAAAATTATTATAAAATTTTATGCAATAGACATGTTTTAAGAATACGATGTTTTTATTTTATTTTATTTTGTCAAAATTATACTTTTTTTTTTGAAATAAAATGCTCAACACAACAAAGTGGAGTATCAACGTCTCAACAAAAAGTACTAAATAGATAAAATAAACTAATTCCTAATCATTTTCGACAAAAGTCATCAACAACCCAAAAGATCAAATATCATTCTACTCTTTGTAACTCTTAATCGACCTGTTAACTACTCTTGCAACACCTGATTCTTGATTTTTGAAAATTCTGTCATTCCTTATCAACCAAGTACTCCAAATGATAACAATGAAACCAAACACACTAATATTTTATTAATTTGACCGTACAATTGACCCCTTAAACCACGTAAACTTACGGTCATTCAGCTCTATATCCACCAGTTCGATAATGCTGTTAACACACTAGCGCCTTTTCTTTCTTCCAATTGCACAACTTCATCGAAGACACCTATGTAGCAAAGAGGAACCTGATATATTTCCGATAAAAAACTCAACTCTTCCCACATAGCAAGCTTCTCTTCCCTTGTATGCCCACCATATACCGAGCAACCAGCACAAATAAAAATTATTGTTTGTCAATTCTCCTTCTATACACAACCATCTCTCTCCTTTGTAACAATTACTCAACCTAAACATTATAACACCCCACATTATTAATAAACCTCCAGAAGAACCTTCCGATCCCACAAATTCCAAACTCATCGCATCATTATCCCAAAATTGCACTACATCAAACTTAGAAATCACCTCCTTCTTTGTCTCTATCAATCCTAATATATTCACATTATTTTTACGCTTAACTTTTTTACCATTTTTCACTTTACAACAGCCCCTAAACCCCTCATATTCCACGAACTAAAATCATTTAAAAACTCTATTACACACCTTATTTCGGTTTTTGGGGCGGCACCTTCTTGTTTTCTCTTTTTGTTTTGCTTGCCTTCTTTTTTGTGCCAATACTTCATTCTGAGCTTGGAGAATAGCCATAATGTCCTCATCCTCGTCATATAAAATAGCTCATGATTCGACAGCCAGATCCCAAGCAGCCCTATTTTCATCCATATCTTTATCCCAACTTCCTTCGTGTTCATCTTGATTAGTTTCACCATCTGCATCCTGCTCTGAGTCCTCTGGATCTTCCAAGTTTCTTACAGCCACTTCATCATCCAACCCAGTTTCTTGCACCACTGTATTCTTATCCTCTAAATCTGAATGTTGCACTGCATCACCCCTCATCAGACATATGCCAACATGCTGCTTACCACTCTCGTCCAAACTAGCGTGGATCTCATTGACTACACTTGGTGGAGTATTTTTCTCCGCTGTGCTGTTCGAACAATTCTCCGCACCTCCGCCAATCTCTTTTCTGGCTTGATTCTGCTCGTCG
This sequence comes from Arachis ipaensis, assembly GCF_000816755.2. NCBI lineage: Eukaryota > Viridiplantae > Streptophyta > Magnoliopsida > Fabales > Fabaceae > Arachis > Arachis ipaensis. Next base: position 36,619,423 of record NC_029788.2, read on the forward strand.
GGTGCATAAGGGGCTTCACGCTCCTCCCTGCCCTCCACACCATCAAGTTCAGCGCAGACATTATTACCTCCGCCACTAGCAGCTGACTTCCGCAATGCTCCCAGATCTGCCTCGTCGACGCTGTTCACCGTGGCATCAATCCCTTTGCGAACTCCATGACCAGCCACGCCCCTCTCTTCACCGTCGCCCGTAGCAGCCAGCAAGGAGACCCTTTTAAAACGCACAATAACGTAATCTCCGTCGCACCACACAGCCACTTCGCCGCCACACCCCACTAACATATTGGGCCTTATATGCTTCAACACAGCCTCAAATGAACTTTTGTTCAACACCAAATTAACCCCTTCTTTCCGTTTATCCCTATATTCCCAAGTCTCCGTTCTTTCAGAGATTGCTTCGTTACTGATTGTGTGAGATCCCATAGTTTCCGCACTCAGCGTAACTGCCGGATACACCAAAGGATTATCCGTTCGCATTTTCAGAAAATCCTCATGCCACTCATCCAAATTCTCAACAGCAAATATCTTTCTATCCTTGTCATGCTCTGCCTCCCGTAGCCCCTGTGGCATCATTACCACCGCATCCCATCCCAACTCCCACGGTTCCCTCTGAATTTCTAGTTCTTCACTTCTATGGTGTTCCAAGACAACTCTCTTTTTCTTGTTCACCTCAATATCCTTTTCTTTAATTTTTTCTTGTTTTCCATCAAGAGATGCCTGACATCTTCATCGTGCGTAGTGGTTTTTTTTCGGACATCAATCCTCCTCCTGTACTTAGCCTCACCCACAAAGATCTCTTTGCTCTGTAATCGCATTCCATTCATCTCCTTGATGGCCTTTAATGCCCCTCCTTTTGTAGTATATCTGATGAAAGCAAACAGATGGATCCGGCCATACTTCTCCTTACGTGCCAAATAGATGTCATTTATCCTTCCTGTCCACTTGAACATATGAAACAATTCATTCTTCGAAACATTGCCAGGTAAATTATCCACAAAAATTGTGAATGATTCATTCTCCAATCGGAGATTCGCTTCCCAGTTCCAAATTTGTGGATCTTTCTCAACATGGGACTGTCTAATTTTATCCCACCTTACATTAGACATAGATAGATTATAGAATTTAAGGAGTACTTACTCTCATACTTTTATTAAAGCACCATTCTATCACTATTTTTCTCTGATTGTGTCGCAGATGGGCGTTGTGCGATGCAGATGTAGTGACTCTCGGTGACTAGGACAATTATACTTTTTTATTCCCTAAAAAAAAGTTACACGTGGAACACATTACATAAAAAGAAAGGAAAATTTTCAAATAGGATGTTAAAAGAAAATATTATCCGATGGATAAAAGAAAGAAAAAGACATCTAAACAAAGAAGTTTACATAACGTTAGTTGCTGCTTTTTATCAAGAAGAATAATATTATATATCTAAACTTTTTTTTAATAAAAAATAATTAAATTTATCTAACATAACAAAAATTAATTATAGTTATTATTATTTTAAATTTTATTATTTAACTTGATTAAATTTAATTTATAAAAAAATTTAGATGTATAACTCAAAGAGAAAGATTAAGAAGATGGTGTTGCCGGTACTCCTCCACCAGTTGCATAGCCCGGAACAGAATTTTCCCAGCCTCCCGGGTTGAAGAACATGATGTTTAGGTAATAAATAGAAGAAATTTAGTATATAAGCAAAAAACCATAAGAGAAACATGTTAATTACGTTTTTGGCAATTAAAATTAATTTTAAAAGCGGTATTATTTTGTTTTTATTATAGGTAAATAGAAAAACGAGCTATACTTTTTCGGATCACATAATCTTTGGATTTTTTTATAAACAAATATTTTAAATATTTTATTTATTGATATATAAATAATTTAAACACAATTTACGTATTTATTCTATTACTTATTTCATTTATAATAAATATATAAATTGTGTCCAAATTACCTATATTAATAAATAAAATATTTGAATATTTATTTTAAAAAATCTCATACTCTTTATTTAGTAAGCAGAGGAATTCAAAATCGATTTGGATCAACCTAAACCGATTAACCGAACCAAAAAATTGAAAACCAAACAAATCAAAAATAAAAAAAATCGAAAAAAATATGTTTTGCTATTTTTATTGTGGTTCGATTTGATTTTCGGTTCTGACAATGAAAACTTTAACCGAATTGAACCGATATATTAAAAAATCCTAAAAACCAACCCCCCCCCCCCACCCCACCC
>NC_029788.2:36623685-36624961 GCF_000816755.2 Arachis ipaensis
GTTTCTGGTTTCTGGCCACCAGCAGCACCGAGCCACCCAGCACAGCACCACCCACACCCAGCAGCGTTTCTAGCCACCCACAACATAACAACACCAGTCACTGTTTCTGGCCACCAGCAGCACCGAGCCACCCAGCACAGCACCACCCACACCCAGCAGCGTTTCTAGCCACCCACAACATAGCACAGCACAACACCAGTCACCGAGCCACCGATTTAAGTCAGACATAAAGTCCGAGCCTCCGAGTCAGATATGTAATTAAGTAATTTGACTAATTTTTGTTCAATAATCACTGATTTATTGTTGCTGGTTGTTGTTAACTTGTTATTGTTTTATTTGTTTTTCATTGTTTAGCGAAATTTATTGTTTTATTTGTTTTATTGTTTTACTTGTTATGGATTTATTGATTTCATTGTTGTTGGTTGTTGTTTTATTACTAGTTCAGTGTTCATTGTTTTATTTGTTGTTCATTCTTTAACAAAATTGCTTCTAATTACTGATTTACTTATCATTGTTTAATTTATTTATTGTTGTGTTTCTGCTTTTGATTTTATAAATTGTTTAATTTATTTTGTTGTTCAATGTATTTTCCTTCTTTTATTTTATGATACCTTGTTCTCTTTCAATAAAATATCTTTTGTCTACATATTTGTTTATCGTTGTGTTCTTTTTTTCTTGCCATGACAAATAACAAAGGAATGAGACTATTCTAAAATTTTTGTTGTGCTGAAATGAAAGAATTTTTCCCAGTAATTGATATAAAATATATAATCAAGCTTTTCCCATGAAAGCTAAGCACCAAGCTTTTATGTTGTAGTGATTTCTTTGAGCTCCTCCTTGAATGAATTGTTACATCAGTACACTCAAGTGATCATTCTAGTGAGCTTTAATGTTGATGTGTGGGATTTATTTTCCCCTTGAAAAAGTTATTAACACAAAATGTGTCCTTAAATTTGTTATTCCATTTAGTTAAAGTGTTAACTATACTAAGTCATGATTTCTGTAGATGAAGTCTGTCTGCTATTTTGAGGACGGTCAACTTATGCTCAACCGAAAGGATATAACCTACATTTGTTTGAAAACTGAACAAATCGAACTAAACCAAACCGATTTTAATTGGTTTAGTTTAATTTGGATAATTTTGATAAAAAAACTAAATCAAACCGAACCGTAATTTAATACTCATTTTATTTTTATTATTTATTTCGTTGACAGTAAATACAATTCAAATTACTTATATCAATAAATAAAATATTTAAATATTTATTTTAAAAAA
>NC_029788.2:36625258-36626203 GCF_000816755.2 Arachis ipaensis
TTAAAGACTTTAAAGACTAGAATATTAAATTATTTTTTAAATAAATAATTTAATTATTTTAATTACCAAAACAAATAATTTGTAGCATATTTACCAATTTACACCATATTTATTTATCTCATTTATAGTGTAAATGAGATATGTGTATTTTTTCAATTTTCATATATCTCGTTTACATTGTAAACAAAATATATGTATTTATAAATAATTAAATATAATTTTTGAAAATAATAACAAATATTAATAATTTAAATTGGATCAAACTCTTAAAAATAGAACGTTTCAAATAATAGAAAAGATGGACGATTTGAAATAGTAGAAAAGATAAGCAGTCAATTTTAAACAATAGAAAAGATAGAGCGTGCATTTAAAATAAGCACATTAACACCTTTATTTTTTCTAACCATATAAATAAGTGAAACCGGTTTTTTATTAGGATTTACATAAAAATATGAAATTTCGTTTGTTGCATGCAGTACATCAAAATTTGATTGATTGATTTTTATTAATGAATAAGACTCGATGAAAATGAATTGATTGGTTAGATGATTTACATTAATAAATAAGAGTCAATTCCTATTCGATCGAAAGAATGATTCTAGCTATCTTGCGGAGCACACTTATATACCCGAATTACATTATAACAAACTTTGTACAACTAACTTAAATACAAAAGATTCTATATTCTATACTAATAGAGTCTCTATACTAATAGAGTCGTGACATCTATTAACTGAGTCATCAAATAAGTCACGTATATTTAATAGTGGATAGTTAGAAAAGAAAGATAACCGTGTTAACAGTGGACGGTTTTACGGTGCAAAAATTATCTCATTTACGGTGTAAACCAAATAAATAAATGTAGTGTAAATTGGTAAATATATTACAAATTATTTATTTTGGTAATTAAAATAATTAAATTATTTATTAAAAAAAAAATCCTAT
>NC_029788.2:36626362-36636091 GCF_000816755.2 Arachis ipaensis
GTCAAACTAATGTATACTTATAAACAGAAGCCTCTTTTTTTTTGTAGCTGTATAAAGATCGATGGAAAAAAATAACCCTTATGGTAAAGTCCATTATCATCTTACTAGATTTAATCCATCAGGCACAGAAAAACAAGGCCCCCTTTACCTCTCCTGCAAAGAAGGCAAAACATAGTCACTTGTGAAACTCTCTACTCATCCAACAATATAGGTGTAGAAGCTTTCCCCCCTTCTAAACCAAAGAACTCACCTTGTTTATAATTAGGGGTGGTAATTGGTTAAGTAGGGTAGGGTTTAGATCCAACCCTAAACCTACCCCCAGATTGATAATTTTTCAATCTAACCTTACCCACTCTTAATCCGCACCACTCTTAATCCGCATGTACCCGACTCTACTTGCAGGTTATAAAAAACGATATAATTTTATTATATAATTAGATGATAATTTAAAATATAACTAACTTTTTATGTAAAAAAAAAATAAATTATCAATTAATGATTTTCTTTTAGTGACTAAAGATATTTTGCATTTAGTGAGAGGTTTTTGATTTAACATCCACTTAAAATATATTTTTATATAAGTATATAATATAAACATATATAGAGTGCGGGTTGGTCGGGTAGGATTGAAGTTCAACACGCACCCTACCCGACCGGCACAAAAACCCTATCCACACTCTACCCTACCCGCGTGCGGGTTGATCGGGTAGAGTTGAGGCCCAACCTGCACCCTACCCGACCCGCACGAGAACCCTACACGCACCCAACCCTACCCCTACCCGCTGCGGATCGGGGTTGGCAACCCAACCCGATTTGGGTACCCGCAAGGTACATATTGCCACCACTATTTATAATGATGAATTATTGGGTGTAAGTCATCTCGTTTGATTGACAAAACATGATTACTTTTTCTTCGAAATCGTGTTCCAGATATAGACTTTTTTAAGTAACGCAACTATGGAGGATTAGTTGGAACCATGCAGCTACTTGACCAGTTGAATATCATTTATGAAAGAATTAAATACTAAATCACAATAAATGGTATAACTCACCCTACTACGATCCCACTCTTAAAAGTTTCCAGCAAAACATCACAAAGAATAACCCTCTCGCGGTTTGAACAAAATGATACTTTGAAGAAAACACCTTAGCATCTCAACATCATTCAATTAAAAGTTTTAATCATAACACACCCCACATGCCCCTTTCACCAATTTCATAGTTTCAAGGTAATAATCAAGAGTTCAACTAAACTCGTAGAGCTTACACAAATTTAGGTAATTCTAAAGAGTTTAGTTGCAAAATCTAATAGTACATATTTCAGTTTCTTCACCAATTCATCAACATATATGGCCTCTAATTATAAGTTCATAACAAATCTTAATTAAAAGTTAAAACCAAGGCGCACAAGTTTATCCTCAAAAACCTAATTAGGCAGAGATTCATCGCCACGCGTAAATATATTCGGCCTCTCGAATCAAAGACCACATAACAAAATCATAATAATCCAATATAAAAATAAATAGCAGAATTTAACTAACAAGTCACCAGAGTATCAATTTCAAAAGACAATAATTAAAAACAAAAAAAAAAAACAAAACTGTTCAAGCAAAACATAATCCTTTTTCCCCCAAATTAAAAACCCTAATATCGATAACAGGATTCCAACATATTGAAAATTTCTTTTTCTCAGTACCTCCTCTGAGCACCGCCGAATCCAGCGCCAGGGCGGCCAAACGGGATCTGCTGAACAGGAACGGGATCGACCTGAGTGATTCCAGGGACGTCAGACATACCTAGAGACTGAAGCATGTCGATTGTCTCCTTATCGACCTCGATGTGTTGAATGTCAATGGCGGACACATCAGGAACGAAGTCCATGCGACGCTCCCTCTCCTCTTCTTGAAGCTTGAGGGAGATGCCTCTGACCGGTCCCTTCTGGATCCGCTTCATGAGGTGAGTGGAGAAGCCTGCGATCTTGTTGCGGAGCCTCTTGGAAGGAATGAGTGCGACTTCTTCTAGAACCTTCTTGTTGGTGTGGAAGTCAAGGGTCATGCGAGAGTAGTACCTCTCGATAACCTGGCGAGAAGATTTTTTCACCGTCTTGGTTCTCACGCGCCCCATTCTTTCTCTGTTTTTTCTTTCTTCTTCGGAGAGGCAGACTCTGAGAACAACACGAGAGGGAAGAGTGGGGGTGGCAGGGTATACATGAGCTATTAGGGTTTTGTGCTCTGTGATGCTGGGCCGGGTTTGCTTTCTTTTTTGACACGGTCCTAATGGAAAACACGATCGACCAATAGAAATAAAATTAAAAAAATTAATTTCATGATAAAGAAATGATGTCATATTAAATGAATACATGTTATAAAATATTAATTATCAAAATTTAAAACATAAATTATAAAATGTGAAAACAAAGAATTAACTAAAATTTTGATATGAAAAATAAACATGATGTAATATGTAATAGGAATGAGGAAACTGGAAAAAAATTATGAAGAAATTGGAAATATGTAATAGCAACAAGTTATAGTTCAAATGACATCGTCTCTCCATTCTTACTTAGACGTATCGGATTTAGTCACAAAAATAAAAAAAAAAGGATTCGAGTTCGAATTTCACTCTTAACTCTAGAAAAAGAAAGAGAAAATTGGATGTTTATATCTCAAAAATAGTATAATCTTTTTTTTTTTGAAAATTGAAAATTAGAGTAAATAAATTGATATCTCTATGAATAAGTCAACTATAAATATAATAAAAATTGAATCATATGATTTAGTTCAACATTTACATGAACATCTTAATATTATCTTTGCAACGTAATAAGTTTTAGAATAAAAAACAAAATATGGAATAAAACATGTTATAAGCAGGAAAAAAAAACAATTAAGATATAAAAAATAAAAATATGTGATATGTAATAATATATTATGATTATTGAAAAGCTGAACTAAGGATGTAATCATTATATAAATTAGATGGTAAAAGATATATATTTTCATCATTCAATATAACAAAAACAACATATTGATCGATAGTATAATCAGCAAAAAGATTAGAAAAATGATAGTCTTCTCTAGTTAAATGGTGTCGAAAATAACAAGAAAAGAAAGTGCTAAGTGACAGGATATGATATATTTAAAAATATAGAATAGTAAAATTATATATGATCAGTAAAAACATAACACATGCATAGTTTGTACATATAAGGTTTAGAAAGAAAGCAAAATTATAATAAGCAAATATGAGGGGAAAAAGAAAGTATTTCTGATCATCCTCTAGCAACTGCTAAAGTAATAAAGGGTCACTTCTTTAAAATTTAAGCATACATTAGTCTTTTGAAAATAATAAAAAGAAATTAATAGTTAAATAAATTCTATCTAAAATGAATGGTACAATGACAACTAAAGTACTAAACATACACATTTATCTGAATTTTCAAGGTATTTATTTCATCAGCAAGGCAACCAACAATTTTCTCAACTTTTTCATTGATGACTGAGCCATAAGCCCCCCACTATCATTAGCAACTTTTGTATCTAAAAGAAGACAAACTAAAGTTTATATTGTAAAAATATAAACTTTTCAAACTAAAAAATTCAAAATTTGAATTTTCTTAAACTATATTACTTGTCATTTTTACAACAACAACAAAGTCTTGTCCCACTAAGTGGGGTCGGCTACATGAATCAAACGACGTTATTGTGTTTTGTCATGTATCATGTCTACAAAGAGACCGTTTACATGTAGGTCTCGTTTGACCACCTCATGGATAGTCTTCTTAAGTCTTCCTCTGCCTTTCGCCCTTTGTTGTTGTTGTATATTACTTGTCATTTTTCTAGCAACCTTCACACCAATATCCAACACAAATGTTCTTATCGCCCATTTTTTTTTGCAAGTTTTGCAAGCACAATACCACATTGCTTGTCTGGATTTATGAAGCTTATATATTCTCTAAGGCTGAAAAGTTAAGGTTGTTTCTATATAACAAATTAGAAAAATTTAAATTTGCAGAACTTTAATACTTTGAATGTTCAGATAAAAACATACAGATATTGGAACTATTTAAAATGTCATAACATTATAGAAAGTTAGAACTCAATAAATGCATAATTTAATTCTAGTCTTGGTTAACCATTAAGAAACTTTAAAATTCTATGACACTTATACCTAAACACCATGTATTTAAAGGGAATGTGAAATTGATTGTAGACTGATTCCCATTAGTCAAATTGGGCAAAGGATTTAAGAATATGTGGTCAAGCTTTGCCACCAGAATATATCCTATTCTTAAACTGACATAGCCCTGCAACAAAATCAAATTTACACAAAATGTTCTAGAGAAAGTGGTGTACGAATCCCCACACTTTCGTATAGCTGTATTAGCAAATACACTGGGTCGTCCAAATAATACTTGAGCGAGTCAGGGTCGATCCCACGAGGATTGTGGTTTGAAGCAAGCTATGGATGCAAGGCCTAAAGCAGGTTAGGAATTTTATCTCAAAATAAGATTGGTGTTGTAAGTATAGTCCCAACTCAGACAATCGACCAACATCAAAGTTTAGTATTTTCCTATTCAAAACATATAAACCGAGAGTCTTTCAAAACATATCAATGTTTGATAACTCAAGTGTCACCAATTACTCAACCAAAGCCAAAAGGGGAGAAATCTAAATTAAATTAAAAGCATCAATAGCATAAATTGAAGAAAACAATCATAGATCTGAAATACCTCAAATTGCATTAAATAGAAAATCAAATTAAACATGAGAATTCATAAACCAAATAGCAACATAAAGTAATCAATAAGGGAAAATAGATAAACTAGAATGCTAGAATAAATAAAGTAGAAGAGAAACTAAATTAAAGGAACATTGAACCTGAAATTGAGAAGGAATGAACCTAAAACTAAGGAAAATCCTAAATCCTAAAACCTAGAGAGAGGAGAGAGTTTCTCTCTCTAGAAACTACATTTAAAACCTAAATTTATGAGAATGTAAGTTATGTCCATGAATGAATGGATTCTCCCACTTTATAGCCCTCTAATCTATGTTTTCTGGGCCGAAAACTGGGTCAGAAATAGCCCAGAAATCGCCCCCAGCGATTTTTGATACGTCCAGCACGCGGCAAAGTCACGCGTACGCGTCGTCCACGCATACGCATGGATTGAATTTTCTCCAGGTCAAACGTGCGCGTGATCCACGCGTGCGCGTCGCCTAACAGCATGGCAACTATGACAAATTATATATCATTTCGAAGCCCCGGATGTTAGATTTCCAACGCAACTAGAACCGCCTCATTTAGACCTCTATAGCTCAAGTTATGGTCGATTTAGTACGAAGAGATCAGACTGGATAACTTTAGCAGTTCCTTTAGTTTCTTGTATTCCTTCCACTTTTGCATGCTTCCTTTCCATCCTTTAAGCCATTCCTGCCCTATAAACCCTGAAAATACTTAACACACATATCAAGGCATCGAATGGTAATAAGAGGGATTAAACATAGAAAATTTAAGGCCAAAGAAGCATGTTTTCAATCATAGCACGGAATTAAGAAGGAAAATGTAAAACCATGCAATTAGTATGAATAAGTGTGCAAAGACTTGATAAAAACCACTCAATTGAGCACAAGATAAATCATAAAATAGTGGTTTATCAATCTCCCCACACTTAAACATTAGCATGTCCTCATGCTAAGCTCAAGAGAAGTTATAAGAGAGTGAAGAGGAATGGTAAAACTTATGAAATGCAATCTATCTATATGAATGTAACTAAATGCAAAAATACTTCTACTTACTTAGTTAAAAGTAAATAAATTCTTCAAGACAAACATAAATCAGACTCCACTAATTTAAATCACACAATAAAAGGCAAGTAAACTTGTAAAAAGATAACTCATGAAAGCCGGGAACATAGAATCAAGCATTGAACCCTCACAGGAAGTGTATATGCACTCTAATTGCTCAAGTGTCTAGGGTTAATCACTCCACTCTTCTCTAGTCGTGCTTTCTAAACTTTGTTCTTCATCTAACCAATCAACAAAAAATTAGTATACCAATGCAAACATCATGAGGTATTTTCAGGGTTGTAATGGGGCTAAGGTGAATGTGAGGATATATGTATGGCCAAGTGAGCTATAATATGAATCTTTGACTAACCTAAGCTCTCACCTAATACACACACACTCTCTATGTAACTCTAAATTCATGTCCAACTACCTATAATTCCCACTTTTGTATCACGTACTCATGTACCAATTTTTTTTTAATTTTATCACATATGCATTGATCTTTTATTAAACTTAATATTGACGTAATTTTGTCCCCTTATTTATTTATTTATATTATACATATATATTTTTTTCTCTTTTTCTTTTTTTCTTTTTATTTTTTTATTTTTTTATTTTTTTATTTTTGATTAAAAATATAAAAGTAAACATAACATATCAATGCACATGGATTTTTAATTTTTTTGGTCTCACATGAGTAGGTACCTAAATTCCAAATATTTTGTCAATTCAACACTTTCCTATCAACCCAAGTTTCTACGGTTTCCCACACTTAATTGATACACAATCTCTATCTTAAGCTAACCAAAGATTCAATTTGGGGTAATTAATTTATTTTTCCGCTTAAGGCTAGTGATGTGATAAAATATAGAACAAATGGGGATTAAAAGGCTCAAGGTGGCTAACAAAGGTAATTGAAAGGGTAGGCTATTTGGTATAAGTGAGCTAACTAACAACTGATGTCCCACCTAGCACTTTGGTTTTAAGTTCTCAAGTTGGACTTTTGGTTGGAGCTCACATCAAGGAGGCTTGTGCTTCCATCCATCCTTGAGTTGCCAACCATGCTTGCTCTTCAAAAATCCTCCAGAATTCCAAACGAAGTACATTAAGCTCTCAAGCAACCCCAAGAAAAAAATTAGGATCCAAAATTGTTGGTTGTAGACATGTATGCCCGGATCCCACACTTTGGTTTCTCTATCATCCTCTTGTTGATTCTTGCTCTTGCACTTGGATGAACAATCTGCTAAATCACCTTTGATGCACCCACTTAAATCTTGTGATCCTCTCAATTGAACCTTGCACCATTCATGGCTTGAATTCCTTTGACAAATGATGAGCGGATATTTTATACGCTTTTTGAAGGTAATTTCATGTAGTTTTTAGTATGTTTTAGTTAGTTTTTAGCATATTTTTATTAGTTTCTAGGCAAAATTCATATTTCTGGACTTTACTATGAGCTTGTGTGTTTTTCTGTGATTTCAGGTATTTTCTGGCTGAAATTGAGGGAGTTGAGCAAAAATTTGATTCAGGCTGAAAAAGGACTGCAGATGTTGTTAGATTCTGACCTCCCTGCACTCGAAATGGATTTTCTGGAGCCACAGAAGTCCAAATGGCGCGCTCTCAATTGCGTTAGAAAGTAGACATCCAGGGCTTTCCAGCAATATATAATAGTCCATACTTTGCTCAAGGATAAATGACGTAAACTGGCGTTCAACACCAGTTCCATGTTGCATTCTGGCGTTAAACGCTAGAAACAGGTTACAAGTTGGAGTTAAACGCCAGAAACAGGTTACAACCTGGCGTTTAACTCTGGAAACAGCCTAGGCATGTGTAAAGCTCAAGTCTCAGCCCCAGCACACACCAAGTGGGCCTCAAAAGTGGATTTCTGCACTATCTATCTTAGTTTACTCATTTTTTGTAAACCTAGGTTACTAGTTTAGTATTTAAACAACTTTTAGAGATTCATTTTGTATCTCATGACATTTTAGATCTGAACTTTGTACTCTTTGACGGCATGAGTCTCTAAACTCTATTGTTGGGAGTAAGGAGCTCTGCTGTGTCTCGATGAATTAATGCAATTATTTCTGTTTTCTATTCAAACACGCTTGTTTCTATCTAAGATGTTCATTCGCACTTCAATATGATGAATGTGATGATCCGTGACACTCATCACCATTCTCAATCTATGAACGCGTACCTGACAACCACTTCCGTTCTACCTTTGATTGAATGAGTATCTCTTGGATTCCTTAATCAGAATCTTCGTGGTATAAGCTAGAATCCATTGGCAGCACTCTTGAGAATCCGTAAAGTCTAAACCTTGTCTGTGGTATTCCGAGTAGGATTCAGGGATTGAATGACTGTGACGAGCTTCAAACTCACAAGGGTTGGGCATAGTGACAGACGCAAAAGGATCAATGGATCCTATTCCAGCATGAGTGAGAACCAACAGATGATTAGCCGTGCGGTGACAGCGCACCTGGACCATTTTCACTGAGAGGACGGATGGTAGCCATTGACAATGGTGATCCACCAACACACAGCTTGCCATAGGAGGAAACTTGCGTGCGTGAAGAAGAAGACAGGGGGAAAGCAGAGATTCAGAAGACAAGGCATCTCCAAAACTCCAACATATTCTCCATTACTGCATAACAAGTATTTATTTCATGCTCTTTTATTTTTCGCAATTCAAACTGATAATCATAATAAATCTCCTGCCTAAGATTTACAAGGTAACCATAGATTGCTTCAAGCCAACAATCTCCGTGGGATCGACCCTTACTCACGTAAGGTATTACTTGGACGACCCAATGCACCTGCTGGTTAGTTGTGCGGAGTTGTGAAAAGTGTGAATCAAAACTTCGTGCACCAAGTTTTTGGCGCCGTTGCCGGGAATTTTTCGAGTATTGGACAACTGACGGTTTATTTTGTTGCTTAGTTTAGGAAAAATTTTTCTTTTTGGTTTAGAGTCTTCTATTATTGTTTTTGGTTGAATTTTTTTTATCCTTATTTTCTCTTTTTAATTGTTTTCGAAAATTTTTATAAGCTAAAAACTGAGTTTTTCTGTTTGAGTTTAGTTTCATATTTTAAGTTTGGTGTCAATTGCATGTTTTTATTTTTTTTTAAATTTTCGAATTTGTGTTCATTGTTCTTTCTTAATCTTCAAGTTATTCTTGTTTATTTTCCTTGTTTGATCTTTAGTTTTTCTTGTTCTGTGTCTTTTCTTGTTTTTCTTGTGCTTTTTCAAAATATCAGTTTTCAAAAAAATCTTTATTTATTAAATACCTTATTAAAACACGTTAAATTTATAGCTCAATTGGCTAGAGCGTTGTGCTTATATTCTTGGTAATTTGCTATCTTTTTAAATTTTTTTTCAAAAATAATTTTTCTTTGAATAAATCTTGTGCCAAACTTTAAGTTTGGTGTTTTCTTGTTGATTTTTCTTTAGTTTTCGAAAATTTTATTTTGGTTTTCTAAAAATTTTAAGTTTGGTGTTCTATCTTCATGTTCTTGTTGTTCTTGTGAGTCTTCAAGGTGTTATTGAGTCTTCCTTGTGTTTTGATCTTAAAATTTTTAAGTTTGGTATTCCTTGGTGTTTTCCCTCCAAAATTTTCGAAAATAAGGAGCATTGGATCTAACAAAATTTTAAGTTTTGTATCTTTTTATTGTTTTTCTCTTTCCTCATTGAATTCAAAAATATCTTTTTCCTTTATTTTAACTGATTTTTCGAAAATTTCCTTTAAAAATTCAGATTTTTATTTTAAAAAATCAAATCTTTTCAAAATTCAAAATCTTATTAAAAAATCATATTAAAAAATTTTCAAATATTTTCAATTAATTAGTCAATTCAACATTCAAATTTCTTTTTATTTTATTTTTCTTTTAATTTTCGAAATCTATATTTTATTTTCTAATTATTTTACTTTATTTTATTTCATTTTTT
>NC_029788.2:36636239-36663532 GCF_000816755.2 Arachis ipaensis
ATGTCCCTAGATCACTCAGCTGGTGGATCTATACACATGAGGAAAACTATTGAAGAGGCTCAAGAGCTTATTGATATAGTTTCCAGAAATCAGCATCTGTACATAAGCAGTGAGTCCTCCATAAAAGAAGAAGCCAAAGCAGTGTCTACTGAACTTGGTCCTCCAGAACAAGTTGCTGAACTCAATCAACAATTGTGCTTTCTAATAAAACAGCTAGAAGAATTCAAGGAGATGCTACAAGACACTAAAAATGCTAATAAAAATATGGAGGTACAATTGAATCAGACAAAACAGCAGTTATCAAGGCAAATAATAGAAGAGTGCCAGGCAGTTCAATTAAGAAGTGGGAAAATATTAAATACCTCGCTTCAGAACAGCAAAAAGCCAAGGAAAGAACAACTGACAGAGGATGAGCAGAATATCATCCAAAATCCCTCTGAGGACAGTAAAAGCCCAGAGAGGAATGATTCTGGCGCTCAAACGCCAGAAAAAGATGGAGAGCTGGCATTAAACGCCCAATCCATGCTCAGTTCTGGCGTTCAAACGCCACAAACAAGCAAGGAGTTGGCGTTAAACACCCAAAGGAAGCTCAGTTCTGGCATTCAAACGCCAGGAACAGGTAAGGAGTTGGTGTCCAACGCCAATCTAGCTTCCACCCCTGGCATTCAAACGCCAGTGAGGGATCAGACACACACAAGTGCTAATAACAACCCCTCTAAAAAGGCTTTCCCAACCACCTCTGTAGGAAATAAACCTGCAGCAACCAAGGTTGAGGACTACAAAGTCAAGATGCCTTATCCTCAAAAACTCCGCCAAGAGGAGCAGGATAAGCAATTTGCTCGCTTTGCAGACTATCTCAAGACTCTTGAAATAAAGATTCCATTTGCAGAGGCACTTGAGCAAATACCTTCTTATGCCAAGTTCATGAAAGAGATCTTGAGTCATAAGAAGGATTGGAGAGAAACTGAAAGAGTTCTCCTCACTGAAGAATGCAGTGCAGTCATTCTGAAAAGCTTCCCAGAAAAGCTTAAAGATCCTGGGAGCTTCATGATACCATGCACATTAGAGGGTAATTGCACTAAGACAGCTCTATGTGATCTTGGGACAAGTATCAATCTAATACCTGCATCCACTATCAGAAAGCTTGGTTTAACTGAAGAAGTCAAACCAACCCGGATATGTCTCCAACTTGCTGATGGCTCCATTAAATACCCATCAGGTGTGATTGAAGACATGATTGTCAGGGTGGGGCCATTCACCTTCCCCACTGACTTTGTAGTGCTGGAAATGGAGGAGCACAAGAGTGCTACTCTCATTCTAGGAAGACCCTTCCTAGCAACTGGACGAACTCTCATTGATGTCCAAAAGGGGAAAGTAACCCTAAGAGTCAATGAGGATGAGTTTAAGTTGAATGCTGTCAAAGTCATGCAGCATCCAGACACACCAAAAGACTGCATGAAAGTTGATCTTATTGATTCATTAGTAGAGGAGATCAACATGGCTGTGAGTCTCGAATCAGAGCTGGAAGACATCTTTAAAGATGTTCAGCCTGATCTGGGGGATTCAGAGGAATTGAAAGAGCCTCTGGAAATTCCTCAGGAAGAGGAAAAACCTCCTAAACCCGAGCTCAAACCATTACCACCATCCCTGAAATATGCATTTCTGGGAGAAGGTGACACTTTTCCAGTGATCATAAGCTTTGCTTTGAATTCACAGGAAGAGGAAGCACTATTTCAAGTGCTAAGGACACACAAGACATCTCTTGGGTGGTCCATAAGTGACCTTAAGGGCATAAGCCCAGCTAGATGCATGCACAAGATCCTATTGGAGGATGATGCTAAGCCAGTGGTTCAACCACAGAGGCGGTTAAATCCAGCCATGAAGGAAGTAGTGCAGAAAGAGGTTACCAAGTTACTGGAGGCTGGGATTATTTATCCTATCTCTGATAGCCCCTGGGTGAGCCCTGTTCAAGTTGTCCCTAAAAAGGGAGGCATGACAGTGGTTCATAATGAAAAAAATGAACTAGTTCCTACAAGAACAGTTACAAGGGTGGCGCATGTGTATTGACTACAGAAGGCTCAATACAGCCACCAGAAAGGATCATTTTCCTTTACCATTCATAGACCAGATGCTAGAGAGACTAGTAGGTCGTGATTTTTACTGCTTTTTGGATGGCTATTCAGGTTACAACTAAATTGCAGTAGATCCCCAGTATCAAGAGAAAACTGCATTTACATGTCCATCTGGAGTATTTGCCTACAGAAGGATGGCATTTGGGCTGTGTAATGCACCTGCAACCTTTCAGAGATGTATGCTCTCTATTTTCTCTGATATGGTGGAAAAATTTTTGGAAGTCTTCATGGATGACTTCTCAGTATATGGAGACTCATTCAGCTCCTGTCTTGATCACCTGACACTAGTCCTGAAACGATGCCAAGAGACTAACCTGGTTTTGAACTGGGAAAAATGTCACTTTATGGTGACTGAAGGGATTGTCCTTGGGCATAAAATTTCAAACAAGGGGATAGAGGTGGATCAAGCTAAAGTGGAAGTAATTGAAAAATTACCACCACCTGCCAATGTTAAGGCAATCAGAAGCTTTCTGGGGCATGCATGATTCTATAGGAGGTTTATAAAGGATTTTTCAAAAATCGCAAAACCTCTGAGCAATCTGCTAGCTGCTGACACGCCATTTGTGTTTGACACAGAGTGTCTGCAGGCGTTTGAAACTCTGAAAGCTAAGCTAGTCACAACACCAGTTATTTCTGCACCAGACTGGACATTACCATTTGAATTGATGTGTGATGCCAGTGATCATGCCATTGGTGCAGTATTGGGGTAGAGGCATGACAAGCTTCTGCATGTCATTTATTATGCTAGCCGTGTTTTAAATGACGCCCAGAAAAATTACACAACCACAGAAAAAGAATTGCTTGCAGTGGTTTATGCCATTGACAAGTTTAGATCATACTTAGTAGGATCAAAAGTGATTGTGTACACTGACCATGCTGCTCTTAAATATCTACTTACAAAGCAGGATTCAAAACCCAGGCTCATAAGATGGGTGTTACTTCTGCAAGAGTTTGATATAGAAATAAGAGACAGAAAAGGGACAGAAAACCAAGTGGCTGATCACTTGTCCCGAATAGAACCAGTAGAAGGGGCGTTCTTCCCCCCTATTGAGATCTCTGAAACCTTTCTGGATGAGCATTTGTTCGCCATTCAGAAAACACCATGGTTTGCAGACATAGCAAACTATAAAGCTGCAAGGTTCATACCCAAGGAGTACAGCAGGCAACAAAAGAAAAAATTAATTACTGATGCAAAGTACTACTTGTGGAATGAACCCTATCTCTTTAAGAGATGTGCAGACGAAATAATCCGTAGGTGTGTGCCTAGAGAAGAAGCACAGAAGATCTTATGGCATTGCCATGGGTCACAATATGGAGGTCATTTCGGAGGTGAGCGAACAGCCACCAAGATCCTCCAATGTGGTTTCTATTGGCCCACCCTTTATAAAGATTCCCGGGAGTTTGTACCTAACTGTGACAGTTGCCAGAGAGCTGGTAATTTGCCTCATGGTTACGCCATGCCTCAACAAAGGATCTTGGAGATTGAGTTGTTTGATGTATGGGGTATAGACTTCATGGGGCCTTTCCCACCATTATACTCAAACACTTATATTCTGGTTGCAGTCGACTATGTATCTAAATGGGTAGAGGCCATTGCCACACCCACTAATGATACTAAGACAGTGCTGAAGTTCCTCTAGAAACATATCTTCAGCAGGTTTGGTGTCCCTAGAGTACTAATCAGTGATGGGGTACTCACTTCTGCAACAAATAGCTTTATTCTGCCATGGTCCGGTATGGAATTAGCCACAAAGTGGCAACTCCATATCATCCACAGACAAATGGGCAAGCTGAAGTCTCTAACAGAGAACTAAAAAGAATCCTGGAATGGACTGTAAGTACCCGTAGAAAGGGTTGGGCAAGAAGCTTGGATGATGCTCTCTGGGCTTACAGAACAGCATTCAAGACTCCTATAGGGACCTCTCCATACCAGCTTGTGTATGGTAAGGCCTGTCATCTGTCCGTGGAACTGGAATACAAAGCCTACTGGGCAACCAGATTCCTAAACTTTGATGCCAAATTAGCTGGAGAAAAAAGATTGCTCCAGCTGAATGAGCTAGAGGAATTCAGAATCACTGCTTTCGAAAATGCCAAGCTTTACAAAGAGAAAGCAAAAAGGTGGCATGACAGAAAGCTGTCATCTAGAGTCTTTGAACCAGGACAAAAGGTTCTGCTGTTTAACTCTAGGCTCAGGCTATTCCCTGGAAAACTGAAATTCCAGTGGAAGGGACCATATGTGATTACAAGTGTGTCACCATATGGCTATATGGAGCTTCAAGACATTGATTCTAATAAGAAGTTCATTGTTAATGGACAGAGAATCAAACATTATCTTGAAGGCAATGTTGAGCAAGAATGCTCAAAGCTAGGGGTGTTTATAAAAAAACCAAAATGTGGTTAACCGGTTAAAAAACCATAACCACATTTTGGTTAACCAATTTAATAAAACAATTTTAAAATCCATATCCATATTTTTTAGAATTGGTTAACCAAAACCAAATTAGAAAAAACCGGTTTTTAACCGGTTAACCAAAACCAAAACCAAATTAAAATCAAAACCTAATTACATACTCTTTCTCTCTCTCTCTCTCTCTCTCTCTCTCTCTCTCTCTTTCTCTCCCCCCCTTCCTCTCCCTTTCTCTCTCCCTCCCTCTCCCCCTTCCTTTCTCTTTCTCTCTCCCTCCCTTCTCTCTCTCTCTCTCTCTCTCTCTCTCCCTTCTCTCTCTCCTCTTATCTCTCTTTTTCCCTACTCTCCCTCCCCTCTCTCTCTCATTTTCCTCTTTCTCCTCTCCTTTTCTCTCTCCCTATCCTCTCTCTCTTTTTCTCTCTATTCTCTCTTTCCCTCTTTCCCTTTCTTCCTCTCTCTCTCTCTCTCCTCTCTTCCTCCTCTCTCTCCCTTCCCTCTCTCTCTCTCTCTCATTCCCTCTTTCTCTCCTTCTCTCTCTCCTTCTCTTTGCTCTCTCACTTCCTCTCTCTCCTTGCCCTCTTTCTTTCCCTCCCTTCTCTCTCTTTCTCTCTCTCCTCCCCTTCCTTTCTCTAATCATCTCTCCAATCATCTCTCCCCTCCTATCTCTCTCTCCTCTCCTCTCCTTCTCTCTCTCTCTCCCATATATCTCTCCTTTCTCCTCTATTTTCTCTTCTCTCTCTTTTCCTCTCTCTCTCTCTCTCTCTCTCTCTCTCTCTCTCTCTTCTTTACCTCCCCTCTCTTTCTCTCTCTCTCTCTTTTTTCTTTTCTCTCTTTCTCTCTCTGGCTCATCTCTCTTTCCTTTTCTTCTTTCTCTCTCTCCTCATCTTCCTCTCTTCCTTTTCTCTCCTTCTCCTCTTTCTTTTCTTACTCTCTCTTTTCTTTTTCTCTCTCAACCTTCTCTCAATCTCTATCCCTCTTCTATCTCTTTTTTCCTCTTCTCTCTAAAGCGAGAGAGAAGAAAGAGAGGAGGCAAAGATAGAGGAGGAGAAAGAAAAAAAGAGAGAGATAAGAAGAGAGAAGAAGGATAAGAGAGAGAGAGAAGAAGAGAGAGAAAGAAGACAAAGAGGGAGAAAGAGAGAGGGGAGAGAGAGAGGATGGGGAGAGAGAAGGAGAGAGAGACAGAAAAAACAAAAACCGGTTTTTTGGTACAAAAACTGATTTTTTGTACAAAAACCAGTTTTTATACAAAAACCGGTTATTTTTTAAAAAACGGTTTTTATTTTAATAACCGGTTAAAAACCGGTTTTGAATTTCACTAACCGGTTAATAACCGGTTTCATCATGTAAAACCAATTTGGTTAATTAACCAATACTATATTTTTGGTTAACCAAAAAACTGGTTTGGTTTTTGGATTAACCAAACCATGAACACCCCTACTCAAAGCTGAGGCTAGATTAAAAAGCTCAGCAAGGTCCAGCTAAAGACAATAAAGAAGCGCTTGCTGGGAGGCAACCCAGCCATTAGCAAAACTCTTTCTATTATTTTATTTTATTCTATTCTTCATTTTATTTATTTTTAAAGCATATAAGGTCAATATTAACAAGGTAAAGAATCAATTGCATAAGTTCATAGGGCTACAGAAGGATTCAGAGCACAAAACAGGAAAAAGGAGCTCACTGGCAAGAAAACGCCAGTAGAGATAGCCATCTGGGCGTTAAATGCCAGAAAGAAGCAGCTTCTGGGCATTTAATACCAGATTTATAGCATCCTGGGTGTTCAGAAAAACGCCCAGTGACAAAGGAGTTTCTAGCGTTTAACGCCAGCTGGAAGCAACAGCTGGGCGTTAAACGCCCAGACCAAGCACCAATTGGGCGTTAAACGCCCAAAACATGCAGCAGTTGGGCGTTTAACGCCAGGATTGTGGGGATTAGGCAATTTTGTTTTCAATTCAATTTTTTCCATTTTTTATGTTTCAATTCATGATTTTTTGCACAAACATGTTACAAATCCTAATTTTTCAAATCCTTTTTCAAAAGATATCAAATGTATCTTAATTCATAAACCCTTTTTTTATCCTGAAACAAAGGTGGGAAGAAACATGGTTCATGAATTCTACGCAAATCTGTGGCAGACGGACAGGCAGAGAATAGCGGGAACCGCATGCTATGACTATAGAACTCTGGTCAGAGGGAAGATTGTTCACACCCACCCTGATAAAATAAGGGAGATCTTCAAGCTGCCTCAACTGCAAGATGACCTAGACTCCTTTAATAGGAGAATGATGAGATCAAACCTGAACTTAGACAAAATCCTAGAGGACATATGTCTCCCTGGAGCTAAATGGACAACCAACACAAAGGGTGCCCCGAACCAACTCAAAAGAGGAGATCTCAAACCAGTCGCCAGAGGCTGGCTAGACTTCATTGGGCGCTCTATACTGCCCACTAGCAACTGCTCTGAAGTCACCATCAGAAGAGCAGTAATGATTCATTGCATTATGCTGGAAAAAGAAGTGGAAGTTCATCAGCTGATTGCTTGTGAGCTTTACAAAATTGCAAACAAGAACTCCAAAGATGCCAGATTGGCTTATCCAAGCTTGGTCTCTCTGTTATGTAAAGATGCTGGGATAAAAATGGGAGTAGATGAGTACATCCCAGTTGAGCTACCAATCACCAAAAAGTCTATAGAAGGACAACAAGTGTAGGACAAACCCATCAAGAGGAGAGCATAGGAGTTCCTCCCGGAAATCCCTCAAATTGAATACTGGGAGCGCCTAGAAGCATCTGTCACCAAGTTGCAAGAAGCTGTGGATCAACTGAAGGAAGAACAGCAAAATCAAAACAGCATGCTCTGCAAACCGCTTAGAGAACAAGAAGAGCAAGGGTGTGAACTGAAGGAACTGAAGCGCCATAAGCTATCTCTTGAAGGGCTAAGCACTCCACAGACTAAAGAGGCATCCACCTCCCAAATTCAAGGTTGTTGCATGTGCTTGTGGCGTGAAGGTGTCAAGTGAAAACTTGAGACTGAGTGGTTAAAGTCGAGGTCCAAAGCAAAAATAGAGTGTGCTTAAGAACTTTGGACACCTCTAATTGGGGACTTTAGCAAAGCTAAGTCATAATCTAAAAAGGTTCACACAGTTATGTGTCTGTGGCATTTATGTATCCGGTGGTAATACTGGAAAACAAAGTGCTTAGGGCCACGGCCAAGACTCATAAAATAGCTGTGTTCAAGAATCAACATACTAAACTAGGAGAATCAATAATACTATCTAAATTCTAAGTTCCTATGGACGCCAATCATTCTAAATTTCAAAAGATAAAGTGAAATGCCAAAACTGTTTGGAAGCAAAAAGCTACCAGTCCCGCTCATTTGATTAGAATCTGAGCCTCACTTAAAACTCTGAGATATTATTGCTTCTTAATTTATTTTCATCCTATTTCATTTGTCTAGTTGCTTGGGGACAAGCAACAGTTTAAGTTTGGTGTTGTGATGAGCGAATATTTTATATGCTTTTTGAGGGTAATTTCATGTAGTTTTTGGTATATTTTAGTTAGTTTTTAGTATATTTTTATTAGTTTCTAGGCAAAATTCATATTTCTAGACTTTACTATGGGCTTGTATATTTTTCTATGATTTCAGATATTTTCTGGCTGAAATTGAGGGAGCTGAGCAAAAATTTGATTCAGGCTGAAAAAGGACTACAGATGCTGTTGGATTCTGACCTCCCTGCACTCGAAACGAATTTTCTGGAGCTACAGAAGTCCAAATGGTGCGCTCTCAATTGCGTTGGAAAGTAGACATCCAGGGCTTTCCAGCAATATATAATAGTTCATACTTTGCTCAAGGATAAATGACTTAAACTGGCGTTCAACACCAGTTCCATGTTGCATTCTGGCGTTAAACGCTAGAAACAGGTTACAAGTTGGAGTTAAACGCCAGAAACAGGTTACAACCTGGCGTTTAACTCTGGAAACAGCCTAGGCACATGTAAAGCTTAAGTCTCAGCCCCAGCACACACCAAGTGGGCCCCAGAAGTAGATTTCTGCACTATCTATCTTAGTTTACTCATTTTCTATAAACCTAGGTTACTAGTTTAGTATTTAAACAACTTTTAGAGATTCATTTTCTTGAGAATCCGGAAAGTCTAAACCTTGTCTGTGGTATTCCGAGTAGGATTCAGGGATTGAATTACTGTGACGAGCTTCAAACTCACAAGGGTTGGGCGTAGTGACAGACGCAAAAGGATCAATGGATCCTATTCCAGCATGAGTGAGAACCTATAGATGATTAGTCGTGCGGTGACAGCGCACCTGGACCATTTTCACTGAGAGGACGGATGGTAGCCATTGACAATGGTGATCCACCAATACACAGCTTGCCATAGGAGGAAACTTGCGTGCGTGAAGAAAAAGACAGGGGGAAAGCAGAGATTCAGAAGACAAGGCATCTCCAAAACTTCAACATATTCTCCATTACTGCATAACAAGTATTTATTTCATGCTCTTTTATTTTTCGCAATTCAAACTGATAATCATAATAAATCTCCTGACTAAGATTTACAAGGTAACCATAGATTGCTTCAAGCCAACAATCTCCGTGGGATCGACCCTTACTCACGTAAGGTATTACTTGGACGACCCAGTACACTTGCTGGTTAGTTGTGTGGAGTTGTGAAAAGTGTGAATCAAAACTTCGTGCACCAACAACCAACACCCGATCTTTCACCGTTTAGCACTCCAAGAAGCGCCTTAAGTTGGTGATCCGTCTCCAAGATAGCAAATTGGTATGGGCCTATAAAGCTTATGGAAGAAATTGTCACCCATTCAAATTGTCCTTGGGTTGGAGTCACTCTTGTAAACTTTTGCATGTATGCCTCCACTTCTTGGATGATCACCTCTTGCTCACCGCTCTTTTCTAGCTCTTTCCTTTCTCTCTCAAACTCAAGAGTGAAAGGCTCCTCAAGATTATTGAGGGGGTTGACCAAGGTGGACAAAAAATTTTTGATGATGGAATCCTCTTCTTGATCAAACTCCCTCAATTTTCCATTTACCTCTTCTGGTTCACTAGTTCTACCTTCCTCCTCTTGTGACTCAAGCGTCAATTCTACTTCTTCAATTTGAGACTCCATGTTCCCCTCCTTACTACACTCCTTAGTTGATCCTCCACCTTCTTCAAGGGGGATATCTTGAGTGGTTGAGTGTAGTGAGGCCAAGCGGTTCACCGCTTCGGCTATGGTAGCAATGAACCCCCCTTGCTTCTTTTGGAATCCTTCTTGCTTTTGGAAGAATGCTTGAAGGTCTTGTTGTTCTTGGGAAAAGGGTTGGAGAACTTCACAATTTGATGGAAGAAAATGTTCAAAGGTTGGGGGAAAGGTTGTATAGTTGGAAGGTGCGTTATGTGGGTGAGGGTATTGAGGTGGTGTATAAGGATATGGTGGTTCATAAGGTTGGTAGCAAGGTGTATAGACATCTTGATTCCATGGAGGTGGATGGGGTGGTACTTGAAGGTTTGGTGGTTGGGGGTCATGTAGGGGGTATCTTTTATATCTTTGGATTTAGTATTCACATATGGGGGATTTGTCTCGTTGTAGTATGAGGGAGGTGTTTTCCATGAGTGTTGCTCATACGCAATTGGTTCCTCCCTAAATTGGTTCTCACACTCCATGAAGCAATCCCAATTTGAATTCATCATACCCTACAAAACACTCACAACCAAGCTCCAAGCAACAAGGGTGATAGCTCATAGAGAAAGTAGAAAAAAAAAACAAAAGGCATTAATAAACAAAAACAAACACCTAAATATTAGCAAAAATAACCAAATAACCAAAAAGTAAACTATTTACACTATGGACATATTCACAACAACCTAAGATATAACACCAATTACATCCCCGACAACGGCGCTAAAAACTTGATGCAAGGCCTAAAGCGGGTTAGGAATTTTATCTCAAAATAAGATTGGCATTGTAAGTATAGTCCCAACCTGACAATCGACCAACATCAAATTTTAGTATTTTCCTATTCAAAACATATAAACCGAGAGTCTTTCAACCTCAGGTCGTTCTCCCTAAGATGCAATTGAAAGTGTTATCCTTTCGGTTGTGGAGGCAAAAAGGGGTTTTCAAGTCAAAGAACAAAAGATTAAAAGAACTAAGAAATAAAGGAATTAAGAAATGATCAAAATTGATAATTAATGCAATTAAAAAAAATAAACAAGATCAAAACTAGTGAAAATGCTATAAATGCAATAAAGAGCCTTGACTTGGGAATGAGAGAATTCAAGGAATCCTATCATCGTCATAACCACAACTGTGGCAATTATGATGAGTCAATCTCGCCTAGTTAACCCCAAACATCGAGGAGTAAGTCAAGCAAGCATAATTGACCTTAATCCATAAGTCCTAGCTAACTTACCAAACTAGTTGATAAAAAGCTAGCGTCAATGGAAACAAGAGTCAACTAACTACCCAAGAATTGCCATTAAATGTCGGACATTATGACTCTAGTATCCTAGGAACTCAAATCCCAAGCCAAGGTGTGAAAATCTACTCAAAACTCATAATGGGCATTTTCACAAATACCTTGTAGGCATAAAAGTAAAACATAGAAAATTGCAAAGACAAGTGAAAGCTATAACCAAAATATTCACAATATCAACAATTAACATTCAATCAAACATAAAGGAAGCATAAAACATTAAATTCATCTATTTCCAAGAAACCAAAATTGCATGTATAAACAAAGCATCTTGAACCATAAGAAAATAAAAGCAAAAGTAGTTGAATTAAAGAGGAAATTTAAGAGTACTTACAAAAGATGAGCAAAATCCAAAAGTAAAGCTTGCTATAAAATGCTACAATGGAGATGGAAATGAAACCCTAGGAGAGCATTCTCTACTCCACTCCTACTCCTATGGAAGCTTCCTAATACTAATGAAAACTAAAACTAAACCTAATAAAACCTAATGCCTTTTTATGAGATGTTGCCCCCTTCAAATAGCCTTTGATTTTAGCATCCAAGCCTTCAGAAATGGGCCAAAAGAGCCACAAAATCGTGTGCCACGTGACTTTTAAATGAAGTGATGCACTAGTACCTGTGCGTATGCACACATGCTGAAATTTCCTTTTGTGCATATGCACAGGGAGTTGTGCGTACGCACACATGGCTGTGTGCTTCTCCTTTGTTTTCTTCATGTTTTTTCCATTTATACATGCTTCCTTTCACTTTTGCCTTGCCAAACTTACCTCTAGGACCAAAAATTACTCAACAAACATGTCATGGCATTGAATGGCATAAAAGTGGGATTAAAATCACTAATTTAAGTACAAAAATGCATGTTTTCACATTTCGGTCCAAATTAGGGAGATAATACAAAAGTATGCTATTTTGGTGCTTAAGTGTGAGTTTATGTGATGAAATCCATTCAAATCAAGCTAAAATATATCAGAAAATATGGACTCATCAGTTATCTTGCAGGTCTTAGTCAGGTGAATTGGAAGTTGTTGGATTTGTGAGATCTAAACTATGAAAAGATATAACTAATAAAATACTTTGTATATTAAAAGGGAATTAGTAATGGGAATATAGTTGAGGATTGGAGTTGCTTTGTCTTTCCGAATTTACTCTAGTAGTAGTGTTTCCTTTGCTTGTGATTGATTTCTTCAATGGAAGTGTTCCAAGGGTTACCTGAAACTGAAGGTCGATCTCGGATGAGATCTGCTGCTGTGGCTGGAGCTGTCGTGTCCGACTTGCTGGATCAGTGATGCTGCTTGTTCCTTGATCATCGGAGGGTGGTGGTACCTGCAAGAGACTCCGATGCTAGCACGGGCTTTGAGCAGGTTTTTATGTGTAGAATCAGAGTATGAGTTATACTTGGGTGCTCCAGGGTATTTATAGTAGTGTGGGGTGACGTCCCTTAAGATAAGTTAGTTATCTTATCTTATCTTTTGTGGGTGAGTCCCCTTATCTTTGGCCAGCCGCCTTTAGGTGGACTGTGATCTTTTGCTTTGGGCCTTCTTGGGCCCTTATAGCAATTTGGCCGAGCTCTTTGGGAAGAGGTCGGTGTCGACCAACCTTTATATAAGGTCGGTCATTTTTGTCTTCATCCAACCCAGCTCGCCTAGCTTGACCTATGGTATGAATAGTGCCCCTGCTCGAGCTTTGATCTTCCCTTGAGGTCGTGCTTTCCAGCCTCGATCCCTTAGGGGAGTCGTGTTTGAGCATTTGTTTTTGATTTCAAGTTGCTCTTCCTTGCGTGATTCTTGGCGCTTGCTTGCGAAGCGTTTTTCACCTCCTTGGGAATACGCATGCGCTTTTAATGCCCATTGATTAGGCTTTTATTTTGTTTTGCCGTTTCGTTCCCTCGCTTTATTTTGAAAATTAAAAAAGGCCTTGAACCTTGCTTTTCAGTTTTCTTGCTTTCATTCGTCTCATTTGCTCAGTGAAGAAAAAACTTCCTTTTTGTTCGTCCTTTGCTTTCTGAAAGAAGCCTCTTTCCTTCGTTCTGTTCCTTCGATTTTTACTTTTCTTTGGAAAGATCACCATTTTGCTAAAGTTTTGCCCCAAGCTTTTCTTCTTTGAAGCTTCGAAGCTTTCGTTCGACCATTCGCGCTTTTTGTTACGCCTCCGTCGTCACTTCTCATTTTGCAGGTTGGTACTTATACCCTTTCTTGTTCTACCTGCTTTGTTTGTCATTGTTCTTATTGCTTTCACTCTTGCATGCTTTCCCTTTGCACAAAGTTTTGGTCTTTGTTGAACTTTTAGTAGAAAAAGGTTGAAACTTTCTTGGTGATCCTTTGCGTGGTCTGGTTCCCATGATAATTATGGTCTTTTTGTCATCGCTGTTTGTATGCTAGCAAAATGGTTGAACTCCTTGTATTTTCTTTTGTTTGAGAGGGTTAGGGCTGGTTAGGGCACATATTTTTGTGTCATCTTCCTTTTTCTGGGTTCTTACTCTGCTGTTGCCTCCAAAGGATGCCCCTGGACTTTGGTGTTGGTCCTCCGCACTTTGCGAGTCCTGAGGTTTCTCTTTTGCTGCCATATCTGACACTTGTTGATTGTTTCTTTTACCATTCTCTTACTGTCTGAGTTGTTTGGTAGTGACCTCTTCTTTTTTTTTCTTATTATAGGGATAGTTGGCCTATGTCTTCATGAAAAAATATTGTCGAGATGTCTACTAAAGTTCCTGCTGGTATGGCCGATTGGCTGGATTCAATAGTCTTGATGTGTATGACCGTGGCTGATCCCGAGTACTGTGTAAAGCTTAGGAGATTCCATAGGATCTGTAGCAATAGGGACGATGAAAAGAATTATGAACTGGTGTCACATGATCCTGAGGAAAGGGTTAGTTTCCCTCCCTTAACTCAGGGAGAACAACCCTTCTTCTATGCTTATGACTACTTCTTTAGTCAGCTGAATATCACCATCCATTTTTATGCTTTTGAGACTGACCTCTTATGGACTTGTAATGTGGCCCCTTCACAGCTTCATCCGAACTCTTGGGCCTTCATTAAGATTTTCCAGCTGTTGTGCCAGGAATTAGATGTTCGACCTACCACACCCCTTTTTCTTTATCTTTTTGTGTTGACTAAGCCTGGAGTAGCCAAAAAGAAAGCTTCTTGAATTTTCTTCCGAGCTACCCAGGGGAAGAAAGTTTTTTCAATGTTTGACGAGTCCTTTCGACATTTTAAGAATTATTACTTTAAAGTCTGAGCTGTCGAGAATGCTCGATCATAAACCACTATTTTATGGTTTATCTTGTACTCAATTGAGTAGTTTTTATTAACTCTTTACCCACTTATGCATACTATTTGCATGGTTTTACATTTCCTTCCTAATTATGTGCTTTGATGGAAAACATGCTTCTTTGATCTTATATTTGCTAATATTAAATCCTCTCTTATTACCATTAGATGCCTTGATATGTGTGTTAAGTGATTTCAGAGATTACAGGGCAGGAATGGCTCAGAGGATGAAAAGGAAGCATGCAAAAGTGGAAGGAATACAAGAAGTTAGAGAAATTGCTAAGCTGTCCAGCCTGACCTCTTCGCACTCAAATGGCTATAACTTTAGCTACAGAGATCCAAACGACGCGGTTCTAGTTGCGTTGGAAAGCTAACGTCCGGGGCTTCGATTTGATATATAATATGCTATTGTTCCTCTGACGCTAGGCGATGCGACCGCGTGATCCATGCGGCCGCATCGCAGTGACGGAAATTAGCGCAATTGAATTCGAGACCAGCGAATTCTGGGCTGTTTCTGACCCAGTTTGTGGCCCAGAAAACACAGATTAGAGGCTATAAAGTGGGGGAATGCACCCATTCAAGAGGAGGCTCTCACAATTCACAATTTTAGGAGTAGATGTAGTTTTTAGAGAGAGAGGTTCTCTCCGCTCTCTTAGGATTAGGATTTAGGATTTCTCTTAGTTTTAGGAGTGACTCTCAATCCCAGGTTCAACGTTCTTTTACTTTATATTTATCTCTTACGTTCAGATACTTTAATGCTTATATTAGTTATGTTGCCTATTTGGCTTATGCTACATTCATGTTATGATTTTCTTAATTAATATTATTTGAGGTATTTCAGATTTAAGATTGCTTTGCTTTTAATTTAATTTAGATATTTTCTTCCTTTTTGGCTTTGGTTAAATAATTGGTAACACTTGAGTTGTCAAACTCAGGAGTGGTTGAAATTGGCTGATTTTGCTTTAGCTAGGATTGCTCTAAACACTAGTCTCTCCACAGGAGTTGACTAGGACTTGAGAATCAAGCTAATTAGTCCACTTGACTTAACTAAGTGGGATTGAAATCCAATTCTCATCACATCTGATAAGGATAACAAGGACATGATTTTCGGTTCTCATACCTTGCCAAGAGTTTATTTTACAGTTATTTATTTATTTTTATTGCTTTGAAAATATACCTATGCACATTGCCCAAACTCCAAATTTCTCAAAACCCCCAATTTACAATCTTCATAACCAATAATAAGAACATACTTCCCTGCAATTCCTTGAGAAGACGACCCGAGGTTTGAATACTCGGTTATCAATTTCAAAGGGGTTTGTTACTTGTGACAACCAAAACGTTTGTACGAAGGGATTTTTGTCGGTTTAGAGACTATATCTACAATGCGACTGTTTTTATGACATTCTTTACTGGCAAAAATCCTCTCGTCACCCGACCTTTCTTTTTAGATGAGAATGATGAGCCGACCTTTCTTTTGTGTTGGAAAAAGGATATAGTAGCTCCCAAGTATTCTTGGGAGAGTTTAGATGAGGTTGAGCAGGCCTTTGTGGGTGTTCTAGAGGAGCACTGGGGGGAACCTCCTCATCTGGATACCAAGAGATTTCTCGAAGATCCCTCCCTCCTTCGTGCCGAGCTAGGTAGCGTCCGACTACTTTTAGAAGTGGTTTTCTTCTATTGTTTGTAGTTTTATTCCTCTTTATTATTATAACTTGTTTTCCTGGTTTCCTTTTCAGAAATATTAAAATCTTCGGACTCCATAAAGGCCTTTCAGAGGGCCAAAATGGCGACAGCTGTCCAAAAGTTGTCAACGAAGACCTCGGGGGAAGGGTCTTCTCAGGTGTCCCCAAAGAAGCCGACTTCTGACTCTCAGGGCCCAAGAAAGATCATCCCGAGCCCTAGAGTCCGGGTAGTTCCCTCTGATCCACCTCAGGCGACTTCTGGTCCTGCCTCCTCTCCCAATGCTGCTAGCCCGCCTCCAAAGCATCAAAAAACTGTTGGGACATATAACCTTGATGACAAAGAGTTTGATGGTGTGGCCTTTGCCACTGAATTGATTGCTCCCCATTGTAAGGTCCCTCTGGACGACGTCTCGATCCTTCGTCACGTTGACTTTATAACGACCAATAGCATTCGAATGGCCAATGTTGGTGCGACCTTATCTAAGGTTGTTAGGGAGTCCCCTGTCTGGGCTACCAAGGCTTTTCTAGAGGATGCCCAAGCTGAATTTAATAGGATGAAGGTTCTGAAGGATGAGTTGGACGCCAGGGTTTCCAAGTTGGAAATTGACGTGGAGAAAGAGAAGGAGTGTGCTACTAGGGCAGAAGCAGCTGCTAACTTAGCTGATGAGGCTGCAAAAAAGTATAAGGAGAGCTATACTCGGACCTACGGCGAGTTGATAGAAACTAAGGAGAGGCTTCAATCTGCCCAAGATGATTATGCTGAGCTTCAGGGGCACATGGTGAATAGTATGACTGATATGTTTGAGATCCTGAAGGCCAAGTCCGAGTTATTGCTCCCGAGGCCGATCTCTCTCTAAGCTTCAGCTTCTTTCATCCCTTAAGAGGTCGACCCTCTAGAGCCCGAGCCCGAAGTGCAGATTCTGAACAGGCCGGATGGGGTTGTTAATGCTACCCCGATTTCAACCATTCCTCCTCCTCCTCCTTACAAGGATGCTGCTACTGGGGTGAATTTGGATCCCTTATGACTCTTGATGGTTGTGTACTGTTACAGTCCGAATTGTGGACTTTGAACTTTGCTTATATTTCTTGTAATTTGATTTTCTCTGACATTTGGTTGCTTGCTAGCAACTTTTTATTTAGAAAACAAAACACTTTAAACTCCTGGGCTGCCCTTTAGGCAGCCTTTGAGTCTTTAATGTTTGAAGAATACATTTTGCTAAATGCCTGGAGGTTTACTTTTTGCAACCCTTCTCGAATTTGATAGAGATTAGGTCTTTCCCAATCTGACCTCCTTTGAGTGGGCTTTCTAGCCTTGCCTTTAGGATTATGAAATACTTTGAATTGGTGCTTGTCCACCCTTTATTAACTCGTGCAAACTTATCCTTGTGGCTTGGTGTCCGCACTTTTAGCGACTTGTCTAATAACCTTTAGTGTTCTTTATATAGCACATTTTTTAGTTTCGGACGACTTTTTGAGATCGTACCTGTGCCCCTTCTGACGTCGACCCGTATGACCTCTTTCCTCGGGCTTTTTAGTCATATTCCAACAACTTTTTAGGTAGTGTTGGTTGCTTCCTAACAACTTTTTTTTTTTAGAAAACGAAACACTTTAAACTCCTGGGCTTCCCTTTAGGTAGCCTTTGAGTCTTTAATGTTTGAAGAATACATTTTGCTAAATGCCTGGAGGTTTACTTTTTGCAACCCTTCTCGAATTTGATAGAGATTAGGTCTTTCCCAATCTGACCTCCTTTGAGTGGGCTTTCTAGCCTTGCCTTTAGGATTTCGAAATACTTTGAATTGGCGCTTGTCCACCCTTTATTAAGTTGTGCAAACTTATCCTTATGGCTTGGTGTCCGCACTTTTAGTGACTTGTCCGATAACCTTTAGTATTCTTTATATAGAACCTTTTTTAGTCTCGGATGACTTTTTGAGATCGTACATGTGCCACTTCTGATGTAGACCCGTACGACCTCCTTTCTCGGGCTTTTTAGTCATATTTCAACAACTTTTTAGGTAGTGTCCCTGCTGAGGAACCTTTTCTTTATAGTTTGTTAGGATGACTTTTTAGCGCTATTTTGACTTGTGGTTTCGCTTTTTAAGTAATGCCTTTTTCGCAAGACTTGTACCTTTCAGCGAAGCACTTTTGGCCTTTGGTTCTTTAATCTTTCTTTGGCCTTTACAAGGTGTCTTTGTTCATTTTTCAGTGATCCTTTCATTGGTCCGACTTCTCTGTCGGGCCTTCTTAAGTTATTTTTAGTAATCCATTTTTAGTCAGATCTCGTTAGGTCACTTTTTATGGGTTACTTTTTATAACTTCTTGCATTAACTTGCTCCTATCGCTTCACTTTGCCAACTTCTTTGTAATTGGACGATGAATTTTGTGTTTTACGAGCTTAGATTAATGCATCTTGGTAGGAAAATTTTTAGGAAATTGGTGACTTTTATTCAAATAATAATGAGATAAACACATAAATACAAGTATGTGCATACGAGTGCTTACCCTTATAGGTCAGACAGTTTCTTAGATCTCGGCCTGGCGCCTCATTAAAAAACCTTTTTAGGAAAAAGAGTGCGCATTGACCTAAGATCTTATTTTCTAACTATAGTACCTTCTTAGGTTACAGGCATGCCATGACCTTGGTAGCTCTTGCCCTTCGAGGTCGGACACCTTGTAGTAATATTTCCCTAGTACTTCTGCTACTCGGTATGGTCCTTTCCAGTTAGCTGCTAGCTTTCCTTCTCCTGACCGACCTGCTCCGATATCATTTCGGATTAAGATGAGATCATTGGTGGTGAAGCTTCGTTGGATTACCTTCCGATTATATCTCAGAGCCATTCGACGCTTTAGGGCTTCCTCTCTAATCCGAA
This sequence comes from Arachis ipaensis, assembly GCF_000816755.2. NCBI lineage: Eukaryota > Viridiplantae > Streptophyta > Magnoliopsida > Fabales > Fabaceae > Arachis > Arachis ipaensis. The sequence goes on from NC_029788.2 coordinate 36,655,071, forward strand.
CTCTTTCTTGGACTTCCGGAAGTAGGTCGAGCTCTTTCCTTTGAGCTTGGGAGTTGGTATCTTCATTGTAGAGGATCATTCTGGAAGATCCTTCTTCTACTTCCACAGGAATCATTGCCTCCATTCCGTAAGCAAGTCGGAATGGTGATTCTCCAGTGGTTGAATGTGGTGTTGTCTGGTATGCCCACAGGACTTGCAGGAGCTCTTCAGCCAAAGCTCCCTTGGCGTCCTGTAGTATCCGTTTTAACCCAGCCAGTATGACTTTGTTGGCAGCTTCCGCCTGTCCATTGGCTTGTGGGTGCTCTACAGAGGTGAACTGGTGCTTGATTTTCAAATCAGCTACCAGATTTCTGAAGCCCGTGTCAGTGAATTGAGTGCCATTATCTATGGTAATGGAGTACGGCACCCCAAACCTTGTGACAATGTTTCTGTACAAGAACTTCCGACTTTTTTGGACGGTGGCAGTGGCCAAAGGTTCTGCTTCAATCCATTTTGTGAAATAGTCTATTCCAACAATGAGAAACTTGACTTGCCCTAATCCCAAGGAGAAGGGTCCGAGGAGGTCGAGCCTCCATTTTGTGAATGGCCAGGGTGAAGTGACACAAATGAGTTCTTCAGGTGGTGCGATGTGAAAGTTTGCGTGCTTCTGGCATGAGGGGCATGTTTTGACAAACTCTGTTGCTTCCTTTTACAAGGTCGGCCAGTAGAATCCAGCTCTGAGTACCTTTTTGGAAAGAGCTCGCGCCCCCAGGTGGTTACTGCACATGCCACTGTGGACTTCTTCGAGAACTTCCCTTGTAGCGGAGGTCGGGACGCATTTTAGGAGGGGCGTATAGATTCCTCTCCTATATAGGACGTCCTGTACTATGGTGTAGTTCTCTGCTTCTTGTACTAGCCTTTTTCCTCCTTTTTGTCTGCGAGAAGTATTTCCGACTTGAGGTAGCTGGCTATAGGAGTCATCCACCCTTGGTCCTGGTCTGATATGTTTAGTACCTTTTTCTCTTCCGTGGTTGACGGATTTTGTAGTGTTTCTTGGATGAGGCTTCTATTATTGCCCCCTGGTTTGGTGCTGGCTAGCTTCGAAAGTACATCAGCTCGGGCATTTTATTCTCTGGATATATGTCGTATCTCATATTCCATGAATTATCCGAGCTGTTCTCTGGTCTTGTCTAGGTATTTCCTCATGGTGGGATCCTTGGCCTGGTAGCTCCCTTCTATTTGTGAGGTGACTACCTGTGAATCACTGAAAATTGTAAGCTTTTGAGCTCCTACCTCCCTGGCCAGCTTTAAACCAGCCAGTAGGGCTTCGTATTCAGCTTGATTATTTGAAGTGGGAAACTCGAACTTTAATGATAGCTCGATTTGGGTTCCCTGATCACTTTCTAAAATGACGCCTGCACCACTCACGGTTTTGTTCGAGGAGCCATCCACATAAAGGCTCTACTCTGTGGGAGTGCCCGGGGTGTCAGTGTACTCTGCGATGAAGTCGGCTAGGTACTATGACTTAATACCTGTCCGAGCTTCATATTTGAGATCGAATTCTGATAACTCGACTACCCATTGTAGGATTTTTCCAGCTAAATCTGTTTTCTATAGAATACCTTTTATGGGTTGGTTAGTCCGTACTCTGATGGTGTGGGCTTGGAAGTATGGGCGGAGTCATCGAGAAGTGAGTATAAGGGCGTAGGCAAACTTTTTAATCTTTTGATAGTTTAGTTCAGCCCTTTGTAGAGCCTTACTAATGAAGTAGACGGGATGTTGCCCACTTTCATCTTCTCTGACTAGTGCTGAAGCTATTGCCCGACTTCCTACGGTGAGGTATAGTACGAGTTCTTTGCCTTCCCGAGGTCGAGTAAGGATGGGTGGTTGCCCCAGAAATTTTTTGACGTCTTGGAAGGCTTGTTCGCATTCTGGAGTCCACTCAAACCTCTTTTCCTTCCTTAATGTTGCATAGAAGGGGAGAGATCTTAAGGCTGATCTAGCTAGGAATCTAGACAGAGCTGCTAGTCTTCCATTGAGCTGCTAGACTTCCTTGACACAGGTCGGACTTTTCATGCAAAGTATGGCCTGACACTTATCTGGGTTTACTTTGATTCCTCTTTGGGTGAGCATGAAGCCCAAGAATTTTCCAGCTTCTACTGCAAAAGTGCATTTTGCGGGATTAAGTCTCATCCCATGCTTTCTTATGGTATTGAACACTTTAGTGAGGTCGAATAGCAATGTTTCCTCGCTTTGTGTCTTTACCAACATGTCATCGACATATACCTCCATTAGCTTTCCAATGTGATTAGCGAAGACTTTGTTCATCAGTCTTTGGTAGTCTTTCCCTTCCTTAATGTTGCATAGAAGGGGAGAGATCTTAAGGCTGATCCAACTAGGAATCTAGACAGAGCTGCTAGTCTTCCATTGAGCTGCTAGACTTCCTTGACACAGGTCGGACTTTTCATGCAAAGTATGGCCTGACACTTATCTGGGTTTACTTTGATTCCTCTTTGGGTGAGCATGAAGCCCAAGAATTTTCCAGCTTCTACTGCAAAAGTGCATTTTGCGGGATTAAGTCTCATCCCATGCTTTCTTATGGTATTGAACACTTTAGTGAGGTCGAATAGCAATGTTTCCTCGCTTTGTGTCTTTACCAACATGTCATCGACATATACTTTCATTAGCTTCCCAATGTGATTAGTGAAGACTTTGTTCATTAGTCTTTGGTAGGTGGCCCCTACGTTCTTGAGTCTGAAGGACATGACTGTATAGCAGTAGTTTGCTCTTGGGGTTAAGAAGGAGGTTTTCTCCTGATCAGGTCGATACATCGGGATTTTGTTGTATCCGGAGTAAGTGTCCATGAAGTAGAGGTACTTGTATCCTGATGAAGCGTCAACTAGTGTGTCTATATTCGAGAGTGGGTAAGGATCTTTTGGGCAGGCTTTGTTGAGGTCGGTGTAATCAGTGCACATCCGCCATTTCCCATTTGAATTTTTAACCAATACTACATTGGCTAGCCACAATGGATATTTTACCTCCCTTATGAATCCTGCCTCCAGCAAAGCCTGTACATGCTCTTCTACAGCTTGTGACCTCTCTGGGCCGAGTTTCCTACGTTTCTACTGTACTAACTGAGACCCTGGATATACGGCTAACTTATGACACATTAGTCCGGGATCAATACCAGGCATATCTACGGCCTTCCACGCAAAGAGGTCGGAATTATCCTTCAGGAGCTTTATTAGTAGTTCCTTTAGATCTTCTTTCGGATTTGCCCCTATACTTGTTGTTTTGTCTTGAGTATCTCCTTCCTTGGTCGACTAATGTTCGGTGGAGGTTGGCATTGGCAAGTATTATGGTAACAACCACGGGGTCATCATGTCCTGGAATGATGCCCGCGACGTCTTCTTGAGTGAAGGTAATAGTGGGGAGGTCGGCCGACCTGTCCCCTCCTCCAACATGGTATACCTCCTTAAGGTGTCTTTTACGCGATGATTTAGAGATCCCTCCTCCTGAGAATCCTCCATTCATCATGTGAACATGCCTCTTAGGGGTGTGAGGGGACGTTCAGCTCGTCCGATCTCTTCATCCTTTCTTCTCTTCTTTGGTTCATCTGTTTTGTTGGCCAGGAACCTGTCTAGTCTTCCTTCCCGGGCTAGCTTTTCTATGACGTTCTTTAGGTTGTAGCACTCGTTGGTAGGGTGCCCGTAGACTCGGTGGTATTTGCAATACTTTGTCCGACTTCCTCCTCTTTTATGCTTAATTGGACGAGGGGTCGGGATCTTCTCAGTGTTGTATATCTCTCTGTAGACATCCACAAGGGACACCCTGAGGGGAGTGTAGTATAGTATTTTCTAGGTTTTTCAGTAAACTGGTCTTCTTTTTTCCTAGACTCTTTATCCTTGTCCCGAGATGGGTAGGAGAATCCGAATTTGGAGGTTTCTCCTAATCGAGAGTTTTCCTCCATATTAATGTACTTTTCTGTCCACTCTTGTACTTTGTTCAGAGATGTAGGGTGCTTCTTGGATATGGAGTGGCTAAAGAGTCCTTCTCGTAGGCCGTTAATGAGACCCATGATGGCTGCTTTTGTTGGCAGACTTTATATGTCTAGACATGCTTTGTTGAATCTTTCCATGTAGTTGCAGAGGCTTTGATGCCAGGGCATTTTGGCCAGTTTCACTGACCTTTTCTTTACTGTTTTTAGGGTAGTTTCATGCATTTCCTTAGAAAATAAGCTAGTTTTGGGTAGATATTCACTTACATCTTGATTCAAGCATACATTGTGCACTTTACATGCTTTCATGAGGATTTTGCATGAATTTAATGACAAATTGGATGTTGTATTTCCCATGACTTGGACTAGAACTTTGATGCACTCTATTGCTTGATTTCAAGACAAAGGAAGCAAGGAAGAACCACGTTAGCAGCCACGTTAATCTAATTCACGTAACTCCTAACGTGGAATGAGAGTAACTTGCAAAGTTAATGAGAAAAGTAATCGCCAATAACGCTCTCGAAGCCATCATTACCCACGTTAAGAGTCACGTTAACTAAGTTAACGTGAACTCTAACGTGGAGGAAAGGAAATGGAGCCAACGTTAGTGACACTTACCTTTGTCACTAACGTTGGACCAAGCTCATAAGTGGCCACGTTAAGAGCCACGTTAACTTAGTTAACGTGGCCTCTAACGTTAAGAAGTAAAGGGGAAGCCAACGTTAGTGACATTCAACTTTGTCACTAAGGTTGGCCAAGTCACAATAAGCCACGTTAACTTCCACGTTAACCTAGTTAACGTGAAGAAAGTAGGTGATCGACAACGTTAGTGACACCAAACATTGTCCCTAACGTTGGGATTAACCCACACAAGCCCCAATAAGCCACGTTAACTCCCACGTTAACCTAGTTAACGTGGAAGCCAACGTGAAGAAGGAAGGTGATCGCCAACGTTAGTGACTCCTAACATTGTCACTAACGTTGGAAGGAGCCCACACAAGTCACAATGAGCCACGTTAACTCCCACGTTAACTTAGTTAACGTGGAAGCTAACGTGAGGAGGAGAGATGATGAGCCAACGTTAGTGACATTCACCTTTGTCACTAACGTTGGAGATGGCTAGCACAGCCACGTTAAAGGCCACGTTAACCTAGTTAATGTGGACTCTAACGTGGGAGCTAGGGGCACATTGGAACGTTAGTGACAAAGGTAAGTGTCATTAACGTTCTCGAAGGTTGGCAAGCCTACGTTAAGGAGCCACGTTAACTAAGTTAACGTGGACTCTAACGTAGGGAAGGAGGAGGCTTCTCAACGTTATTGGGAAAGGTAAGTCCCAATAACGTGTGTGAAAGACAAAGAGGCAACGTTAGTAGCAACGTTTGTGCCACTAACGTTGAGGTTAACGTGGCTCTTACTTGGGTGAGGAACGTTAGTGAAAAAGGTGATTGTCACTAACGTTCTCGAACCCATATTTTCACTGAACGTTAACACCACTAACGTCCTGAGCTAAAGTCTCTACCCACTTCACACTTTTTCTCTGCAAGTAAAGCCAAGCCCAATGAAGAAGATAACTGCTTCAAACTCAAGATCCAAAGGCCCATACCCAAGACTTGAAGATGCAACTAGAAGATCAGAAAAGTAGTATATATAGGAGTAGCTTTGAATTATTTTGGGAGTTGGAAAATATAGAGAGCCTCTTGGCATAGAACTACTCTCTGTATTTTACTTTCTCTGCACTTCTAGTTTCATCATGTATTCTCCATCTTTGTTTTCATTTTCCAGAGCTATGAACAACTAAACCCCTTTCATTGGGTTAGGGAGCTCTGTTGTAACTTGATGGATCAATACTAGTTTTCATTATTCTTCTTCTATCTTTTCTCTTGATTTTACTTGAAAGCTTTCGATCTTCATCCAATTAGGTAGTTATCTTGGAAAAGAAGCTATTCAAACTTGGATCTCTTCTGAACCTTGAAAGAGAAATGAAGAGATCATGCTAGAAATGCTTTCTCATGTTGGACCAAATTAGGTTTGGATGGATATGTGACTATAATCCTCTCAACACTTGATTTGGGAAATGCATGTGGTATAATCAGTGACCATACTTCATCTCTTCTCATGAGCAATTGACCAAGGAATTGGCTATTGATCAAGATTTGAGAGATTGAATTACAAGAAATTGTAATTCGATCACTTAAGATTGCCAAGGAGATCAATGAGTGCATTGATTGAGGAAGAGATGAAAATGAAATTGATCTGGAGAATGCAACATCTCCTGATCCCAATGAACTTCCCATTTCTGATCTTACCCATTCTCTTTAATTTCTGTCATTTACTTTTATGAGCAATTACCCCATTCCCATTTAAGATTCTGCAATTTACTTTCCGTCATCTACATTCAGCTCTTTATTTCTAGCATTTACTTTTCTGTTATTTACTTTCTCGCCATTTAATTTTCTGCAATTCTCAACCTAAATTCTGATTCGCTCAACTAGAACATTCCTCTAATTAAAGTTGCTTGATCAATCAATCCCTGTGGGATTTGACCTCACTCTATTGTGAGTTTTTACTTGACGACAAATTCGGTACACTTGTCGAAGGAAATTTGTTATGAGACAAGTTTTCCGTGCATCAAATTTATGGCGCCATTGCTGGGGATTGATTGTGCATCAACAATGATTAAATTGGAAGATAACTAGATTGAGCATTTTTGTTTTGTTTGATTTAATTTTCTGTTTGAGTAATTTACTTTCAGTTTTAGTTAATTTCTTCCCTTTCCCCTACTTTTTCGTTTTTAGTTATTTACCATTCATTTCACTAACCCACTAACTGTTTGATATATTGCATCACTCACACTAATAGTCATTCTGACAGAAATACTTTCTGCATCTATTTTCCTTGCTTGTACTTGTTGGTTGTATGACAAGGAGAAGAAGCGGGGCTTCAACTTCCTTTGATTCTGAACCTGAGAGGACCTTCTTTAGATTAAGGAGGGAAGCAAGAGGAAAAATAGTAGTTGGTGCCGAGGAAGAGGAGGAATACTTTGAACCAAACATGGAAGACAACATGGAAAACCAACATGAAGAAGAGGCTCACAACCATGGCGGAGGAGGTCGAGCAAATCATGCTGGGGAGGATAGAAGAGTTTTAGGCTCTTACATCAATCCAAACCCAGGAAACTGTGGAAGTAGCATTCAAAAGCCAACCATCCATGCCAACAATTTTGAACTAAAACCACAGCTCATCACCCTTGTTCAGAACAACTGTTCGTTCGGAGGAAGTGTCCAAGAAGACCCCAATTAACATCTAACCACCTTCTTGAGAATATGTGACACAGTGAAGTCTAATGGTGTTCATCCTGACGCCTATAGACTGCTCTTATTTCCATTCTCACTCAAGGATAAGGCAGCCAAGTGGCTGGAGTCTTTCCCGAAGGTGAGCTTGACAACCTGGGAAGATGTGGTGAACAAATTCTTAGCAAGATTTTACCCTCCTCAACAAATCAATAGGCTGAGAGCTGAGGTCCAAACTTTCAGGCAACAAGATGGTGAGACTCTTTATGAAGCATGGGAGAGGTTTAAGGACCTAACAAGGAGGTGCCCACCAGATATGTTCAACGAATGGGTGCAGCTGCACATTTTCTATGAAGGCCTGTCATATGAATCAAAGAAGGCAGTAGACCATTCATCCGGAGGATCTTTGAACAAGAAGAAGACCATTGATGAAGCCATAGATGTCATTGAAACAGTAGCAGAGAATGATTATTTCTATGCTTCTGAAAGAGGCAACACTAGGCGAGTAATGGAGCTAAACAATGTAGATGCTCTGCTGGCCCAAAACAAGCTCATTACCCAGCAGCTGGTTGACCTCACCAAGAAGATGGAGAGGAACCAAGTAGCAGCAATCACTACTTCATCAACAACCCAAGAAGGAGTGAATGAAGAAGCAGAGGGTAGTTGATGAGCGGATAATTTATACGCTTTTTGGCATTGTTTTTAGTATGTTTTTAGTAGGATTTAGTTACTTTTAGGGATGTTTTCATTAGTTTTTATGTTAAATTCACATTTCTGGACTTTACTATGAGTTTGTGTGTTTTTCTGTGATTTCAGGTATTTTCTGGCTGAAATTAAGGGACTTGAGCAAAAATCAGATTCAGAGGTTGAAAAAGGACTACTGATGCTGTTGGATTCTGACTTCCCTGCACTCAAAGTGGATTTTCTGGAGCTACAAAACTCAAAATGGCACGCTTCTAATTGCGTTGGAAAGTAGACATCCAGGGCTTTCCAGAAATGTATAATAGTCCATACTTTGCCCAAGTTTAGATGATGCAAACTGGCTTTCAACGCCAGCTCTCTGCCCAATTCTGGCGTCCAGCGCCAGAAACAAGTTGCAAAGTGGAGTTCAACGCCCAAAATGGCACAAAAGCTGGCGTTCAACTCCAGAAAGAGCCTCTGCACGTGTAACATTCAAGCTCAGCCCAAACACACAT
>NC_029788.2:36663724-36664710 GCF_000816755.2 Arachis ipaensis
ACGGTTCATCTTGTTGCTCAGATTGGGTAACTTTCTTTTCGTTTTCTTTTCAAAAAGTTTTCAAAAATTTTTCAAAAATCTTTCAAAAATTTTTCTTTTGTTTTCGAAAAAAAAAATATAAAAAAAAATAATGTTTTCAAAAATAAATTATTCTATGGCTTCAAAATTTTCAAGAATGAATTCTAGAGTTTCATGGTAACATGTTGAATCCTATCTGGCTGAAAAGGCATACCCAAACTCCTTTGGGATTGGTCTTCAACTAATCACCTCAATGGATGTAAATCCATTCTAAAGCTTGACCGGCTATTAAGCCATGTCTAACCCTCAGATTGGAGCTTTAGACTAAAGAGTACAAGATTCCTGGAATTCATATGGAAAATTTTGAATCCTTATTATTTTTTTTTCTTTTTCAAAATGATTTTCGAAAATTTTAAAATAAAAATACAAAAAAATCATAAAATCATAAAAATCAAAAATATTTTTTGTGTTTCTTGTTTGAGTCATGTGTCATGTTATAAGTTTGGTGTCAATTGCATACTCATCTTGCATTTTTTTTCGAAAAAATTCATGCATTCATAGTGTTCTTCATGATCTTCAAGTTGTTCTTGGTAAGTCTTCTTAAGCCTCAACAAGGCTTTAATAATGGTGGAAGAAACAGGTTTAACAATAGTAAGCCTTTTCCATCATCCACTCAGCAACAGATAGAAAATTCTGAGCAGAATCCATCTAGCTTAGCAAACTTAGTCTCTGATCTATCCAAGGCCACTGTAAGTTTCATGAATGAAACAAGGTCTTCCATTAGAAATTTGGAAGCACAAGTGGGCCAGCTGAGTGAAAGGATCACTGAAATCCCTCCTAGTACTCTCCCAAGCAATACAGAAGAGAATCCAAAAGGAGAGTGCAAGGCCATTGACATAAGCACCATGGCCGAACCTGTAAGGGAAGGAGAGGACGTGAATCCCAAGGAGGAAGACCTCCTGGGACGG
>NC_029788.2:36664835-36665561 GCF_000816755.2 Arachis ipaensis
TTTTATTTATCTAACTATATTTTTCTTAGTTATATGTCTTTATAGGTTCATGATCATGTGGAGTCACAAAATAAACAAAAAATTTAGAAACAGAATAAAAAATAGCAGAAGAAAAATCACACCCTGGAGGAAGCACCTGCTTGGCGTTCAACGCCAGAACAGAGCATGGTTCTGGCGCTGAACGCCCAAAATGGGCAGCATCTGGGCACTGAATGCCAGAATTGCACCCTGGAGAAGAGCTGGCGCTGAACGCCCAGAACAAGCATGGTTCTGGCGTTCAACGCCAGAAATGGGCAACAAATGGGCGTTGAACGCCCAAAATGGGCACCAACCTGGCACTGAACGCCCAGAGTTGTGTGCAAGGGCATTTTACATGCCTAATTGGTGCAGGGATGTAAATCCTTGACACCTCAAGATCTGTGGACACCACAGGATCATCTCAGGATCTGTGAATCTCACAGGATCCCCACCCACCTCACCCTCTCTCTCCATTCATGATCATCCTTTCTGTTTTCCATTCACCACTCACACCCATACACACATCCCTCTATCTCCCCCATATCTTCTTCTTCTTCTTCTTCTTCTTCTTCTATTCTTTCTTCTTTTGCTCGAGGGCGAGCAATATTCTAAGTTTGGTGTGGTAAAAGCATAAGCTTTTTGTTTGTCCATTACCATTAATGGCACCTAAGGCCAGAGAAACCTCAAGAAAGAGGAAAGGGAAGACAA
>NC_029788.2:36665641-36666489 GCF_000816755.2 Arachis ipaensis
CATACTAAACTAGGAGAATCAATAACACTATCTGAACTCTGAGTTCCTATAGAAGCCAATCATTCTGAACTTCAATGGATAGAGTGAGATGCCAAAACTATTCAAGAGGCAAAAAAAGCTATAAGTCCCGCTCATATGATTGAAGCTATGTTTCATTGATAGTTTGGAATTTATAGTATATGCTCTTCTTTTTATCCTATTTGATTTTCAGTTGCTTGGGAACAAGCAACAATTTAAGTTTGGTGTTGTGATGAGCGGATAATTTATACGCTTTTTGGCATTGTTTTTAGTATGTTTTTAGTAGGATCTAGTTACTTTTAGGGATGTTTTCATTAGTTTTTATGTTAAATTCACATTTCTGGACTTTACTATGAGTTTGTGTGTTTTTTTGTGATTTCAGGTATTTTCTGGCTGAAATTAAGGGACTTGAGCAAAAATTAGATTCAGAGGTTGAAGAAGGACTGCTGATGCTGTTGGATTCTGACCTCCCTGCACTCAAAGTAGAATTTCTGGAGCTACAGAACTCAAAATGGCGCGCTTCTAATTGCGTTGGAAAGTAGACATCCAGGGCTTTCCAGAAATGTATAATAGTCCATACTTTGCCCAAGTTTAGATGATGCAAACTGGCGTTTAACGCCAGCTCTCTACCCAATTCTGGCGTCCAGCGCCAGAAACAAGTTGCAAAGTGGAGTTCAACGCCCAAAATGGCACAAAAGCTGGTGTTCAACTCCAGAAAGAGCCTCTGCACGTGTAACATTCAAGCTCAGCCCAAACACACACCAAGTGGACCCCGGAAGTGGATTTATGCATCAATTACTTACTTCTGTAAACCCTAGTGGCTAGTTTAT
>NC_029788.2:36666916-36687990 GCF_000816755.2 Arachis ipaensis
CTGACAACCACTTCCATTATACATTAGATTGAATGAGTATCTCTTAGATCTCTTAATCAGAATCTTCGTGGTGTAAGCTAGAATGATGGCGGCATTCAAGAGAATCCGGAAAGTCTAAACCTTGTCTGTGGTATTCCGAGTAAGATTCAATGATTGAATGACTGTGACGAGCTTCAAACTCGCGAGTGCTGGGCGTAGTGACAGATGCAAAAGGAGGGTAAATCCTATTCCAGCATGATCGGGAACCTCAGATGATTAGCCGTGCCGTGACAGGGCATCTTGGACCATTTTCACAAGAGGAGGGGATGTAGCCACTGACAACGGTGATGCCCTTGCATAAAGCCAGCCATGGAAAGGAGTAAGACTGATTGGATGAAGACAGCAGGAAAGCAGAGGTTCAGAGGAACGAAAACATCTCTATGCGCTTATCTGAAATTCTCACCAATGATTTACATAAGTATTTCTATCCCTCTTTTATTACTTATTTTCGAAAACTCCATAATTATTTTATATCCGCCTGACTGAGATTTACAAGGTGACCATAGCTTGCTTCATACCAACAATCTCCGTGGGATTCGACCCTTACTCACGTAAGGTATTACTTGGACGACCCAGTGCACTTGCTGGTTAGTTGTGCGAAGTTGTGAAACATGGTATTGGCATCATGTTTTTGGCGCCATTGCCAGGGAAAGAAAGAGCAATGAATTTTACATAATCAAAGTGTAATCACAATTTCGTCCACCAGTAGTCAGGAGCAAGCCCACTACATTGGGAATTCACCTAGGCAAAACCATGATCCATACTCTAAGACCTATAACCCTGGATGGAGGAATCACCCAAATTTTGGGTGGGGAAATCAATAAGACCAAGGCCTAGATCAAAGATGTTTAAATCCCAACAACAATGCAGCCCACCAACATTTCACATCTAGACCATATCAACACCCCCATAACAACACCTCTCCACATTCATATCAAAACCAAAATAACTTACCTCATCCTTCCACCTCTAATCCCAATTTACCATCATTTGATGACAGACTCTCAAGGATTGAGAATCTACTTGAAGGCATAGGCAAGGAGATTCAAGACAACAAGGCATTCAAGGAGGAAGTGCGAGCAAATTTTAAGAACCAAGGAGATACAATCAAGAGGTTGGAATCTCAAGTGGGGTATCTCTCTGAGCAGATTCCCAAACCCACAGATGGATTCCCAAGTGACACAGAGAAGAATACGAGAGGTGAAACAAAGAAAGTAAGATGGGAAGATTGCAAGATGGTCACTATAAGTGATAAGGAGACTGAGGACAAGCCAAACAAGTCAGCAGAACAACCTGGAGACACCTCAGCAGAGAAGGAGGAAAAAGATTACCAAGAACCAGAAATCTCAAAACAGGAGCTGCTGAGACTCTATGCACCTTTTCCCCAACTGCTCAATGGTGCTGTGGAGAAGAGAATATACTCAAGGTTTCTAGATTTGTTTGCATCTCTGCATGTCAACATACCATTCATCAAGACTATTCAACAAATGCCTGCATACATCAAGTATATGAAGGAGCTGCTTCCTAGGAAAAGCTCACTCAAGGGAGGCTAAACTATAGTGATGAACAAGGAGTGCAGTGCCCTCATTCAACCACATTTGCCTACAAAAAGAAAAGATCCAGGGAGTTTTCATGTCCCCTGTGCCATAGGAGAAATAATGTTTGATAAAGCACTCTGCGATTTGGGAGCAAGCATCAACTTAATGCCCTTATCCCTGGTGAAGAGGCTGAAGATCAATGAGATAATGCCCACAGATGTAGTCATCAGGCTGGCAAACAAAACTCAAAAACAAGCAATAGGAGTGGTGGAAAATGTGTTGGTAAAGGTTGGGAAATACTTTCTTCCCACAGACTTTGTCATTCTGGACATGGAAGAGAGTCACACTCACCCAATCATATTGGGAAGACCATTCCTAGCTACAGCCAGAGCACTCATAGATGTGGAGCGAGGGGAGCTAATATTGAGGATCCATGATGAACGACTCAGCTTTAATGTCTTCAAACTCTCACAAGAATCAGACCAAGAGAACAAAGAACCAAGCAAAGATCATAATGAGATGCTGACAGAGGAAGCAAGCACTGAAGCATAACCAGCCCATCTGGGAAAGCCCTTGGTTGATGAACAAGGAAATAAGCAGTTGTCACAGCTCAAGGAAAAGCTGGAGGAACCTAAACCACCAGAGACATGTGAAGAAAACAACAAAATTCCCTTAGAAGAAGAAGTCACAAAGAGCAAGGCAACATCAAAAGGGACAAAAATGAATGCAACTGAGAGCATGCTAGTCTTGGAGCTTTGAACAGAACTTTTCATCACAGTGCTCCAAACTAAGTTTGGTGTCACCCCATGGTGCCACCAATGTGCATATAAGGATACACAGTTAGTTAGTTAGTTGGAGTTCATGAATAAACAAAATCTTTTCTTCTTTTTATTATTCTAGCCGTGAAGTTTAAATTGTTTTTTTATGATATTAATTCTTACTTTTCTTATTTTATCTTTATAGGAAAAAGGAGAGGAGCATTGAAGGAGATTGATTGGACAATGAAATGAGGAAGGTTCGGCCACTTCATGAAGAGGGACTACCCACTTGTTCCCAAAAGGAAACGCATTGGAAAATGTTGCCATGCAACATGGAAAAGAATGGGACCCTTGAAGACCAAGCAATCCCCATCATAAAGTGATGATCCTTGTCCTTTCTACATGCACAACCCCAACCTTCCATCAAGTAACCACTCCATCAATCCACTCCCTCCATTCACTCACAACCTCTCTATATAAGTGATCCTTGTTCCTCCGTACCCTAGCTTCACACTCCACACCCACTCTTCACACTTATCCATTTCGGAGCAAAGCATTTCCTAACCCATTAAAAACATTCTCCCTCACTCCCTTCATTGCACTCAACCCTAAACAACCGAAAGTCTCCACACCCTTGCTAACTTCACACATTAACCCTCATTCATGTCATCTTCGAGCTCTAAAAGAAGGAAGGGAAAGGAACCTATGGAGCAACACCCGTATGATGAAAAGAGATTTAGAAGCTTGCATCATGCATTGCAACACGGGTGGATGGTGGATAAGGAGATCATTTATGAGCTGGGATTTCAAGTTAAGAAAACTGAGTGCCCCGAAATCACAAAGAAGGTAGAAAAGAGAAGATGGGAGCTCCTCACTGATCCGGTCATTAAGGTGAATGCAAATCTTGTAAGAGAATTTTATGCAAATGCGGTCCGATATGATAAGGCTGACGAGTCGTATACAAGCTTTGTGAGAGGAAAGATTGTGGATTTCGGTCCCATGAGTGTCATGAGGGCATTAAAGCTACGGTCCATATCGTTTGAAGAAGAGAGTTATCATTCAATAATGGACAACAACCCCAATCATGACCAGATTGTGCAAGACATTTGTGTACCAGGAGCTGACTGGGAAAGATATGCGGATAGGAGACCAAGGTTCATCAAGAGAGCAGATCTCACCCCGGAAGCAAAAGGGTGGTTCGAAATTGTAAGGAGGTCCATCCTCCCAGCAGGGAACAACTCAGAGGTGAATCTCAAGAGAGCCACAATGGTGCACTGTATACTCAAAGGAGGAGAGATCAAGGTTCATGAACTCATAGCAGAAGGCATTAGAAAAATGGCAGAGAAAAACGACTCAAGAGGAACGTTAGGTTACCCCAGCACTATTTACCGACAGTGCAAGAAAGCTGGGGTGGTGTTTGAAGATGAGGACCCCGTGTGGATCAAAGAGGGCATTCCAATAACCGTTTGACGAATGCATGCTACCGCATCCCCCCTGCCTCAACGGAAGCAAAGGAAGAGGACAGCCCCTCAAGTAGTAGAAGGACAAGTCTTAGAAGGGCAAGCACCAGTCACCTTGGATATGCACCAACTGCAGGAAGCTATTGATGGCCTATATCGACAATATTTGGAAAGCCAAGGAGCACAGAAATAGCTTCAACTACAGATGATGGGGCAGCAAGAGGAATCACTCTCAAGATGGATGACTCAACAAGGGGAGTGGCAAAAGCAAATGATGGAGCAACAACTGAGTCAAGGACAACAATGGGGTGAAACATTCCACAGGATGGAACAGAGGAAAAATGAACAACAAGAATCCATCCAGAGGCTAATCAACATCCAAGAACATCAAGGTGCACACATACATGAGATGCATCGAAGACAAATAGAACAGGCAGAACTACTGGACGAGCAAAGGGCATTCGCAGAAGGAGTTTACCTGAGCGAGACTGGGCATCATATAAACACTCAAGCCAGGCTCGGTTACTTAGTAGGACAGCTGCCTATATTGCATCCAGGAATTATAAGGTACGAAGAAATAAGGGTTGAATTAGCACGAGAAGAAAGACAAAAGGTGGAAGAGAGTCATGAATCAGTAAGGAAGGCACTTGAGAATTGGAAGCAAGCAAGATTGGCACGGATGCGAGGAAATACAAGAGGACACAAAGAGGACAAACAAGGAAGAGAGCATGGGCAACCACACGAGTAAAAGGTGGTGGAGTTCCTTCTTTGGTCCATCTTTCTCTATGCTTTAAATAAGGAATATCTTGTATGAAATAGAACATGCTTCCATAGTAGTTTGAACCTTTTTAAATTCTGTCTTTTAAGTTTTTTTTTAGGTCTATGTTTGCTAGTCTTTATGTTACTGCATCATCTTCTTACTAACTTGTATGCTTGTCCCTTTGAATCAAATGAAAAAAAGAATGAGTGTTTCAAAAGACCAGAGAGGAGTTCATACTATGGAGTAAGTTCATGAGTTTATGGTATAGTCATAAGTTAGCTAAGTTGGTTCAACCACCAGGTGGGAGGACAACTATCTGTCATGAATACTATGCTTGAGACACACCCCATGAGACTAGCTAAATAAGAAGATCCTAATAAGAAAAAGGGAAAGAATAAATAAAGGTTGAAAAATAAAAGAAAAAAGAGTAAGCAATAAGGCTAGGCACCAATGGTTTTAATCTTGAGGCATGTGTCTGTGGTGCTCCTGTGTGAGGGATCTACTTGGATGAATAAGCTCTTAGGGGTGCTTTATCACTTGGTAACTTGGGTTAACTAACTCGGGATTATCAGCTGAAAGTCCACTATCAAAAGTAACCTTCACTACAGAGCATTTAGTAACCCAAAGAGGTGCTGGACACCAAGGTCTCAAGAAAAGAAAATAAATAAACTATATGCCTGTGGTGTGTATGTATGGGGGAAAGAGACTTGAGGGAGTAAGTCTGTAGGGGTGTCTTAACACCTAGCACCTTGAACCAACTGGTTCGGGAGTGTTGGCTGAAAGCTTATCTTAAAGAGTCGCCCCCTTACAGAGCACTTAGCCTAAGAACACAAATAAGCTCTGAAATAACAATAAAAGGATCAATGAATAAAAGTCTCATGGCATTTTGGCCAGTTTCACTAACCTTTTCTTTACTGTTTTTAGGGTAGTTTCATGCATTTCCTTAGAAAATAAGCTACGTTAACTTAGTTAACGTGGCCTCTAACGTTAAGAAGTAAAGGGGTAGCCAACGTTAGTGACATTCAACTTTGTCACGAACGTTGGCCAAGTCACAATAAGCCACGTTAACTTCCACGTTAACCTAGTTAACGTGGAAGCTAACGTGAAGAAAGTAGGTGATCGACAATGTTAGTGACACCAAACATTGCCACTAACGTTGGGATTAACCCACACAAGCCCCAATAAGCCACGTTAACTCCCACGTTAACCTAGTTAACGTGGAAGCCAACGTGAAGAAGGAAGGTGATCGCCAACATTAGTGACACCTAACATTGTCACTAATGTTGGAAGGAGCCCACACAAGCCACAATGAGCCACGTTAACTCCCACGTTAACTTAGTTAACGTGGAAGCTAACGTGAGGAGGAGAGATGATGAGCCAACGTTAGTGACATTCACCTTTGTCACTAACGTTGGAGATGGCTAGCACAGCCACGTTAAAGGCCACGTTAACCTAGTTAACGTAGACTCTAACGTGGGAGCTAGGGGCACATTGGAACGTTAGTGACAAAGGTAAGTGTCACTAACATTCTCGAAGGTTGGCAAGCCTACGTTAAGGAGCCACGTTAACTAAGTTAACGTGGACTCTAACATAGGGAAGGAGGAGGCTTCTCAACGTTATTGGGAAAGGTAAGTCCCAATAACGTGTGCGAAGGACAAAGAGGCAACGTTAGTAGCAACGTTTGTGCCACTAACGTTGAGGTTAACGTGGCTCTTACTTGGGTGAGGAACGTTAGTGAAAAAGGTGATTGTCACTAATGTTCTCGAACCCATATTTTCACTGAACGTTAACACCACTAACGTCCTGAGCTAAAGTCTCTGCCCACTTCACACTTTCTCTCTGCAAGTAAAGCCAAGCCCAATGAAGAAGATAACTACTTCAAACTCAAGATCCAAAGGCCCATACCTAAGACTTGAAGATGCAACTAGAAGATCAGAAGAGTAGTATATATAGGAGTAGCTTTGAATTATTTTGGGAGTTGGAAAATATAGGGAGCCTCTTGGCATAGAACTACTCTCTGTATTTTACTTTCTCTGCACTTCTAGTTTCATCATAAGATTCTGCAATTTACTTTCCGTCATCTACATTCAGCTCTTTATTTCTAGCATTTACTTTTCTGTTATTTACTTTCCCGCCATTAATTTTCTGCAATTCTCAACCCAAATTCTGATTCGCTCAACTAGAACATTCCTCTAATTAAAGTTTCTTGATCAATCAATCCCTGTGGGATTCGACCTCACTCTATTGTGAGTTTTTACTTGACAACAAATTCGGTACACTTGCCGAAGGAAATTTGTTATGAGACAAGTTTTTCGTGCATCAGGCTTTCCCGATCTCCTTGCTTAATCCCTAACAGGCTTGGGGCATGCTTGGCTTTGTCTTTCTGGATAGATAATCTAGCTAGAAACTTTTTGGCAAGATCATCAAAGCTTTCTATTTACCTTGGCGCTAAACTGTCGAACCACTTTATTGCTGTTTTGGTCATGGTAGTCCGAAAGGCTTTACAACGGATTGTGTCTGAGGCATCCGTAAGATACATCCGACTTCTGAAATTGCTGAGATGATGACTTGGATCGGACGTACCATCGTAGGGAGTCATGTCAGGGGCTTTGAAGTGCTTTGGAACTTTAGCTTTCATGATCTCCTTTGTGAACGGGTCTTGGTCCTTGTGGGGGCTATCTTCATGGCTGGTTCGAGTGGTCTTGATTTTGAGATCAGCTTCGAGCTTTAGGAGCTTGTCCTCCAGCTCTCGACACCGTCTGGTTTCTCTCTGAAGGTCTCGCTCAGCCTCCCGCTGCCAGTTGGCTTCTTGTTCAAGCTGTTTAAGTCGATGCTATTGCTCATGGATTACTTCCAAGATTTCGATGTTTGGGGGTTGTTTATCTCCCTTAGTTTGAGGTATAGCTTTTGGTATGGTATCCGTGTTCTTGTGTGGCGTTCTGTCCTCCAAGCCAGAATCATGATCGTTGTCCAGGTTGTCCTCCATGATGATGGGATGACTTCCAGGTTCCCCGGAAATGGCGCCAATGTTCCGAGGGTTACCTAAAACTGAAGGTCGATCTCGGATGAGATTTGCTGCTGTGGCCGGAGCTGTCGTGTTTGACTTACTGGATCAGTGATGCTGCTTGTTTCTTGATCATCGGAGGGTGGTGGTGCCTGCAAGAGACTCCGATGCTTAAGTTAGCATGGGATTTGAGCAGGTTTTTATGTGTAGAATCAGAGTATGAGTTATACCT
The DNA here is from genome assembly GCF_000816755.2 of Arachis ipaensis. NCBI lineage: Eukaryota > Viridiplantae > Streptophyta > Magnoliopsida > Fabales > Fabaceae > Arachis > Arachis ipaensis. The sequence goes on from NC_029788.2 coordinate 36,674,708, forward strand.
GGGTGCTCCAGGGTATTTATAGTAGTGTGGGGTGACCTCCCTTAAGATAAGTTAGTTATCTTATCTTATCTTTTGTGGGTGAGTCCCCTTATCTTTGGCCAGCCGCCTTTAGGTGGGCTGTGATCTTCTGCTTTGGGCCTTCTTGGGCCCTTATAGCAATTTGGCCAAGCTCTTTGGGAAGAGGTCGGTGTCGACCAACCTTTATAAGAGGTCGGTTGTTTTTGTCTTCATCCAACCCAGCTCGCCTAGCTCAACCTATGGTATGAACAGGCAGGCTGTATGTGATTGACGCTGGTTTGAACAGCCGCCAATACTCTTTCGGATTTGAATCCCAGGGTTAGTGCGGATCTAGTCTGCTTAAGGGTGAAGCTCGTACAGTCCATTCTCCTTAATGATCCTACTTAAAGCGCTACAAACAAGGTCAAATCTTCCAGATCGGAGGAATTCTGCGCCTTTGGTTGTAGCCTCTACCACAGAGACCTCAATCTCCCCGTAAATCGACTGAACTGATGTCTTGAGAAGTCCCCAACGAAGTCGTAGATTCGCCATCTGAGAGATGTATAGTCAAGCTGGTGGTTCATCATTGTCCGATGAAAGACGCACTCTAAACCCATGTAGAATGTGATAACCTTATGCCAGTTCAATGTATTCATATTGATGAAGAACGAATATACATCTTAGAATTAATCAAACACGGATCAAAGAAGAACATTAATACTTTTATTAATTCATAGGACTCAGCAGGGCTCTTCCTTACAACCTAGGAGGTTTAGAAACTCATAATCAAAGGAAAATATAATGTAAAACTCGAAAATAATGGTAAATGATAGGCGTCTCTCTTAGAAAGATGTAAAATAAGTCTTAAATACTAAACAGATGACTAGTAAGGGTAAAACATTCTATCTAGTGCTAAAATTCACTTTTGGGGCCCACTTAGTGAGTGTTTGGGCTGAGCTTTGATGAGATCCACGTGCTAGGAGGTTCCTAGGGTGTTGAATGCTGGGCTCTGCTCTTTGGGCACTAGACGCCTGGAAGGGGGGCAAGAAGCTGGCGTTGAATGCCTGTTTTGGGCCTTCTAATCTGAAGCAAAGAATGGACTATTATACATTGCTGGAAAGCTTTGAAAGTCAGCTTTCCATAACCATTGAGAACGCTTCATTTGGACTTCTTTAGCTCAATCTGTAGTGCTTTCTCTATCTCTGAATCAGACTTTTGCTCCAGCTCCTCAATTTCAGCCAGAAATTACCTGAAATTGTCCAAAAACACAAAAAATCATAGTAGAATCCAGAAATGTGAATTTAATACTAAAATTTATAAAAACTTAATAAAAACTAAACAAAACATACTAAAAACTATATAAAAATGATGCCAAAAAGCGTATAAAATATCCTCTCATCACAACACCAAACTTAAACTGTTGCTTGTCCCCAAGCAACTAAAAATACAGTAGGATAAAAAGAAAATTAAGATACAATGAATCTTTACGTTTCTAATGAAGCTTAGTTACAATTAGATGAGCGAAACTTAGTAGCTTTTTGCTTCTGAATAGTTTTGGCATCTCACTATCCATTGAAACTCAGAATGGTTGGCATCTTTATGAACTTAGAATCCAGATGATATTATCGATTCTCCTAGTTCAGTTCTTTTTTATTCTGAACACAACTTTCAGAGTCTTGGCCGTGACCCTAAGCACCTTGTTTTCCAGTATTACCACCGGATATAATAATGCCACAGACACTTTAACTGGGTGAACCTTTTCAGATTGTGACTCAGATTTGCTAAAGTCCCCAGATAGAGGTGTCCAGAGTTCTTAAGCACACTCTTTTTGCTTTGGACCATGTCTTTAACCGCTCAGTCTCAAGCTTTTCACTTGACACCTTCACGCCACAAGCACATGGTTAGGGATAGCTTGTTTAAGCCGCTTAGGCCAAGATTTTATTCCTTTAGGCCCTCGTATCCATTAATGCTCAAAGCCTTGGATCCTTTTTATCCTTGCCTTTTGGTTTAAAGGGTTATTGGCTTTTTGCTCTTGCTTTTTAGTTTAAATAGCTATTGGCTTTTTCTGCTTGCTTTTTCTCTCTTTTTTTAATTTATTTTTTCGCCATTTTTTTTCAAATGCAAGCTTTTCCTTTTTCTTTTTGCTGCTTTTTCTTGCTTCAGGAATCAATTTTTTTTATTTTTCAGATTATCAATAATAATTTTCCTTTTTCCTTATTCTTTCAAGAGCTAACATTCTAAAATTTTAACTTTAAATATACACTGTTTAATCATACATTTAGAAAACAAAAAGCAATGCCACCACATCAAGAAAATTGAACTACTCTTATTTTAAACTTGAAATTCATGCATCTCTCAATTCTTTTCAATTAAATTTTTTTAAGCGAGGTGAGAGATATATAGAATACTTTACAACTTTAAGACATCAATGCAAATGATCATGTAACTAGAACAAGAGAACAAACAAAACACAACAGAAAATAGAAAAATAATAAAAGGAAAGGAAGTAAAAGCGAACGAGTCCACCTTTAATGGTGGCAGCTAGTGCTCCTCCTTGAGGATCCAATGTGATGCTTGATCTCTTCAATGTCATTCCTTTGAATTTGTTGCTCTTCCCTCATAGCCCTTTGATCTTCCCTTATGGATCTTTGATCTTCTCTTATTTCATTGAGGGTGATGGAGTGCTCTTGATACTCCACCCTCAATTGCTTTATGTTAGTGCTCAGTTCTCCAAGAGAAGTCTGCCATTGATCCCAATAGCTTTGAGAAGGAAAATATATCCCTTGAGGCATCTCAGAGATCTCATGTTGAGGCAGTTGCACAGGCTCTTGTGCATGCTCTCTAGTCTGCTCTATCTTCTTCTTAGTGATGGGCTTATCCTCCCCAATGGAGATATCTCCTTCTATGACAATTCCAGCTAAATTGCATAGATGACAAATGAGGTGTGGAAATGCCAACCTTGTATTGGTGGAAGGCTTCTCATCTATCTTTTACAGTTCTTGAGGAATCACCTCATGTACTTCTACCTCACTTCCAATAATGATGTAATGGATCATGATGGCTCTGTCAACAGTCATTTATGACCGGTTGCTAGTGGGGATGATGGAACGTTGGATGAATTCCAACCATCCTCTAGCTATGAGCTTTAGGTCAAGCCTTCTTAGTTGGATAGGCTTGCCTTGGGAATCCCTTTCCCACTGTGCTCCTTCCACACAGATATCTGAGAGCACTTGATCCAATCTCTGATCAAAGTTGACTCTCCTAGTGTAAGGATGTGGGTCTCCTTGCATTAGAGGCAAGTTGAACGCCAATCTAACACTTTTCAGGCTGAAATCTAATATTCTTCCTCGGACCATGGTGATCCAATTCCTTAGATTTGGGTTCAAACTAGTGTCATGGTTTTTAGTAACCCATGCATTAGCATAGAACTCTTGCACCATTAGAATCCCAACATCTTGAATGGGATTGGTTAGGACTTCCCAACCTCTTCTCCGGATCTCTCTTTGATTTTCAGGTACTCATTCTTCTTGAGCTTGAAAAGGACCTCAGGGATCACTTTCTTCTCTGCTACTACTTTATAGAAGTGGACTTGGTGGGCTTTGGTGATGAATCTCTCCATCTCCCAAGATTTAGAGGAGGTGGCTACTGTCTTTCCTTTCCTCTTTCTAGAGGGTTCTCTAACCTTGGGTGCCATGAATGATAATGGAAAGAAAAAAGCTATGCTTTCCCAACACCAAACTTAAAACTTTGCTCATCCTTGAGCAAAAATAAAGAAAAGAGAAGAATGAAGTAGAAGAAGAAGAAAATAGAAGGATATAGAGGGAGAGAGAGGGCTCGGCCTTGTGGGTTTATGTTGTGTATGAGAGGTGTGTGTATGAAGGGTTATGAAGATGGGTATTTATATGAGTGGTGGAGGTGTAGGTTTGGCCATGGGTGGGGTTTTGGGTGGAAAATTTGATTTTGAAGTGGGTGGGGGTTGGTGAGAGTTATGATGGGTTTTAGGGAAGTGGTATGGATGTGATTAGGCTAGGGTTTATAGGAAAGTGTGTGTGGAGAAGTGTGAAAGTAAGTGGGGAAGTGTGAAAGTAAGTGGGGTAGGTGAAGATGCTGTGGGATCCACTGGTTCTGAGAGGCTAGGAAATCCAGATTCCCTACTCTCTGCACTAGCGTTTGAACGCCTAGGGGCTGCTCCCTGGCTGGCATTCAACTTTTAATAACACTTCATTCAAAGTGTTCAGTTTTCACTACTGTGAAATTCTGTCTCTGTTCTGACTGTTGCATATGATGATGACTCTAAAAATAATTGAAAGAAAAATAAAATGAAGAAAATAAATATAATTAATTAAGGTTGGGTTACCTCCCAACAAGCGCTCCTTTAACGTCACTAGCTTGACGATTAGCTCCTTACGTAGGTGAGTATGGGCTCAGATTTTCGCCCCTTACAGTGAACTTTCTTCCTGTCTTCGCATGAAGGAGCTCCACATGCTCTAAAGACAGGATACGATTCACTGTATGTAGTAGGACTGGCTTCTTAGTAAAGACAACTCTCATGCTAGGTGAGAGGCCTTCAGTTGGGACTTTCTTGTCCTTCTAGCCTTTAGGTACTTTTTTCCGAGTACCTTTGTGCTTAGAGCTTGTTGATGGCTGCCCAACACCAAACATAGAATTGATATTTGGGGGCTCTGTAAAGTTCTGCACAGAAAGAGAGGGTTGGAACACTAGGTGTTGCATAATTTTCTCTCTTTTATTTGAGGGAGAATTGAGATGAGGCATCTTGAATAAGATGTGGTCCTTCCCTAGTTGTAGGATCAGTTCTCCCTTAGCCACATCAATGATAGCATTGGCAATGGCTAGGAAAGATCTTCCAAGGACGACAGAGTCATCCTTATCCTCTCCTATGTCCAAGATTATGAAGTTTGCAGGGATGTAGTGGTTTTCATCAATTACCAAGGCATCCACTACTAAGCCATATGGCTTTTTCATTGTCTTATCTTCTATCTCTAATGAGATGTTTACAGCTTGTACCTCAAGGATTCCCAGCTTCTCTATTACAGAGAGTAGCATGAGGTTGATGCTTGAACCTAGGTCACACTGAGCCTTGTCAAAGGTCATGGTACCTATGGTGCAAGGAATCAGAAAGCTTCCAGGATCTGGAAGCTTCTGTGGTAGCCTCTGCTGATTGGAAAGCAGTGGATGTTCTTCCTCCAGAGGCCCTGTACCAAACAACTTGGCATTCAGCTTCATAAGCGCTCCTAGGTACCGAGCAACTTGCTCTTCCCAAATGTCCTCATCCTCATCCTCATCAGAGGATGAGTAGTCATCAGAACTTATACACTACAGAAGTGCATTCAAAGGAACCTCAATGGTTTTTACATGAGCATGGGCTTCCTTTGGTTTTGGGATAGAGAGTTCTTGAGTGGGATTTAAGCACTCAAAGGGTGTGCTTTTGCTGGCGTTCAACGCCAGCACTGATAGCTCTTTGAGTGTTGAATGCCCTTGCTGTCCACTCTTACTGGCGTTAAACTCTAGTTCCTCTAGTATTTTGGGCATTGAACGCCCAGCAGGGTTATCCTTGCTGGTGTTCAATGCCAGCTTCCCTGGGTGTATGAGCGTTGAACGCCTAATGAGGACTTCCTCACTGGCGTTCAATGCCAGAATGGCTGCATATTTGGGTATTGGACGCCCAGTGAGGGGTTTCTCACTGGCATTTAGTGCCAGAAAGCCTGCCTGGTTGGGCGTTGAACACCCAGTGAGGGGTTCCTCTATGGCCTTCAGCGCCAGAAAGCCTGTGAGTTTGGGCGTTGAATGCCCAGCCAGTGCTCCCTGGTTGGCATTCAACGCCAGCTCTGCTGCCAAGATGGGCGTTGAATGCCCAATGAGGGGTTCTTCACTAACGTTATGTGCCAGGCTTGCTGCCATTATGGGCATTTAATGCCCAATGAAACCTTCTTCACTAGTGTTCAATGCCTTCCCAATCTTCTCAGATTCGGCCTCTACCTCCATGATTATTGTAACACCCTCGCTATCTGAATGCACGCTTTCGGCTGTACCACTCTGATAGCTCGAGTATTACGATAACTCTTCTAATATTTAATACTAAAATATGAGCTTGTTTAAAACTTAAAACCCCATAACCTTTCAATAACACTTTTTTGTGAAAACATAAACATACATGTACATACAAATCAGATATAATCCCTTTATATATATATATATATATAACACTAGCTTACAAACATACATATCATAATTTCCCATCCCTCTTACAAACTCAATAAAGATAAAGGTTGAGGGAAAATATTAGCTAAGATAATACAATAATACCGAATAAACAAAAATGAACATAACTCTTCTGAAGCTCTGTCGTGCATATCCTAAAAGGGAATAACCTGTAGGGGAGTGAGAACGTCGTCCTTGCTTGTTCTCACTATAGGGTTACAGAAAATTGCTATAGCAAGATACGTAAAATAAAAGTTATTCTTAGAGTACAGTGATCATTGCTCGTCTTATGAGTCCTTCCAAAAACCTTGGGTACACATTAGAAATCCAGAAAATCCCTTTTTGAAGACTTGGTAAATTTCTCAAATAATTTGAAACAAAACCTTTTTCCTTTCTTGTAAAATTTGTAAAGTTTTTCCTAGACAGTATGAATAACCAACATGCCCCAAGCATAGATCCAATTAAGTTTATACTGTAAGAGTTTGATCTTTCATACTTTTCTAGACCATAACTATGAAAGCAGTTACCTACGCGGTATAAATGACCATTCCGTTCCAAGCATAGGTTCATTAAGTCTATGCTGAACTGGTCAAATACTTTATACAAAACTAGAACTCAATATACCAATCACGGCCTCAAGCCCATCCAATCCAACACGGCCCCGGGCCCAAACAACTCAATCATCAACCAAAACATCACAAACCAACCAATCAAACACAATCACAAGTAATGTAGTTCAAACACAATCAATAGCAGTTACAACAATTATAGCAGTTAGTAATTAGCATAAGTATTCACATAGGCAAACCAATTACAATATGCACACCCAAACAATGTCACATAAATGCACATGATGAATGTCTGCCCTACTGGCTGTGATATCACATTGTCGATTCAACTACCAACCCGACACATCTCCATGGAGATGTTGGCCTTCGGATTCATGGTGTGGGAACCCCCGAGATATAGTGCTCGGATCACTGTCCAGGATTTTGTGCCTGCACGCTCTGATGATCCGAAGGGATGCGAGCAGGATCTATTGTCACCGACCTCATATCTAAGCGCAAGCGGGACGAACCACCGCCCTTACGCCACCGTCGCTACCTCGCACAGGCGGAATCCAACCTCAGCCCCTGCCGGACGCATAGCGTCTCATCAACAATCTCATCTCAGCATAAGCGGGACGAACCCGGCCCTTATGCCTACCAAATAATACCTCATCAATCTTGATGATATCCACAATCAATCAGGCTCAATATCTTATTTTCAAAATTCATTCTTGGCCCATTTACTTTTAAATAACAAACGTAGTCAAATCACATCTTGCCAAGAATCACTTTTCAAAACGGAGCCACTTTCCACATCTTTCCAACACTTCCAAAAATCTCAAAACCATGCCATACTCAAAATCTCTTTTGAAAGACTCAAAATTATTCATTTCTAAATCAGGATTTGGTCATAAAATTCCTCAGCAGAGTCTTAAGACTTCAGGGGAGAATAACCTAACTCATTTCTTAAACTCATTGAAAACCTCTGAAACCTTAACTTCTTGATGTGAATAAATAAAATAGAATTTAAACCAAAACCAAATCATGTATCCAAATATTTCGAACCAATTTCAAAACCAACTTACTCAAACTGAAACCAAATCATTTAAACCGAAAACTAATTTTAGTTTCTTTCTTAATTTTGTTTCCAAAAGCTCGAGAATTGTATCAGTTTTACTAAGTCAAAGTTTCCTAAAATATTTCAAACTTTTCCCAAAATGTCGTAAAGTGAAGTAGATTAATTGAAAACCGGGTTTCCTTTTAAATCCATTAAAACCCCTCTAAATCTGTTTACTTAAATCAAATTCCAAAACATAAAAATTCACATATTTAAATTGATTTTTAAGGCATAATTCCTTTCTTAATAATTACACCCAAAATATAAAATTCTCTTAATAAGTCAAGTTCAAACAGAATTTAGTTATCAAACATTTAATTCAAAATATAATTCATTATTTTCAAAATAACGTTCCAATCAAAATCTTAGATTTTATAGAAATTTTGGCAGCATCTCCCCTAAAACTTGGACTTTGCCACCCTTTTCGGGTCCCAACCAAACCAATCCTCAACTCTTTCCAATAGGCACAAGACCAAATCAGTTTCCAATAAAACAAAACTCAACTTTCAGATTATCAAAAATAATTTCAAATCAACCAATCCAAAAATCTCCAATTCATAAAAATCAGACGTTGTTTCAATCGAACAGGCAACCACATTCATTCAAGATAAAATTAGACAATTCATAAGACTCACATAACCACCAGAAATACATTTCGCACAACATATCTGTTTATAAAAATTTCCAATTTAAATAAAGTTAGTTTGTATAAAAAGGCCCCTACCTCGATACGTTGAAATCACAACCCAAACTCGTTAACGAAACCTTTTAGCTCAACCCGAAATCAACAGCAATCACAACTTGGTCCCTGATTACTTTCGCAGCACTCACAGCAACTTAAAAGCGACACGCTACATACGGAACTCGAACCTACGTTACCAAGACCTCAGAGTTTATAACCAAACATAACAGGATACTAATGCAGGGTTTTCTAAAACACAACTACCTACCGAACTAAGAAAACGAAACAACAGCGTTCATTGAACCGGCTTAGCGGCAGCCCCGGTAACCACCTCGAGTGGCGGCAGCGACCAGATCTCCGGCAACGATAACTGAAACTAACATTCAATGACAATGAAGCTTCCGAAAACTCAAAGAAAACGAAGACCAACTTCAACCCTTACCGGCAGGATTTTCCGTCGACAGCGGCGAGGTTTTTCGGCGGCCAGAAACACAGAGGTGCAGCTCCCTTCTCCAACAGCGACTCCTACAGCGGTGGCTGGTGCAGCAGCTCACAACGCAAGTAGCAGCGACGGCCTGAACCTCTTCTTTCCTTCAGATCAGGTCGGGCGGACCTCCAGCAGTGGCGGCAGACCAGAGAAGCAGAAACGGAGCTCCATCAATGGTGGCTTGGACCACAGGACCCAGGCAGCAGCGACGGCAACCACCGAAACGACGCTCACGACCTGACATCGGCGGAAAAAGGTCCCCTCTCACCTGCGTCATTCTCGCCTCCACGGTGAAATCCATCAAGGATAGGTTGATAAACCCTATTTTTAGGGTTTATCTTGCGTTGAATTTAGAGCATTTTGATAACCTTTCCTCACATTTATTCAATGAGATAGCATGATTTTGTGATTGTCTCCGTATTTGTGCTTAGATGTGAAAATATGTTTTTTAGACCTTTAATTTGATAGTTTTAATCTTCCTTTGATTTCACTAGATGCCTTGATATGTTTGCTAGTTATTTCAGATTGAAAAGGGCTAGGAAAGGATCAAAGGAGTGAAAAAAAAGCATACAAAGTGGAGAAATCATGAAAAGGCAAAGATTTGGAAAAAGCTCATGGACGCGTGCGCGTACTATGCGCCTACGCGTGGATTGCGAAATGCTCCAGGGACGCGTACCCGCACTGTGCACGTACGCGCTGAAGGTCGCACGTGACTTTTAAAGAAGAACTCGTGCCTGGCGATTTTAGAGGGTTTCGGCCCCCATTTGGAGCTGAGTTTTTGGTGGGAAAAGGCTAAATAGACCAAGGAATGAAGGGGAAGGCATCATGACTTCACACAAGATACATTAGGTCTAGTTTTAGTTAGTTTTAGAGAGAGAAGCTCTCACTTCTCTCTAGGATTAGGATTAGGATTAGGATTAGGTTTAGGTCAATAATCTTAGATCTAGGTTTTAATTCATGCTTTCATCTACTTCTACTCTTCAATTCTTTGTTGTTACATTCATCATTCTTCTACTCTTTTGATGTAATTTCCTTTATGTTGTTTCTATGCTTTGATGTAGATCTACTTTTGTTCATTCTATTTTCTTTCAATTCAATTTGAGGTAATTCATGATAATTGTGTTTCTTTTGATTGTTGTTATTAATTCCTTGCAATAATTGTTGTTAGATTCTATTCTTGTTGTCAATTTACTATGCTTCCCTTTTGTGCCTTCCAAGTGTTTGATGAAATTCTTGGAAGGATTTTAGAGTAGAATTTTATGTTCTTGGCTTGGAAAGATAACTTAGAAACTCTTGAGTTACTAATGTCCTAGTAATTGATGATTGTGAGCCATTAACTCTAGAACTCACTAATTGAATTGGTGGAGAACTAGGACTTATGGACTTGGGTTGATATAGCTCATTTGACTTTCCTCTACTATTAGTTAGAGGATGACTTAGTGGGATTGATCCTTGCCAATTCTCATGTTGTGGTTAGTAATAAGGATAGAAATCTTTGACCACCAAACCTTGCCGAGACCGCTTTATCATTTACATTTCCATCGCCATTTACTTTTTATGTCTCTTATCAAAACCCCAAAATATACAACTCATGACCAATAATAAGAACACTACCTGCAATTCTTTTGAGAGATGACCCGAGGTTCCAATACTTCGGTTATTATAAATTTAGGGGTTTGTACTTGTGACAAACAAATTTTTGTATGAAAGGATTATTGGTTGGTTTAGAAACTATACTTGTAACGAGGATTCATTAGTTAAATTCTAAACCATCAATTTTCCATTCATCAAAATGGCGCCGTTGCCAGGGACTTGCAATGGTGTTATGTTATTGGTTATTGTATATATGTGAATAGTGTGAATAGGTTTGTCTTTTGCTTGTTTACTAGATTTTGTTAGTTTTATTTTGTTTTTCCAACTATAAATTCTCACTTTGGCTATGAGTTCGGTTCTCATTATGTTGTAGGTAATGTGAACTTTAATGACAACATGTATCAAGGATGGAACACTCCAAGATGGGAGGAGTCTCAAGGAATTGATCACTCCTATTGGCAACAACCTCCGGATACTTATAGGTATAATTCACATCCTAGTGCATGCCAATTCAATGGCTATGGTGACTCCTTTTGTGATAATCAAGTATGACCACTATATGCTTATGAACCTTATCCTCAATATGACTATCAACCATGCTCACAAGCCCAATTTTTCCAAGCACCTTCTTGTGACCCACATCCATTGTGTGACCAATCACCCATGCCATTTCCTTGTGACCATTATGAGCAAGAACCCTTAGAACCACCACAATTCCAATGTGATTATTACCAAGAACCACCTCAATGCACACCATCTCCATACCCTTACTAAGAAGAAACGCCTTTCTACTATGAGCCTTTTCTCCAAATTAATGAACCTACCTATCCACCCCAAGCCCCAATAGACAATTCTCTTACCTTGCTACTTCAAGGACAAGCGGATATGCAAAGGAACACCCTAGAGTTTGTGACTAATTTGACTAAGGTAGTGCACACTTTAGCCTACCAATGTTTGAATACTCAAGGTGTCTCCATGGCCACATGTGAAAAATCAAGAGAGGAGCAAAGCATGAAGGAGAAATTGAAAAATCCGGTGAACAAGAAGTAAGAGTCAAGCTTTGTATTGGAACAATTGGAGAAACCTAGGGTCATTGAAGAAAAAGAAGAAGTGGTTGAAGATTTAGGAGATGCGAAACTACTATGGAAGTCTCAACAACCTCTGGAGCATATCAAGATTGAAGAATATGAGGGGGTTGATCAAGAGATGGACTCAATCATCAATGATTTCTTATCAATAATTGAACCATCTCTCACGGGACATGAAATTGAAGCTATTAAAGACAACTCAATACCAACTGATGTTGATGATCTCATTGAAGACTCTTCTGTCAAAGGTGAAGTTGATATGGAAGTCGATTTCACACAACCTCCCAAGTTTGATTTGATCGATGATGAGGAGGAATTGGAAGAAGTCAACAAGAAAGAAAAAGATGAAAGAAGTTATCAAGAGGTGGAAATACACAACGAAGAGCATAAGGAAGTAGACCTTGCATTGTCTAAGTGTGGGGAGGTTTCCCTCCCTAAGCTACCATCTGACACAACATTCAAGTGGGTAAAACTCTCACCCTTAAGCTTCAATTTCTCACTTGAATATGGCTTGATTGAAACGGATGGACAACTTAGAGCTCTTTGTAGAACTAAGAGTAAGAAGGAGTTGTGTAGTGGTTGGAAGTTTGGAATTAGGCTCATTGAGGTCAAGTACTCAAGGTATAGGGACCATAATTGGAGGAATGCTACTTTACATGGGTCTAGGAAAAAGACTTGGTGTACTAAAGAGAATTCTATTTGTCAACCACCCAAACGGACAATTCACGAAGAACAACTCGAAGACGGGTGCAAAAATAAGATATGGGATCCCGGATCAAAGCATGAAGACCAACTATGGGAGCTCATATCTTAGGTGGAACTCCATCCAAACTTGGTGAAGATGGTTGGAACTTCTGTCAACCATTTAAGAAGCAAAGATCCTTGGAGATTTAAGGACGAGTACAAGCATAAGCCACCATGACAAAGAGCCTCCCAAATGTCCAACTTAAGGACTTAAACTAAAAGTGCCAGGTGGGAGACACCCCACCATGGTGAACTCTGTCCACCCTCTTGCATTTTTGATTAATAAGTGAATTGAGTTACCATTGTAGGTAGTCTTCTTTCCATATACTTGGCTCAATAAATTGGTTGTAGGTTGCTTGTGAAGCAAGTATCCCTTGCTTGTGTTTGAAGATTCTCAAAAAGCCAAAAAGATTTTTTGTCATTTTGTATTTTTGGCTAGTTTTGAACTGTAGATAGTGTTAGGAGAATTTTGAGCTATTTTTGTTATTTATGAAAAAAAAAGGGGTCAAGGATGTGTACACACGCTGTGCGCGCACGCGTCCATACGCGGATACATGCCCATACATCTTCCAGAGAGTTGGGCCACTCTCGCGCCAACACTAGGCCAATGGCACAACCATATGTATGCGTATGCGCACTGCGCGCCATCGCGCCATTGGCATAATCTGCAATGCGCGCACCCGCGCACATGCTGCGTGCGCGCCGATCCAATGACGCAGTTTTCAAGCCAATGACTTGAGAGTTGCGCCAGCTCTGGGCTAGCATTAAGCCCCTAGCCCAACTCACCAGACGCGGACGCGCACCGTAT
>NC_029788.2:36687996-36694213 GCF_000816755.2 Arachis ipaensis
CGCCACCCTCCCCCTCTCCCCCTCTCTCTTCTTCTCTCGCTCTTTCTCTCTCCCTCGCCCTCTCCTTCTCACCTCTCCGCTCCCACCTCCTCTACCACCGAGCGCCCGCGGCCACCAACTACCGCCGACAAACATTTGACCGCCCTCACCATCACCCTTCTTCCCTCTTCTCACATTTTACCCTTTTTTTCCCTTCATTGTACCCCACTTTCCGCTCTGCCCCGCTTCAGCCCTGACCACAGCAACCGCCAGCGCCGCCGTGAGCCGCCGCTACTGGCAGCACCACTTTGCTGCCCCTTCCTCCCACTCATGTATTTCTATTCTGTTCTGCCTCTGCTTCCAGGTTTCACCCTACCCCATTGCTCTGTTCCTTTACTGCTTTCCTCAATTTTGATATGCTTAGATTAGATTAATTAGTTGAATAATTGTTTGCTAGGCTAGTTAGATATGCATGTTTTAGTTGATCCTAGGTTGTTAGGTAGCTAGGTTGTGGTTAGATGATTCTAGGCCTGATAATTGCTCCGTTTGTATTTATCTGTTTGAAATACTTATTCCTTGCTTGCTGAGTGATGGTTGATGAGTTGTTCTGTATCTATCTTGATACCACTTTGCTGCTAATTCACTGTTGCCCTGCTAAATTCTAGTTGTTGGGTTATGTTTCATGCTACCGGTGCATATGTATTGCATGCTTCTCTCTTGCTTGATGAGATTTCTGAATACATATGTAAATTTTTGCTGCTATTTGCTATCCGGGAACATCCGATTTACTGCCGGAATGCTGCCCAAATTTCTAGAAATTATTGCGTTCTTCAACTTACACCATAGGCATTGAACTTGGCACTTTTGGTTTGAGATTTACTTACCTCACACCAAGTTCAATCCCTAGGTCACTTTGGCTAGCATCTCTGTGATTATATTATTTCCCGTGATATGCATTGAACCTTCATGCACCTTCATCTCTCAAGTTACTCAATCATCTTTTACTCAAGTTTATGATTAAGCTTACCATTTGAGTTTAACTTGCAATTTTGTTGAATATGGTGCATTCATTTGCAATAATTGACACATTCAACTTGTGTAACTCTTTTTCACTCAACTTGATTTCTAACTTGTCTTAGTTACACAAAATGCACTTTCATTTTGTTAACACCGATTATTGCAAACTCAATGACTGCGACATTGATTGATGACTTACTTTCAATTAATTGCTTCTTATGAAATCTTATATTTCATCATCAATGACTGCTTCTCCCTCATGTTTTTGAGTATGCTTGTTACCCATACTTGTGATTCATTGTGATTAAGCAAATGACCATCATATCCCTAACCTTTGAACCAGTTTTTCTAACTTTTAACTTGCCTAAGCTACTGATTTCTCTTTTTAGTTTTCAAATAACTCTTTAACCATTCTTTTTGGGTATGATGCTCATTGAGCTTAATGAACAAGAATTGTGCATATTTTGCTTGAATTCTTGGTTTATGGCTTTTGTGTTGAATGCTAATTCCTGTTGCTTGTATTCCAAGTTTTCTTTATTTTTAACTCACTTCATGTTAATATGCCATCCCTTGCTTTTCATTCCCCTACTTGGTCTATTTGTTTATATCATGTCATATTTGCTTTCAGGATGGCCGATAGGGAAAAAGCGAAGGCTACCACCTCAAGAAAGAGGAAGAAATCTCAAACATCCACCCTCTCTCCTTATGCCAACTATGCAAAGAACCCACTTAATGAAGTGGATAAACAGAATTAGTTGCTACCACTCACTGACACGTACACATTTCCCAATCTTTACTGTGAGCTGCACTTCCCTACCTATCGGAAGACAAAGCTGAACATTGAAAAGAAATTGGCTCTTCCCAACGACCTGAGGCGCTTCATTAATACCCGTATTCAGGGATTGGGCTTAGGGTTTGTTGATAGGAATTTGGGAAGGATAAACACTTCATGGGTCAAAGAGCTTTACTGCAACCTCTTCAGCACGACTCTTGAGTCAGTCCACCTACGGGGTGGGAAGGTTTTAGTGACTGAGGCTGCTATTGAGGGTGTTTTGTATTGTCTACCCCCGACTGGTGACACATGTGCATACCAGTAGGCAGAGATAGCTATGAATGCTATGGCCTTTGATTATGAGGCACTGAAGTGCGTTATTGCCACACCGGACGCCCCTTGGGTGATGGACTCTAACAACCAAAAGCCCAAGGGGATGTTATTTGCTTATTTGTCTAGAGAGGCTAGGACTTGGTAGCAGATATTCGCCCACTATGTCTTTCCTACTACCCATTTTTCCGAGATTTCGATGGATATGCTTCTTCTGATTGGCTGTGTCATGGAGGGGAAGGTGGTATACTTCTCCTGATTGATCAGGCGAGGCATGTGGCGAGCACACATCTGTGGCCTTCTACCATTTCCCACATCGGTCACTAGCATGATTGAGTTGGCCGGTGCCCCATGGAGGGACGATGACTTGACACCACCACCCCCAGATGACGACGAGAAGGAAGTTACTATTCCGTGGGGTATGTAGGTGCACAAGAAGCCCCCATCCAGGCGCCACTCTCGAGCTAGAGCAGCAATAGAGGCAGCTAGACCTTCATCTTCTACAGCTGTGGCAGGACCATCTTCTTCTTCAGCACCAGCAGTAGCACCTTTACCACCACCACCAGCACCCGAGCCGACATATCTACTGGTACAGCGCCTGTTTTGCTTCATGGAGCACAGCGAGCATCGTATCATGTGACGTCTCGATCGCATAGACCAGGTGTTTGTATCACAGGGCATTGAGCTACCCCCTCTCCCTGACTCTCTCGCTTCCGATGAGGATGATCACGAGGCAGAGCATGCGACGGAGCACGCGGAGGAGCATGTTGAGGAGCCGACTCAGCAGGAGGCACCTCCACAGACACAGGCTACCTAAGATACTCCGTAGCATACCGAGGAGCCAGTGCCCCAGTCTGAGATCCAGCAGGAGGCAGATGCGACTGTTGACCCTCACCATGAGCCCGATCAGTAGCATCGAGGACGATGCTTCATCTTAAGTGTGGGGAGGTCACCGTCGTCGCCGTCAATGGATTTGGTAAACATTTTCGGACATTATAACTTAGTTCATCTTATTTTGCTTTATTTTGCACTATTTTGGGATTATTGTACATATTTGCTATTGTGGATACTTTTATTTTGGTTGTTGCACACTTTTTATTGTATATATCGCATTTTAGCCTTGTGGTTGTGATTTGAAAACTGTTGAAAACCTAGTTAAATCCTTTGTGCATAAAAGAATTTGTTTGATTGGAAAAAAGGGATTAACTAAGGAATTTTAGAATTTCTTAATCACAACATTGCATTTAGGATATGCTTAGTCAAAATGATAGAATTTTCAAGAAATTTATCTATAGGGCATCAACCCCAATTGATTGAAAAAATTTTGATGAATTTGCTAGAATTCATACTTTTGTGGTTCATGTTTTTGAGCTAAGAACACAAGCTTGTGAGTTTTGAGCTTAATTGTGTGGTTACATCTTATAACCACTTATTTTTCTTCTTATGTGCAATTATTCTCTTCCTATGATTGTGATCCTTGATTTTTTTTTATATGTCCCATTATTCCTTGTATTCATGCATTTATATGATTGAGGCCATTATTTTATTAGCTCACTTACCTAAATAGCCTACCTTTTACTCTCTATTGTTAACCAATTTTGAGCCTACGCTTAACCTAATTGTTCTTTATTTTAGTACATTACAAGCCTAAAGCGGAAAATAATAAAGTCCCTTGTTTGGAACTTTGATTGGCTTAGGCTAGCGAGAGTATTTTATATTCAAGTTTGGGGAGATTGGGAACATTGGTTGGGATAAAATAGGGTTTTGTATTTCTATATTTGGGAATTGGGTGCATACCCATGTATTGCTTAAATGTATAGACCTTATGCATTGATGTTCTTGCATGTAGCTTGAAAAAAAATGAGAAAAAGGAAAAAGAGAAAAATAATAAAAAGGGGACAAAATGCCCCAAAGTAAAGTCTAATAAGAATCAATGCATAAGTGTTGGGAAAATCAAAAGAAATTGATAAGTATGTGAAAAGTGAAGGATGGGTAGTTAGGTTAGTACTTAATTGTATATGTTATTATATAGGTTAGGTGGGAAGGTCTAGACTAATCAAATGTTCTAATTCTAGTCCACTTAACCATATATGACCCTACTTTAACCCTAACCCCATTATAACCCTTGAGAAAGACCTCATGATATTTGTATGCATGCATTGAATGATTGTTGATTGTTAGATGAAGAACAAATTTTGGAAAGCATGATTAGGAGAGAATTGAGTAAATCAACCTCTAAACACTTGAGTGAATAGAGCGGATACACATCCGGTGAGGGTTCGATTGCTCGATTACATGTATTCACCAATATCTATATTCATGCAAATTTGTAAATTCTTTTGATAATTCAATACAATTGTGGGTTGGATTTGATTTCCATTGTTTGAGCCCTTGTGCTTATACATATTCTCTTGGAAGTTGATTTGTTTTGACCAAGCATATTCATTCATATAGTTAGTTTCATTTGGATAGTTTGCATTTAGATAGTTTAGTTGCATTGAATAAATGTCATACCCTTTGCTCCATTCTTGGTTTAGCATGAGGACATGCTAAGGTTTAAGTGTGGGGAGGTTGATAAACCCCGTTTTTAGGGTTTATCTTGTGTTGAATTTAGAGCATTTTGATAACCTTTCCTCACATTTATTCAATGAGATAGCATGATTTTGTGATTGTCTCCGTATTTGTGCTTAGATGTGAAAATATGCTTTTTAGACCTTTAATTTGATAGTTTTAATCTTCCTTTGATTCCACTAGATGCCTTGATATGTTTGCTAGTGATTTCAAATTGAAAAGGGCTAGGAAAGGATCAAAGGAGAGAAAGGAAAGCATACAAAGTGGAGAAATCATGAAAAGCTAAAGATTTGGAAAAAGCTCATGGACGCGTGCGTGCACTATGCGCCTTTGCGCGGATTGCGAAATGCTCCAGCGCGCGTACGCGCCGAAGGTCGCACGTGATTTTTAAAGAAGAACTCGTGCCTGGCAATTTTGGAGGTTCCGGCCCCCATTTGGAGCTGAGTTTTTGGTGGGAAAAGGCTAAATAGACCAAGGAATGAAGAGGAAGGCATTATGACTTCACACAAGATACATTAGGTCTAGTTTTAATTAGTTTTAGAGAGAGAAGCTCTCACTTCTCTCTAGCATTAGGATTAGGATTAGGTTTAGGTCAATAATCTTAGATCTAGGTTTTAATTCATGCTTTCATCTACTTCTACTCTTCAATTCTTTGTTATTACATTCATCATTCTTCTACTCTTTTGATGTAATTTCCTTTATGTTGTTTCTATTCTTTGATGTAGATCTACTTTTGTTCATTCTATTTTCTTTCAATTCAATTTGAGGTAATTCATGATAATTGTGTTTCTTTTGATTGTTGTTATTAATTCCTTACAATAATTGTTGTTAGATTCTATTCTTGTTGTCAATTTACTATGCTTCCCTTTTGTGCCTTCCAAGTGTTTGATGAAATGCTTGGAAGGATTTTAGAGTAGAATTTTATGCTCTTGGCTTGAGAAGGTAACTTAGGAACTCTTGAGTTACTAATGTCCAAGTAATTGATTATTGGGAGCCATTAACTCTAGATCTCACTAATTGAATTGGTGGAGAACTAGGACTTATGGACTTGGGTTGATATAGTTCACTTGACTTTCCTCTACTATTAGTTAGAGGTTGACTTAGTGGGATTGATCCTTGCCAATTCTCATGTTATGGTTATTAATAAGGATAGAGATCCTTGACCACCAAACCTTGCCGAGACCGCTTTATCATTTACATTTCTATCGCCATTTACATTTTATGTCTCCTATCAAAACCCCAAAATATACAACTCATGACCAATAACAAGAACACTACCCTGCAATTCCTTTGAGAGACAACCCGAGGTTCCAATACTTCGGTTATTATAAATTTAAAGGTTTGTACTTGTGAAAACAAATTTTTGTCTGAAAGGATTATTGGTTGGTTTAGAAACTATACTTGCAACGAGGATTCATTAGTGAAATTCTAAACCATCAATTTCCGATCATCAGCACCAGGAACGGCGGCGGCAACTCCACACGAGGACGGCGACAGCGGCGAGTTGCGGCGGCCGAGTAGCGCCTCCTTTTCCCCTGCGCGCTCCCT
>NC_029788.2:36694324-36699162 GCF_000816755.2 Arachis ipaensis
GCGCATCTCCTTCTCTTCTCCTTCTCTGATTTGTCCCTCGCTCACTCACTTTCCCCTGAGCAACACGGCGGCGCGGCGGCAGTGACGCCTGCCGGTGCCGTCCCTCCTCACCTTCCTCTTCTCCATCCCTTTCAGCTTCTCTTCTTTCTCATGGCAGCATTGATGCTGCTTCTGATTGTGTTGTGTTTGTGTGAATGAAAGGAAGAAGGGAAAATAGGTTGAGTGCGGCGGCTAGGTTGTGAATTAGGGTTTCACTATATTGAAAATTAGGGTTAGGGTTAAGCTAGGTGTAATTTTGTAATTTCAAATAAAATTGGGAGTAATTTAGTAATTGAAACCCAAATTAAATCCAACACTAGTTATATATAGAAAATACTATTTGTTCATCCATTTCACAAATTATTTTCAATAAAGTGTTCAAATCCAAAAATTGGAAATAATATAATTAATTTTTTTATTTTCCAAAACAACAGTATTAGTATTTAAAATATTACTTATTTAATCTAAATTATATAAAATTATTATTGTTTCATAACTACTGACTTTATAATTTAAATATAGAAAATAATTCAATAATTGTAAAATTAGATAAAACTCTAATTTTGAATAGCCAAACCTCAATTTTTTGAATTTTTAAAACTTTAAATTGAAAATTGAAAAATAATCCACAATTATAGAGTTTGGATAAAAATCTTAATTATCTCAAATCCAATTAATCAAAACTGTCTTTAACTATTTTCAATAAAATAATTTCCTAAAAATAAAACTGTAAATAAATATATGATTTGATATTAGTTCAAAATAGGACTTTTCAAAAGTCTTGGGTCTTATAGTTATGGCCTTGCACTCTTTTCTAGGATTCACCTCAGTGTTACTAGGAAGAGTTTCAGGCGGAATCTCAGGGATCCTCTTGCTCAGTTGACCAACTTTCACCTCCAAGTTTTTAATGGAGGACCTTGTTTCATTAATGAAATTATGAGTGGTCTTAGAGAGGCTGGAGACCAGAGTTACTAAGTCAGAGAGGCTTTGCTTAGAGGTTTCCATATTCCTTTGAGAAGATGGGAATGGTGGTCTGTTATTGAACCTATTCTGGTTCCTACCACCTTGATTATTATTGAAATCTTGCTGAGGTTTCTATTGATCCTTCCATGAAAGATTAGGATGGTTCCTCCATGAAGGGTTGTAGGTGTTTCCATAGGGTTCTCCCCTATAATTTACCTCCTCCATGGTAGGTTGATCAGGATCATAAGCTTCTATTTCAGAAGCAGATTCCTGAGTACAGCCAGCTGTAGTTTGCATTTCAGTCAGATGTTGGGAGATTATATTGACCTGTTGGGTCAAGATCCTGTTCTAAGCTAATATGGCATTCAGAGTATCAACTTCATGAACTCTTTTTTCTGAGAGATTCCATGGTTTACAGGATTTCTTTCAGAAGTGTACATGAATTAGTTATTTGTAACCATCTCAATGAGTTCTCTTGCTTCTGCAGGTGTTTTCTTTAAGTAGAGTGATCCACCTACAGAGCTGTCCAATAAAATTTTGGACATCTCAGACAAACCATCATAGAACACGCCTATGATAGACCACTCTGAGAGCATGTCAGGAGGACATCTCCTGATCAATTGCTTGTATCTTTCCTAAGCTTCATAGAGGGATTCACCTTCTCTTTGGCTAAAGGTTTGAACTTCCACTCTAATCTTGCTCATCCTTTGAGGAGGAAAGAATTTAGCTAGAAAAGCATTAACCATCTTTTCCCAAGAGTCTAGACTCTCTTTGGGAAAGAGCATAAGCTTATAGACTTCAGGATTAACTCCATTAGTCTTTACAGTATCACAGATTTGTAAGAATTCAGCTAAGAACTGATGTGGATCTTCCATTGGAAGTCCATGGAATTTGCAGTTCTGCTGCAGAAGAGAGACTAACTGAGGTTTAAGCCTAAAATTGTTAGCTCCAATAGCAGGTACAGAGATGCTTTTGTCATAAAAGTTAGAGGTAGGCATTGTGAAGACACCGAGAACCTTTCTGGCATCACCTTCAGGTTCGGCCATGTCTCTTTTTTCTTATTCAAAGTTTTCTGAAAGGTTTCTTTTGGAGTGTTGTGCTATAACTTGTTGTAAGCTTTTCTTCAAAGTCTTTTTAGGTTTAGGATCAAGATCTAAGAGGGGTTCTTTATCCCTATTCTTGGTCATAAACAAGAAAAGAAAAGAAAGAAAGGAAGAAAGCTTTTTGTGCCACTTGGACCAAGAGCTTCCAGTGAGATGTGAAGAAAAAAGAAGAAGATAGAAAAGTGAAGATGGAGGATGGGAGATGAGTAGAGTTTGAATAATAGAAGTGAATAGGAGAAGAAGTATAAATAGAAAAGATAAATAAGAATTAAAATGTTTTTGTTTTTATTTTATTTATTTATTATTTTCGAAAATTAAGTTAATAATTTAAAATGAATTGAAAATTGGTTAGTAAATTTTCGAAAATAGAAAAGAGAGAAGAAGAGAGAGTTTTCAAAAATTAAGAGAGAAAAGTTTGTTAGGAGGTTTTGAAAAAGAAGAGAGAGAAGATTAATTAAGAAAGAATTTAAAATTAAAATAAGATAAGAGATAAGATAAGAAAAGATCTGAATTTAAAAATTTGAAATTAGGAAAGATAAGAAAAGATAAGATGAAAAATTAAGAAGATTTGAAAAAGATTTGATTTTAAAATTGGAAGTTAGAAAAGATAAGATAAGAAACAAAAAAGATTTGAAAAGATTTGAAAAAGATAGGATTTTGAAATTTGATTTTGAAAAAGATTAAATTTTGAAATTTGAAATTTGAATTCTTAAATTTTAGAATTGAAAAAGATAAGATAAAATTTTGAAATTGAAATCTGAATTTTTATTTTAAAATTTTTGAAAATAATGGTTAAATAAAAATAGAAAAGATAATTTTTTTTTTATTTTTGGATTTAATGATGAAAGAGAAAAACAAGTAAAATACTCAAGACTTAAAATTTTTATATCTAGTACACCTTATTTTCGAAAATTTTGGAGGAAAACACAAAGGGACACCAAACTTCAAAATTTTAAGATCAAAACACAAAGAAAACACAAGAACACTTTGAAGATTGACAAGAATACCAAGAACAAGACTCAAGAAACTCAAAGAACACAAGAACATATAAAGGACACCAAACTTAAAATTTTTAGGAAACTAAACATAATTTTCGAAAATTAAAAGAAAAATAACAAGAAGACACCAAACTTAGAAACTTGACACAAGATTTAACCAAAGAAAATAATTTTGAAATTTTTTTTGAAAGAAAGACTCAATTTCGAAAATTGACTCAAACAAGAACAAGAACAAAGACTCAAATAAAAGAAGAAGGTGACAAAAAAGATAAAGGATTTTGCAGAAGTTTTAAAAATTTTTGTAAATGAAAGACAGAAAATAGGAAAGACTCAAACTAAGAACAAAAATTAAACAAAGAAAAGAAAAATATTTTTGAAAAATTTTTAATAATTTTTGAAAAAAAAAAGGAGAAGAAGAAAATCAAAATAAAAGACTCAAATAAAATCAAAAGACTCAATTAAAAATGATCAAGAAATAAAGTACCTGATCTAGGGAGCAAGACAATCCTTCAATTTGTCCAAAATTCGAACAATCCCTGGCAACGGCGCCAAAAACTTGGTGCATGAATCCCACATTTTCGTACAGCTGTACCAGTAAGTGCACTGGGTTGTCCAAGTAATACCTGAGCGAGTCAGGGTCGATCCCACGAGGATTGTGGTTTGAAGCAAGTTATAGTTATCTTGCAGGTCTTAGTCAGGTGAATCAGAAGTTGTTGGATTTGTGAGATCTAAATTATGAAGACATATAACTAATAAAATACTTTGTATATTAGAAGGGAATCAGTAATAGGTATATAGTTCAGGATTGGAGTTGCTTTGTCTTTCTGAATTAACTCTGGTAGTACTGTTTTCTTTGTTTGTGAACGATTTCTTCAACGGCAGGCTGTATGTGATTGACGCTGGTTTGAGCAGCCGCCAATACTCCTCCGGACCTGAACCTCGGGGTTATTGCGGATCCAGTTTGCTTGAGGGTGGTAAGAATGCTGCGCCTTTGGTTCTAGCCTCTATCACAGAGACGCTAATCTCCCCGTAAATCGGCTAAACTGATGTCTCGAGAAGTCCTTAACGAAGTCGTGGATTAGTCGTCTGGGAGATGTATAGTCAAACTGGTAGTTCATCATTGTCTGATGAAAGACGCACTCTGAATCCATGTAGAATGTGATAACCTTATGCCAGTTCAATGCATTCATATTGATGAAGAACAAATATACATCTTAGAATTAATCAAACATGGATCGAAGAAGAACAGTAATACTTTTATTAATTCATAGGACTCAGCAGGGCTCCTCCGCTCAACCTAGGAGGTTTAGAAACTCATATTGAAAGGAAAATATAATGTAAAACTCAAAAATAATGGTAAATGATAGGCGTCTCTTTTAGAGAGATGTAAAATAAGTCTTAAATACTAAACAAATGACTAGTAAGGGTAAAACAGTCTATCTAGTGCTAAAATTCACTTCTGGAGCCCACTTGGTGAGTGTTTGGGCTGAGCTTTGATAAGATCCACATGCTAAGAGCTTCCTAGGGCGTTGAACATTGGCTAGGGGGTCCTCTCTGGGCATTTGGATGCTAGGCTCTACTCTTTGGGCGATGGACGCCTAGAAGGGGGCAGGAAGCTGGCATTGGACGCCAGTTTTGGGCCTTCTAATCTGAAGCCAAGTATAGACTATTATACATTTCTGGAAAGCTTTGGAATTCAGATTTTCATAGCTTTCAAGAACGCTCCATTTGGACT
>NC_029788.2:36705571-36723829 GCF_000816755.2 Arachis ipaensis
ATTAATACCTGAGTGAGTCAGGGTCGATCCCACGAGGATTGTGGTTTGAAGCATGCTATGGTTATCTTGTAGATCTTAGTTACACAGATATAGAAAAGTTGTTGGTTTTCCTTAAATGCATAAAAAGAAAAAAAAGAGAACTTAATTAGGTTGATATGTTTGCAATGATAAGAAGATGGTTAAAGCTTGGAGATGATTTGTTCTTCTAGCTTAATTCTGGTCTTACTGTCTTCTTCAACTGTGAGTGATTTCTTCTATGGCAGGCTGTTGTGATCAACACCAGTTGAGAGGTCGCCAATGCTCCTCCAGATTTGAATCCCAGGGTTAGTGTGGATCCATTCTGATTGAGGGTGAAGCTCCTGCAGTCCATTCTCCTTAATGATCCTACTCAAAAATGCCACAGACAAGGTCGGATCTTCCAGATCAGAGAATGTTGTGCCTTTGGGTTCTAGCCTCTACCACAGAGACCCTAATCTCCCATACCTTAGCTGAACTAGTGTCTCGAGAAGTCCCCAACGAAGTCGTGAATTAGCCGTCTAAGAGATGTATAATCAAGTTGGTGGTCCGATACTTTCCAGTTACGTATTCACACGAACCTAAGAAGAACACGGGTGGTTGTCAGGCATGTGGTCTTAGTATGAAGAACGAAGATGATTATCACGGGTCATCCCATTCATCAAGTTGAAGAATGAAGATACATCTTAGAATTGAATCAAACATGGATTGAAGAGAAACAGTAATACTTTTATTAATCCATAAAACTCAGCAGGGCTCCTCCCCTCAACCTAGGAGGTTTAAAAACTCATACTGATAGAAAATACAATGTGTAAAACGAAATATGGCTGATCTCCCTTAATGAGAGGTGTAAAAGTTCTTTAAATACTAAACAAATGACTAAGGATTACATAAGAAAGGGTAAAACAGTCTTTTTTGGGCTGAGTTTTGATGAGATCCATGTGCTTGGAGGCCTCTAGGGCGTCGAACGCTGGCTAGGGGGGTCTTCTTTGGGCGTTTGGTTGCTGGTCTCCTCCTTTGGGCGTTAGACGCCTGGACTGGGCAGGAGGCTGGCGTTGGACGCCAGTTTTGGGCCTTCAATTCCAAAGTAAAGTATAGACTATTATACATTGCTGAAAAGCTCTAGAAGTCAGCTTTCTATATCCATTGAAAACGCTCTATTTGAACTTCTGTAATTCCAGAAAAGCTCTTTTGAGTGCAAGGAGGTAAACAGCATACAGCATCTACAGTGCTTTCTCTGTTTCTGAATTAGACTTTTGCCCCAGCTCTTCAATTTCATCCAGAAATTACCTGAAAATAGCACAAAACTTCCGAGTGCAAGAAGGTTAGATCCGGACAGCATCTACAGTGCTTTCTCTGTTTCTGAATTAGACTTTTGCCCCAGCTCTTCAATTTCATCCAGAAATTACCTGAAATTGTCCAATAGCACAAAAACTCATAGTACAATCTAAAAATGTGAATTTAACACTAAAACCTATAAAAACTTAATAAGAACTAAATAAAACATACTAAAAACTATATAAAAATGATGCCAAAAATCGTATAAAATATCCGCTCATGAAAAAGATCAAAGGAAAATATCATATTCTTAAATTAATTTCTTATACCTATACTGTAACCTCATATATCACCATTTGTTTTGTTGGAAATTTTTATATTGCTTTTTAAGATTAAATAGTTACATTCTAAATATTAAGAAAAATGTATGTATTTCTTCTTTTATATTTGCAGGACTAATGCCTTCTTTGACCTACTTTTGATCATATAAAATTATAAATCAATAGATATGGCTAAAGTCCAAAAGAATATAAAGAACCTAGCTTCAACTCCAAATGTTATATTTTTACTGAAGGGAATGGACTTTAATTTATAACAAATAACTGATGAGATATTACCAAAATAATTTTTCTAAAGCTGAAAATCATTAGTAACTTCTTGTGATCATCAAAATTAAATGAGTAGGTGGTAAGAGACAATAGAAAAGCAAGACTATATGATAAGAAGTTATTGGAGGTTTAGGAAATTTAATAAAGTAGAAGCACTAAAGTCCCAACAGAGGGGTTGGAAGGGGAAAAGAAAAAGAATGACACAAAAAGACACACCCCTAAAGACACAATAGAAATATAAAAGGATAGGTAAGGGATTTTTCTACTAGACCTCTAAGAAACCTGTTCTTAGCAACCTAGGTTACCAGAAGGGATTCTGTAACACCCTAACTATCAAAATGTCACGCTTTCAGCTGCGCCACTCTGATAGCTCGGGTATTACGACGACTTTTAAAATATTTAATACTAAAGTATGACCCTGTTTAAAACTTAAAACCCAATATTCAGAACTTCTATCCATACGTTACAGTACAGATTACACACACACACACACACATATACATCATACCAATATACAAACTTCACATATCAAAACTCCTATCCCTCTTGCAAAAATTGCTAGAAATAAAGGTGAGGGAAAAATAAAAACTAAGATAATACAAAATAACATCGAATAAACAGAAAATGAATATAACTCTTCTGAAGTTCCGTTGCCCATATCCTGAAAAGGAAAAAATCTGTAGGGGAGTGCGAACATCGTCCTCGAAAGGGTTCTCACTATAGGGTTACAAAATTGCTATAATAAGATACGAGAATAAAATCGGTTTTAAAGTATAGTGATTAATAACCGCCTTATGCTTCTTTTCAAAACCAAAGATTTAATATTCAAAATTCGAAATCCTTTCTAAAAGGGAAAGCTGTTAATTTCTCAGAAATCTAAAAGCCTTTTTAAAAGTTTTTCCTAGACAGCATGAATGACCAAACTGTTCCAAGCATAGGTTCATTAAATCTATGTTGAACCAGTTTAGTTTTTTATACTTTTCTAAATCAAAAGCACAAACGAAACACAACTTTCATTCCGTCTCCTAACCAACCATGGCCCTAGGGCCAAGCAACTCAATCAACAACCAATTCATCATAATCCAACCAATTTTCAGTCACAAACACAAGTAAGAAGGTTCAAACATAATCAAGCAGTTATATCAAGTAGAGCAATTAGCAATTAAACATAACTATTCACATAGGCAAACCAATTACAATATGCACACCCAAACAATGTCATATAAATGCATATGATGCATGCCTGTCCTACTGGCCATGAGCTCACGCGTCGGTTCTGTTGCCAGACCTGACTCGGATAAGCGGGATTAAACCACCATCCTTATTCATAGGTTCCACAAGCAAGCGGGACTAAACCACCATCCTTGCCCGGAACACGCAAGCGGGATTTAAATCACTGTCCTTGCCAAATAATTTATCAATATGTGAGCGGGACAAAACCACCATCCTCACTGCAGGCGGGACAAAACCACTATCCCTGCATAACAGTTTACGCACTGAGCAAGCGGGGCTATACCACCATCCTTGCCAGGCCTCATCATTTTCTCAGTAACACCCACAGTCAATCAGACTCAAAATCTTATTTCAAAAAATCATTCTTGGCCCACTTTCAAATCACAAATGTATTCAGTTCACATCATGCTAAGAACCACTTTTCTTAAGTAAATTTTCTTTTCAAAACTTTCAAACAACTTCATAACCAAGCCAAATTCAAAATATCTTCTGACAGATTCAAAATCACTCATTTTCAAATCATTCGCTCCATCACTTTGAAATCAAGAGTTATTAATCAACAACCTTGGCAAAGACTCAAGACTCTAGGGAACAATAACCTGCCTCATTTCTTAAACTCTTCAGAAATTCTCGGAATCATAATTATTTAGGTTGAGATCAATTAAAGTAAAGATTTAAAATCAAAACCAAAGCATGTAAGCCAAGAGTTGCAAACCAGTTTCAAAACCAAAATTATTTAAGTCCAAAAAAAACTAATTTCTTTTCATTCTTAAATCAGAAACTCTCCCAAAGGCTCAGAATTGTTTAGTCGAAACTTAAAGAATACTTTATGAGCAACACAAAATTAATTAATCAAGTTCAATTTCTTTCAAAATCCGCTAAACTCACCCAAAGGTACTTCTTTAACCAAACTTCAAAACATAAGCCCCTTCATATTTAAATCAATCAGGAAACATAAACTTTTCTTATACAGCTTAAACTCGAAACACCAATTTCTTAATAAATAAAGAACCAATTCATAGAACCTCTCAAATCCAAATCCTTTTCTAAATCACATTTTAAACAGAATCTAAATTTTCATGAAAATTCGGCAGCATCTCCCCTAAAACTTGGACTTTGCCACCCTTTCGGGTTCCAACCAAACCAATCCTCAACTCCTTTCCAAAAGGTTCAAGACCAAATCAAATTTCAATAGAGCCAAATTTAAACTTTCAAATATTAAGGATTATTTCAAACCCAAAATAATCAGAAACCTCCATTTAACAAAATTAGTTATTATCTCAGTTTAACTGACGACCATATTCATCCAAGACAAATTAGACAATGCATAAGACTTACATAATCACCAAGAATACATTTAACAAGTCATATCTATTTATAACAATTCCAATTTAAAATAAATTAGTTTGTATAAAAAGCCCCTACCTCGATTAGTCGCAAGTTGCATAATTAAACCCATTAAATCCTTATTCTCATGTTAATCGGTAGCAACCGCAGAAATTCTGACAACCACATATCTGACATAATTTAGAATTGACGCGGAATGGATATTAAGCGATATTAGGATATAATTGATAATAGAGTATTGCGGTAAACAAGAACGGAACCAAATAATCTCACCGCAATAAACAGAATAAGACAATACAGTGGCAGCTTCCAACTGACCGGATCGCAGCTTCGACAGCGGCCTGAAGCTCCACTGGTTCAGCAACAACCTCAATTTTTTGACAAGTAATCACCAGAACCGAACACCTATGGTACCAAAACCTCAACATCGTTTACAGACTTTAACAGAACAGACTTTAACAGAACACTAATATTCACAAGGGTTCTTGAAAAGAGAAATTACCGTATTTAGAAAGATCGAAGGTATAGAGCAACGCGGTAGCTCCGACAGCAACTCCCGGTGGCGAGAACTGTGGTGAGGAGTAATGGCAGTGGTGACATCGCGGTAACCACCCACCACCATCGCATCCTCCTCAGCACTCGCGAGCTCTCTCTCTCTTTGTATGTTCACGTTCTGTCTCCCTCTCTTTCGCGTTCTGTCTCCCTCTCTCCTGCATGCGTTGCCTCTCCCTCAGCTCAAACTGGCGACGGATTCGACCTCACCAACGACAGTAGGAGCTCGCGCCGAGGAGGACGACAGCGAGGCTCGAGGCGACGGCGGCGACTTTGCACAGCACGGCGGCGTGGCGGTGGCGCGACGTCAACAACAGAACACAGCTCCTCTCCCTTCTCGCATTTTGTTCGACGGCGCTCTCTCTCCCTCTTCCCTTCGGCGGCGACGACGAGAAGCATGTCAGCTGGGCGAGGCGGCAAACACGGTTTGGGCGGCTATGCGACGGGGCACGCAGCGGGCTGGGAGCGGCGGTGAGGTCTCCTTCCCGTTCAGCTCTCTCAGATTTCCCTCTCTTCTCCCTTTCAGATTTCCATCTCTTCTCTTTCTTTCTTTGTTTCTTACAACAGCTGCTGCTGCTGATGTGTATGTGTGTGCCGTGTGTGAGGAGGGGTGGGGGAGAGTGTCGGTTAGTTAGGGTTTGGGGTAGATTAGGAATTTTTTATTAAAAATAGATATAGTAGTATAATTTTTATGAAATAAATAAAAGTAGGATAATAATAAAAATCAAATTAAATATAAAGTATCCATTTAAATATCTTTTATCTTCTAATTAATAATCTTTAAATAATTTTCGGTTAAATACCAATTTAGTGAAAATTGGAGATAAGTAAATTAATCCTCCTTTATTTATAAAATAAGGTTAAAATTTATATATTAAAATTAAGACATGAAATACTCATTATTTTTCAATTATAAGGACTCTAAATAATTTTGTCAAATATTTGAATTCTAAATAATAAATAAGAGTTTACTTAACTTTTATATAAAAATCTCTAAAATATAGTCTTAAATAAATATAACGCATCATAAATAATTAATTAATAACTTTTAAAAATTTAGGGGTCTTACAGATTCTCTACTAGACCTTCAAAAACCTGTCATATACAAACATAACCTAGTCTTTTAGTTAAAACAACTTATACAACTTATCTCTCAAAGTAAGCCTCTAGGGAAACAGAGTATAATAATAATAAAAGTGAGAGAAACTACAATATAATAACCAAAATACAAGATAATAAAAGATACTCTGCTCTATCACCATTCTCAAACTCACCGAGGTGGGTTGCGACCTGCATCTGAAAAACAACAACATATGGTATGAGAACTGGAGGTTCTCAGTATGGTAACAGTGTCTAATATATAAGATATAAGGTTCTGAGACGCCAAAGGCAATCCTAGAACTTTGGATTAACAGATATTCAAGCTTAACAAAAATAAACAACTTAAACCATAAACCATAAACAGGATTATCTAAACTTAGGGGATTCCTAACAAATACTAATCACACCATTGTATCCCACAGCCTTCACCACCCTAACCACCTTGCGATATTCCATCGTCACCACCTACCTAACCTCCTTAGCACCAAACAATCACAGATAATTTAAGAAAGTAAGACACAAATAATGTAAGAACCGGTGTTTTCACAAATAAAATCATTTAAATGCCCAAATTAGGTTCCAGAAAGTTGGAACGAGAATTTGGGGATTTAAGTATGATTTTTGGATTTAGTAGGTCTTTCTGAGTCAGAAAATGTGTTTTATGCGAAAAACTGTGAAAAATCGCAAATTGGCAGTTGAACTGGTTGAACCGGTTTAAGTCTGCCCAGTTCTTTGTGAGAAAAGGTGAGAACAGTCGAAAACCTTAGAAAAATATTAGAAATGGTAAACCAGGCATTAACGTTAAAGGTTTGGCCCAAAGTTGGCCCGAACGGGTTAAAAATGCTAACAGGTTGGATCGGGCCCAAGTTGAGCCCAAGCCCAACTTATATAAGTCTCCTTTAATGAGCTTTCAGCACATTTTCATTAAAGAGAGATAGAGAGTTTGGTTATGAGAGAAGAGAGAAGAGAAGCCATGGGAGCACTATTCATCCTCAACTTCTGGGAGCCATAACTTGAGCTACGGACCTCCGATTGATGAGCCGTTTATGGCCACGCGAAACTCTCGACGAGCTCTTCCTTTCTATTCAAAGAGATCTGGTAAGACCTCGCATCTCACTCCCCAGTTTCGTGCCCTAAGTTCTGTTCATTTTTGGATTTAGTTTTTTAGTAGATTTTGTGGTTTTGCTTGTTTAGGTGATCCCTAGTGGTGGGTAATTAATGGATTTTATCCTTACTCACATTGGATAAGGTAAGGTTTCACTAAACCCTTGTGTTTAGTTATTTTATGTATCATAGGTTTTGATTTTGGTGATATATGTGTTGTTAGTTGAGCTTTGGTGTTTGTTGGAGTTGGTTGAGGCTTTGGATCAAGTTTGGTGGTTTCGTTTTTATGTTTGGAGCATTTAGGAATCGGCCAAGGTATGGTTTCAGTTTTCTTTATGTAAAATTTAATGTTCATGGACACTTAGGCTAGTTGACCCTAAGATAAGATTGAATGATATTGTGTATGAATAATTATATGTGAATTGATGTAATTATTGGTATTTAATGAGTATGAAGGTTGATGAGGATTTGTAGTGATTGTTAATAATGTTGATGGTTGGTATTGATTATGAGTGTTATGACGGTTGTTGATGTTGAGAAGATTGAGAATGAGTGTTGATATTTATTATGGTTGATGAGTATTGAATGTTGTTATATGTTGATTTATGATGAGTTGATGGTTGTTGAGTTTGATTAGGATGATTGATAATGATATGATAAGGATGAATGAGTTGTGAAGTTGAGAAGTGGATTGTGTTAGTGTATATGATGATAATGTTGATGATTTGGTAAGGTAGTTGGAAAAGTATTAATGAGGATTGATTATAATGTGATTTATTGATGTGGAAGTTGAGGATGATGAATGGTAAAGGAAATTATGGTGTACTTGGTATTATATGACATAAAAGGTTAATATGGATGAGAAATGAAGTTTGGAATGGTTCGGTTTGGTCTTAGTTGTGTTTTATAAAGGAATTGTGGAAATTGTGCTTTTGGGTAAAAGTTGGTTTTTGGTGAACTTTTTCTGATCATAACTTTTTCCTCGATTTTCAAATTTGATTAAAATTTGTTTAGAATTAAAGATCTTTGAAAACCCTTTAAATTGATATAAAGTTTGTAAAAATTGGAATTTTATAGAGGAAGTTATGATCATTCAAAGTTGGTGTTATAAATCTGAAATTCTGCAAAGTTGCAGAATTTCATGATTACTGATATGTGCGGGTGCACACTCTCGTGCAGATGCACACCCTGCAAGAATTTCAACCTGTACGGACGCATACACACCTGTGCACACGCACAGGCAGGGGAGTGCGCTCTGTTTGCAGCGCTAGCACAGCTTGTGCGCACACATATCTAAGGAAAAACTTCAACCTGTGCGGACGCACAGGACTGCACGGACGCAGACGTCGGGAAGGTTAGTCTGTTGGGGGCGCTGGCACAGGTCGTGCGAGTGAACAGACCAATTTGAATTTTGACACCTGTGCGTATGCACACCCTATGCGTACGCACACACTTAAAAATTTCTTGGATGTGCGCACGCACACACCTATGCGGCCGCACACATCCTGTTTCTCAAATTGTACTTGTTTTCAACTATTCTACCTTTCCAACAAGGTTGTAAACTTCTATAACACTATTTTAAGACTCTTGGGCTCAATTTTGGATGTTGGAATATGGGGAAGGTCTTAGGAGGCTTAATTTGGGTTTTACTTTGACAAGTTAGCAAACAGAGGTTTAGGTTTCTGGTGTATTGATGATGAGTTTAGTTGAGGGAGAAGGAAGAGTAGTGAATCTGGTGATTTCTAGCAATGAATTGAGAAGGTGATGAACCAATGAATTCGGAATGGAATATTTATGATATTGGTGATGATTGTGATGAGTTCAGAACTTGGAAAGGAATGACTATGGTTAATGAAATGAGTATGAGTGGAAGGGTGCTATGAGCACTGGCCTCTGAGATTGAATAGGTGATTATGATGTACATCGTGTTCCATCGTAGGGGCTATGGCCGTCTCCCACCTACGTTCGGATGTGAGGCGTGAAGCTGGGCTTCTCACTCA
Organism: Arachis ipaensis; assembly: GCF_000816755.2. NCBI lineage: Eukaryota > Viridiplantae > Streptophyta > Magnoliopsida > Fabales > Fabaceae > Arachis > Arachis ipaensis. The sequence goes on from NC_029788.2 coordinate 36,714,810, forward strand.
TATGTGTTGCTCTGAAAGGAGAAGGTGGTAGGGCACTTATCCCTCGGAATTATTCCTCCTGAGCATGGGTTTCTCTCTGATTGCAAGGTGGTAGGGTACTAACCCACGGAATCATGTGACAACCAGAGGAAGGTGGTAGGGCACTCTCCCTCGAAACATTTCCCTCTGAAAGGAGAAGGTGGTAGGGCACTCAATCCTCGGAATTATTCCTCCTTATGCGCAATAGAGAGACTAATCCGGGAGTTGTCGACCGGATTTTCTGTCGGGTTTGGCAATAACCGACACGTGATATCACAGCCAATAGGGCAGACATTCATCATATGGATCTTCTATATGCTTGCTTGCTTTGTTTACTTGAGTTTTCCTAATTGTATAACATGCCTACTTGCTTCTTGAATGACTTGTATATATATGAACACTACCTGTGGTTTCTTTGTCTGCATTATCTGTGTTTGCTTGGTGCTGAGGAGGTTAGGTAGGCGGTGGCGATGGGATCGCATGGAGGTTAGGTTGGCGAGGGCTGTAGGATACAGCGGTGTGATTAGTTTTAGTTAGAATTACCCTAAGTTTAGATAACCCGGTTCATGGTTTAAGTTCTTTATATATTTATTTATTTTGTTCTAAGCTTGAATATCCGTATGTGATGTCAAGTTCTAGAATTACCTTCGGCGTCCTGGAGCCTTACATATTACATCATTGGGCACTGTTACCATACTGAGAACCTTCGGTTCTCATTCCATACGTTGTTGTTATTTTTCAGATGCAGGTCACGATCCACCGCAGTGAGTTGGGTGATGGTAGAAGAGCGGAGGATCTTATTCTATTTTGTTGTCTTCTTGGTTATTTTATCTTGTACTCTCACTTTTGTATTTTGTTCTGCCTAGAGGCTTTTATTTGAGAGAACAAAACTTGTATAAGCCCTTTTGAACTACAGTCTTCTGGTTGTCTGTATACGGCTAGCCAGCTTAAACTCCGCGAGTCATGGCTAGATTCTTATGATATTATACTACTATATTTTGATACATCCTATCTGTACCTTGTGTTTTAAGTTAGTAGCTTTGCTAGTACGTTATGCGCTCTTCAAATCCTGTTTTTGAGCTAAACCTTCATCAGGCTTCTAGAATATATTATTTCTTTCTATATAAATATGTATAAGTCTTAGAATTGTCGCAACCTCTGATTAACCTTTGCTTTACGACTAGAGGTAAGGCTTAGGGTAATTGGGGTGTTACATTTAGTGGTATCAGAGTGGGTCATCCTCGTGAGCCTGAGGAATGGACCGATTTTGCTTCGTTGCATACTCTGTGTGTCTTTTTCTTTGATGCTATTAGGTTATCTACTTGATATTATATAGCATGCTTGTTTGTGAGTGCCCTTTTGGGATAATTGAAACACTAGGCTTTTGATATTGAGACTGATCACCTTGATATCGATTGTTTGGTGTAGACAGAAACCCTAATGGCTACTCATAGACGAGGTCGTACATGTTCCCAAAGAGAGAGTAGAAACGAGCAACCGGCCGATAACCATGACGAGTTCATGGCGGCAATGGCGAATCTTGCGAACACCATGGAGGCGAATGCTGCTACAACTCTGCAAGCTACGCAGAGGTTAGGCCAACCGACGGGGAACGGACACGGAAATGGCGATGACTTGGAAAGTGTTACGATGACCCTAGCTACGTTCCTGAAAGTTCACCCACCGACTTTCAGAGGATCGACAAATCCCACGGAAGCGGATAGCTGGTTCCAAGCTATGGAGCACGCACTGCAAGCACAACATGTCCCGAACAACCAATACGTGGAGTTTACTGCTTATCACCTTCTGGAAGAGGCCCAATATTGGTGGCAGACGGAATGCCGCTTGCTCTAACTTCAGAACACCGATGTTCCTTGGGATGTATTCCGGATGTCCTTCTACAAGAAGTACTTTCCTGAGTCTGCAAGGGAAGCGAAGGAGATGGAACTGATGCAGCTGAAGTAAGGTTCTCTATCTGTGGCGGACTACACAAGCAAGTTTGAGGAACTCTATAGGTTTTCTAGGGTATGTCAGGGTGCCCCGGAGACCTATAATAGTTGGAAGTGTGTCAAGTATCAAGGTGGCTTCAAGGGCGACATCATGACTACTGTGGCTCCTATGGAGATTTGGATTTTCTCTGATCTGGTGAACAAGGCAAGAGTGGTTGAGGAATGCACAAAGACGGTAGTCTCGTCAAGGGACACTTGTGGAAGAGTGATGAGCGGATAATTTATACGCTTTTTGGCATTGTTTTTAGTATGTTTTTAGTATATTTTAGTTAGTTTTTATTATGTTTTATTAGTTTTTAAATAAAACTCACATTTTTGGACTTTACTATAAGTTTGTGTATTTTTCTGTGATTTCAAGTATTTTTTGGCTGAAATTGAGGGACCTGAGCAAAAATCTGATTCAGAGGCTGAAAAAGGACTGCAGATGCTGTTGGATTCTGACCTCCCTGCACTCGAAGTGGATTTTCTGGAGCTACAGAAGCCCAATTGGTGCGCTTTCAATTGCGTTGGAAAGTAGACATCCTGGGCTTTCCAGCAATATATAATAGTCCATACTTTGCCCTAAATTTGATGGCTCAAACCGGCGTTCCAAGTCAGCATAAAAATTATGGCGTCAAAACGCCAGAACTGGCATAAAAGCTGGAGTTAAACGCCCAAACTGGCACAAAAGCTGGCGTTTAACTCTAAGAAAGGTCTCTACACGTGAAAGCTTCAATGCTCAGCCCAAGCACACACCAAGTGGGCCCTGGAAGTGGATTTCTACACTAACTATTCTAGCTCACTCATTTTCTGTAACCCTAGGTCACTAGTTTATTATAAAAACTACTTTTAGTGATTCATCTTGTACCTCATGACACTTTACACGTTTCATATTGTATTTCTGATGGCATGAGTCTCTAAACCTCATGGTTGGGGGTGAGGAGCTCTGCTGTATCTCGATGAATTAATGCAATTACTACTGTTTTCCATTCTATCACGCTTGTTTCTATTCTAAGATATTCACTCGCACTTCAACCTGATGAATGTGATGATCCGTGACACTCATCATTATTCTCACCTATGAACGCGTGTCTGACAACCACCTCCGTTCTATCTGCAATAGCTTGATTGCATATCTCTTGGGTTTCTAATCTAAGATTAGAACCTTCGTGGTATAGGCTAGAATTATTGGCGGCCATTCCTGAGATCCGAAAAGTCTAAACCTTGTCTGTGGTATTCCGAGTAGGATCTGGGAAGGGATGACTGTGAGGAGCTTCAAACTCACGAGTGCTGGGCGTAGTGACAGACGCAAAAGGATCAATGGATCCTACTCCAACATGAGTGAGAACCGACAGATGATTAGTCATGCGATGACAGCGCATTTGGACCATTTTCACTGAGAGGACGGATGGTAGCCATTGACAACAGTGATCCACCAACATACAGCTTGCCATGGAAGGAGCCTTGCGTGCATGAAGAAGAAGACAGTAGGAAAGCAGAGATTCAGAAGATAGAGCATCTCCAAAACCCCCAACTTGTTCTCCATTACTGCATAACAAGTATTTATTTCATGTTCTTTTACTTTTTACAATCAAATCTGAGAATTATTGATATCCTGACTAAGAGTTACAAGATAACCATAGCTTGCTTCAAGCCGACAATCTCCGTGGGATCGATCCTTACTCACGTAAGGTATTACTTGGACGACCCAGTGCACTTGCTGGTTAGTTATGCGGAGTTGCAAAAGTGTGATTGTAATTTCGTGCACCAAAGAGACACTAGCAGAGAACGCGATGATTACCGTGGGCCAAGGGGACAGAACTTCAAGAGATATGGCGAAGGGAAGCGGTCAAGAGCTTACTCCTCTGATATGAAATGTCAAGAGTGTGGGAGCTACCATCCGAATAGGCCGTGCCAGTTTGGTAAGAGACTATGTTACAAGTGTGGCGCACCGGGACATTTGGTTAGAGATTGCCCACTCTGAAGAACACGTGAGGCGACGGGGTCAGATCTCCGACGAGAGGTAAGCGTATTCTTTGAGTCTTATATTACCTGTACTTGAGGTTGGTTTGGTTCTATCTTTAGTAAAGTCGTCGTTAGGATTTCAAGAGCTTAGAGTTTTGTTGGAAGTAAACCATGGGGAAAAGAGGATTCTAAAGGCGGTTACCAAGTTTGATTAGAAGCCCTGGCGGTTCCCTGTGTGAGCGATGGGTGTGATTCAGCATTAATGGCAACGGAAATACCGACTAACGTCCTTGCAGTTTTTAACTATGATTTTTTTACTGTTTTAAGATTTAGAGTGATTTTCAAATCTGGTTTGGAGCTTTGATTTAACTGATTTGGTTTTGAAACTAGGATTTGAACTTTTGATCAAATGGTACAATTTTAAAAGAAAAGTGAGTTCTCCGATTATGTTCATTTTTGAATTTGGTTTCCAAATTATCTTATCGAAAAGAATTCAAACTGAAAAGTTTCCATTTAAGAAAACTGTGAGTTCAAGTGTTTGACTTACTAGTGAATGATTTTTGACTCCTTTGAAAGAGCTTTAACAATGAACTCATTTAGAATAAACTTGTTTTAAAGGTTTTGAAAAGTATTACAAAAATCGGTATTTTGGTTTAGAAGAAAGGATTTTCGGATTTATAGTGACGATAATTAGAGTGACTGATAAACCACTATTTTATGGTTTATCTTGTGCTCAATTGAGTGGATTTTATCAATCTTTCATACACTTATCCATACAAAATGCATGGCTTTACAATTTTCTTCCGAATTTTGTGCTAAGATTGAAAACATGTTTTTTTGGTCTTAAATTTACTATGTTTTAATCCTCTCTTATTACCATTCGATGCCTTGATATGTGTGTTAAGTGATTTCAGAGATTACAGGATAGGAATAGCTTAGAGGATGGAAAGGAAGCATACAAAAATGGAAGGAATACAAGAAGTTGAAGAAATTGCTAAGCTGTCCAGCCTGACCTCTTCGCACTCAAACGGTCATAACTTGAGCTACAGAGATCCAAATGACGCGATTCCAGTTGAGTTGGAAAGCTAACGTCCGGGGCTTCGCAACAATATATAATTTTTCATAGCTTCCCCAAAGCCAAGTAACGCGAATGCGTAGATCATGCGGATGCGTGACCTGGCAAAAACGCAATCCGCGCGAATGCGTGGACGACGCTTCCGCGTCACTTTGCAGCGACCTGCATGTACCAGAAATTGTTGGGGGTGATTTCTGGGCTATTTTTGACCCAGTTTTTGGCCCAGAAAACATAGATTAGAGGCTATAAAGTGGGAAAATGCATCCATTCATAAGATGGCTCATAATACATAATTTTTAGGATTAGATGTAATTTTAGAGAGAGAGGCTCTCTCCTCTCTCTTAGGATTTAAGATTAGGATTTCTCTTATTTTAGGATTGCTTCTACAATCACAGGTTCAAAGTTCCTTTAATTTATTTTCTACTTTTAATTATTCCATTACTTTAATTGTCATTTATCTTTTCATTATTGATTTACAAACTTTCCATGTTAGGATTTGAATTTATGTTTAAATGCAATTTGAGGTATTTCAGATTAATGATTGTTTTAATTATGATGGTTTCAATTCAATTTAGATTTATTTTCCCCTTTTGGCTTTGGTTAAGTAATTAGCAACACTTGAGTTATCAAACTCAGCTGTTGATTGAAATTGGAATTCTCTGCTGGTTAATTTGTACTCCAATAACTCTAGTCTTTCCATAGGAGTTGACTAGGACTTGAGGATCAAATTAATTAGTCCACTTGACTCTTCTTTGTTTAGCAAAGGTTAATTTAAGTGAGAGCAGAATCCAATTCTCATCACACCTGATAAGGATAACTAGGATAGGATTTCAATTTCCTATACCTTGCCAAGAGATTTTATTATTATTAATTTATTTTTCTTGTCATTTAAATTACTTCTTCCTTACTTAAAAAAAACCCAAAAACATATCTTTTTACATAACCAATAATAAATCATACCTCCCTGCAATTCCTTGAGAAGATGACCCGATGTTTAAATACTTTGGTTATAAATTTTATTGGGTTTTGTTACTTGTGACAACCAAACTTTTGTAAGAAAGGGATTCTTGTCGGTCTAGAAGCTATACTTATAACGGGAATTTATTTGTGAAAATTCTAGATCGCGTGAGAGTTTTATTCTTCAGTGACGTAGCGAAAGTTGTATGCCAAGTTGTCAAAGTGTGAGTTCTGGAAGGAAGAAGCGAAGCTCCTAGGTCATGTGGTGAGCAGGAGAGGAATAGTCGTAGATCCTTCTAAGATAGAATCGGTGATGGAATGGGAAAGATCTATAACGGTGGCGGAAGTCAGAAGCTTCTTGGGTTTAGCCGGATGTTACCAGAGACTCATTGAAGGATTTTCTCGAATTGCGCTACCGATGACAAAGTTGACAAGAAAGAAAGCGCCTTTGTTTGGATGTCGGAGTATGTAGGGAGTTTTCAGACTTTGAAGCAGAAGTCAACTTCAGCACATGTTTTAATCTTGTTGAAACCGCATGAACCATTCGAAGTATACTATGACGCTTCTCTGAAAGGGTTAAGTTGTGTGTAAATGCAACACCGGAGTATGGTGGCTTACGCATCGCGTCAGCTAGGATCACATGAGGTGAAGTATTCAACTCATGATCTAGGATTAGCGGCAATTGTATTTGCACCACATATTTGGAGGCACTCCTGTGCGAAGTGAGGTTTAGCGTCTTTTCTGATCATGAGAGTCTCAAGTATGTCTTTGATCAGAAAGAGCTTAGTACACGTTAGAGAAGTTGGATGAAGTTGCTTAAGAACAACGATTTTAAACTGAGTTATCCCCCTAGAAAGGTAACTGGGGTATCATACTCATGGAGCCGGACATCTTTAACAATTGCTTGGATGAAAATCGAGGAAGAGAAGCTAGTGGATAAGTTTGTGGATTTTAAGCTGGACATTGGTGAGGTTGCCGGAAGATCTTGTTTGAACCAGTTGCAGATTTCAAAACATGATTAAGACGGAGATTCAGAGGGCTCAGCAAGATGAGCGGAAGCTTCAGAAATTGTTGCAACCAGTTGGTGATAAGAGGCGTGAGGAATTCACTAAGGATGGTGAAAGATTGTGGAGAGATAAGGGGAGAGTTTGCAAACAGGATGTCGGAATTTTGAGACAAGACTTATTGTCGGGGGCTCACTACAGTGGATTTTCCGTTCATCTCAGAAGCACGAAGATGTGTTGTAATTAAAGAAGATGTTCTGGTGACCTGGGATGAAAGGTGATGTAGCTACAGTGGCATCCAAGTGTTTGACGTGTTAGAAGGCGAAGATAGAGCATCAGAAGCCATCAGGAACGATACAACCTATTGGGATTCCTCAGTGGAAGTGGGCTATGATGCGGTTTGGGTGATCGTGGTTGGCTTAACCAAATCCACTCATTTTCTGCCTATCTTAGTGAACTATCCTATAGAGGAGTTGGCGAGAGAGAATACCGACACGGTAGGATGATGGCGAACGAGAGGCTTTGGCCACTTATTAAGTTGGCAACGTCGAAAGTAGGATGCTTCATGGAGGATATATATATTACATTGCGTGGTTCAGATTTTCGAGAGCGAAAATCTTTTTAAGGAGGGGAGGATGTAAGAACTGGAGTTTTCACGAATAAAATCATTTAAATGCCCAAATTAGTTTCCAGAAAGTTAGGATGAGAATTTGGAGATTTAAATATAATTTTTGGACTCAGTAGGTTTTTCTGAGTCAAAAAATGTATTTTCTACGAAAAATCATGAAAAACCGCGAACTGGCAGTTGAACCGATCGAACCGGTTTAAGACTGCCCAGTTCTATGCGAGAAAAAGTGAGAACAGTCGAATACCTTAGAAAAATATTAGAAATAGAAAACCGGGCGTTAGTGTTAAAGGTTTGGCCCAAAGTTGGGCCAAACGGGCTAAAAACGTAAACAGGTTGGACTGGGTCCAAGTTGGGCCCAAACCTAACATATAAAAGCACCCTTTAGTGAGCTTTAAGCTCATTTCATGCCCTCATTTGATGAGAGGGGTGCAGCTGCCACGAGAGGGGAGGGAGAAGAAAGAGTACTATTCACCCTCATCTTCTTTTGCTTATAACTCGAGCTACGGGGCTCCGATTGACGAGCCGTTTGTGGCCATGCAAAGCTCTTGATGAGCTCTTCCTTTATATCTAAAGAAATTTGGTAAGATCTCTCTCTCTCTCTCCATGCTCCAATTTTGTGCCCTAGGTTCTGTGCATTTTTATGTTTGGTTTTTGAGTAGATTTTGTAGTTTTGCTTATTTAGGTGATCTCTAGTAGCGGATAATTATTGGATTTTACCCCTACTCATGTTGGATAAGGTAAGGTTTCACTAAACCCTTGTGTTTAGTTGTTTTATGTATCCTAGGTTTTGATTTTGGTGATATATGTGTTGTTAGTGTGAGCCTTGGTGTTTGTTGGTGTTGGTTGAGACATTGGAGCAAGTTTGGTGGCTTCATTTTGATGTTTGGAATGTTTTGGGAATCGTCCAAGGTATATTTTAGTTTCTTTTATGTAATATGTAATGTTCATGGACACTTAGGCTAGTTGACCCTAAGATAGGATTGAATGTTGTGGGTGTATGAGTAATTATATGTGAATTGATGTTAATTATTGGCATATGGAATTATTGATGGATAATGAGAATTTTGAGAATTTAGATGATGAGTTAATGTAAAATGTTTATGGTGGGTTGGAATAAAGGATTTTGATGATTATGATGTTTAATGATATATATTGATGATGATTTATGATTGTTGGTTATGGTGGTTGTTGAGTATTGTTGGGTATCATTGGTGTTGATGAGCTTTATGAGGGATAGGGTTTGATAATGATTGTTGGAATTTATGAGGATTTGTTTTGGTGGTCGAGGTTGTTGTTTATTGATTATGATTAGGAGTGTGGATTTATGATTTTGTAGGAAATTATGGATTTGGTAGTGAGATATGGTATAATGGTTGAGTAATTTA
>NC_029788.2:36727135-36738686 GCF_000816755.2 Arachis ipaensis
AGAATGGAGTGAATGGAGTTTTCACAAATAAAATCATTTAAATGTCCAAATTAGGTTCCGGAAAGTTGGAATGAGAATTTGGGGATTTAAGTATGATTTTTGGACTCAGTAGGTCTTTCTGAGTCAGAAAATGTGTTTTCGGCAGTTGAAATATATCGCGTGATTCGGATTTTCAAGGGTGAAAATCTTTTTAAGGAGGGGAGGATGTAAGAATGGAGTTTTCACAAATAAAATCATTTAAATGTCCAAATTAGGTTCCGGAAAGTTGGAATGAGAATTTGGGGATTTAAGTATGATTTTTGGACTCAGTAGGTCTTTCTGAGTCAGAAAATGTGTTTTCTGCGAAACCGGCAGTTGAACCGATTGAACCGGTTTAGGTCTGCCCGGTTCTGTGTGAGAAAAAGTAAAAATAGTCGAAAACCTTAGAAAAATATTAGAAATAGAAAAACGGACATTAATGTTAAAGGTTTGGCCCAAAGTTGGACCGAACGGGTTAAAAACGCTAACGGGTTGGACCGGGCCCAAGTTGAGCCCAAGCCTAACTTATATATTTCTCCTTTAATGAGCTTTCAACTCATTTTCATTAAAGAGAGAGAGAGAGTTCGGTTATGAGAGAAGAGAGAAGAGAGAAAAGAAGCCATGGGAGCACTATTCATCCTCCACTTCCGGGAGCCATAACTTGAGCTACGGACCTCCGATTGACGAGCCGTTTATGGCCACGCGAAGCTCTCGACAAGCTCTTCCTTTCTATCCAAAGAAATCTGATAAGAGCTTGCATCTCACTCTCCAGTTTTGTGCCCTAAGTTCTGTTCGTTTTTTGGGTTTAGTTTTTGAGTAGATTTTGTAGTTTTGCTTGTTTAGGTGATCTTTAGTAGTGGGTAATTGATGGATTTTACCCCTGCTCACGTTGGATAAGGTAAGGTTTCACTAAACCCTTGTGTTTAGTTGTTTTATGTATCTTAGTTTTTGATTTTGGTGATATATTTGTTGTTAGTTGAGCTTTGGTGTTTGTTGGAGTTGGTTGAGGCTTTGGATCAAGCTTGGTGGTTTCGTTTTTGTGTTTGAAGTATTTGGGAATCTGCCAAGGTATGATTTTGGTTTCCTTTATGTAAAATGTAATGTTCATGGACACTTAGGCTAGTTGACCCTAAGATAGGATTGATTGATATTGGTGTATGAATAATTATATGTGAATTGATGTAATTGTTGGTATTTAATGAGTATGAAGGTTGATGAGGATTTATAGTGATTGTTAATATTGTTAATGGTTGGTATTGATTATGAGTGTTATGACGGTTGTTGATGTTGAGAAGATTGAGAATGAGTGTTGATATTTATTATAGTTGATGAATATTGAATGTTGTTATATGTTGATTTATGATGAGTTGATGGTTGTTGAGTTTGATTAGGATGATTGATAATGATATGATAAGGATGAATGAGTTGTGAAGTTGAGAAGTGGATTGTGTTAGTATATATGATGATAATGTTGATGATTTGGTAAGGTAGTTGGAAAAGTATTAATGAGGATTGATTATAATGTGATTTATTGATGTGGAAGTTGAGGATGATGAATGGTAAAGGAAATTGTGGTGTACTTGGTATTATATGACATAAAAGGTTAATATGTAAAGGTTGTGGTAGGCTTAGAGAAGGGGGGTTGAATCTATGCCTTCCTTTTAAGTTGCTGTTATGACCCTTTTTAAACAAACTTTCAATTCTAATTCTGTTTGTACTCAGCAGCGGAAATTTATGAGACAATTTATTTTTGTCTCATGAATATCAGAAAATAGAACACAACAGAGAAGAGAAAAGCTAACACCAGCATGTATCCTGGTTCGGTTGCCTTGTGCTATGCAACCTACATCCAGTCTCCTCCACAACTATGGAAGAATTTCACTATAGTTAACAGTATTACATACACCAATTTTACAAGATTGACCCAATCCTTTCACACTCAAGTTCTAACCTTACTTGACATTGGCTATGCTAATACCTAACTATTCACTCTTATTGCTAACCCAACTAAGAAAGGGATACCTCACAGGTACAAGATACAAGACATAAACACACCTAAAGAAATTTGAAAATAACTCTAGGCTTTTCTCTCAAGTGTTTCACTCAGCCTTTTACCACTCATGGCTTTTACTTGAGCTTTCTCACAATGCCTTTTTCCACAAGAAGTTACAGAAAGATAAACTTAGAAAAGTACATTACAATCAGTAAAACATGAAGGAGATTGACTTCATCAACAGCCTCTTTGCTATGTGCAAAACCAGATTCGCAAACCTCAGCTTGAGTTCTTCAGTATTGGCCGAATGCTTCTTTGAAAGAAAGCATTATCCAAGTAGAGGAACTTCTTTTACAGAACACTACTCACACAACTCTGATTTTCTCTCCTTGGTTTCTGAATGAACAGCAAACCTCTTTTTATCTCCTTGCATGTTGCTGGTTTCTTCTTCCAAGGTCAACACCTTGAGCCTTGAGTTTCACCAACCCACAGATTCACTTTTCTCCTTAATCCCCAGATTAGAAACTTTGCTTCTAACTTCCTCATCTTGACCGAATGCCATAAATCAGCAACCATAACAGTCTTCCAATGGTCAACTTAATCTGAACCCTTGAAAACCAACTTGGTCCCCAAGTCATGTTTAAGACCGTAGATACATAGCAGGGAAGAACAGAAATCCTCTTTCCTTTGTATCTCATTTCGGATAGAGTAGAGAGTTGGGAAGAAGAGATGAGACCGAGTTGCATGTAAGAGAAAATGATTTACCTATAACCTAAGCTTGATTTGGTTTGGATTTTCAGATTTGATTTCTGAGTTTCAAGTTTAATCCTTCTCTCTCTTGCTTCTTTGGTGACTAGCTTGGTGAAGAAGCTCTCTCTCTTTCTCTTTCTTACTTTTCTGAAGCTGTGATTTGACTTGGTCAGAGAGGAGGGAAACGTTGCTTTCGGTAAGGCAAGATGGAGGGAATTGAAATTCACTTTGGGCTTGGATCGGATCACTTCTTTTTGCCCGTTTTGATTTCTTTGGCTTTGTTTCTTTTGGGCTTCTGATTTTTGCTTTTAGCCCACCAACCTTGCTGATTGCTTTTTATTCCATTTGGACTATTGAAATTTGACCTGCAACAATAAACAATTAGTAATAAGTAAATATAATTAATCAACACCAATTATTTATTTTACCCAAAAATAATATTTGTCATCACTAATTAATTTAGTTAATTTCTTAACTCAACAATATGGATGAGAAATGAAGTTTGGAATGGTTTGGTTTGGTCTTGGTTGTGTTTTATAAAGGAATTGTAGAAATTGTGCTTTTGGGTAAAAGTTGGTTTTTGGTTAACTTTGTCTGATCATGACTTTTGCCTCGGTTTTCAAAATTGATTGAAATTTATTTAGAATTAAAGATCCTTGAAAACCCTTTAAATCGATATAAAGTTTGTAAAAATTTGAATTTTATAGAGGAAGTTATGATCATTCAAAGTTGGTGTTAAAAATCTGAAATTCTACAAAGTTGCAGAATTTCATGATTACTGATATGTGCGGGTGCACACTCTCTTGCGGACGCACACCCTGTAAGAATTTTAACCTGTGCGGACACACACACACACCTGTGCGCACGCACAAGCAGGGGAGTGTGCTCTGTTTGCAGCGCTAGCACAGCTTGTGCGCGCACATATCAAAGGAAAAACTTCAACCTGTGTGGACGCACACGTCGGGAAAGTTAGTTTGTTGGGGGCGCTGGCACAGGTCGTGCGAGTGAACAGACCAATTTGAGTTTTGACACCTGTGCGTACGCACACCCCTGTGCGTACGCACACTCTTAAAAATTTCTTGGACGTGCGCACACACACACCCCTGTGCGGCCGCACACGTCCTGTTTCTCAAATTTTACTTGTTTTCAACTATTCTACCTTCCTAACAAGGTTGTAAACTTCAATAACACCATTTTAAGACTCTTGGGCTCAATTTTGGATGTTGGAATATGGGAAAGGTCTTAGGAGGCTTAATTTGGGTTTTACTTTGACAAGTTAGCAAACGGAGGTTTAGGTTTCTGGTGTATTGATGATGAGTTTGGTTGAGGGAGAAGGAAGAGTAGTGAATCTGGTGATTTCTGGAAATGAATTGAGAAGGTGATGAACCAATGAATTCGGAATGGAATATTTATGATATTGGTGATGATTGTGACGAGTTCAGAACTTGGAAAAGAATGATTATGGTTAATGGAATGAGTATGAGTGGAAGGGTGCTATGAGCACTAGCCTCTGAGATTGAATAGGTGATTATGATATGCATCGTGTTTCGTCGTAGGGGCTGTGGCCATCTCCCGCCTACGTTCGGATGTGAGGCGTGATGTTGGGGTTCTCACTCATATGTGTTGCTCTGAAAGGAGAAGGTGGTAGGGCACTTATCCATCGAAATTATTCCTCCTGAGCATGGGTTTCTCTCTGATTACAAGGTGGTAGGGCACTAACCCATGAATCATGCGACAACCAGAGGAAGGTGGTAGGGCACTCTCCCTAGAACATTTCCCTCTGAAAGGAGAAGGTGGTAGGGCACTCATCCCTCGAAATTATTCCTCCTTATGCGCAATAGAGAGACTAATCCGGGAGTTGTCGACCGAATTTTCTGTCGGGTTTGGCAATAACCGACATGTGATATCACAGCCAATATGGCAGACATGCATCATATGCATCTTCTATATGCTTGCTTGCTTTGTTTACTTGAGTTTGTCAAATTGTATAACATGCCTACTTGCTTCTTGAATTACTTGTATATATATGAACACTACCTGTGGTTTCTTTGTCTGCATTATCTGTGTTTGCTTGGTGCTGAGGAGGTTAGGTAGGTGATGGCGATGGGATCGCGCGGAGGTTAGGTTGGCGAGGGATGTGGGATATAGCGGTGTGATTAGTTTTAGTTAGAATTACCCTAAGTTTAGATAACCCAGTTCATGGTTTAAGTTCGTTATATATTTATTTATTTTGTTCTAAGCTTGAATATCCGTATGTGATGTGAAGTTCTAGGATTGCCTTCGGCATCCCGGAGCCTTACATATTACATCATTGGGCACTGTATTTTGTTGTCTTCTTGGTTATTTTATCTTGTACTCTCACTTTTGTATTTTGTTCTGCCTAGAGGCTTTTATTTGAGAGAACAAAACTTGTATAAGCCCTTTTGAACTACAGTCTTCTGGTTGTCTGTATACGGATAGCCAGCTTAAACTCCACGAGTTGTGGCTAGATTCTTATGATATTATACTATTATATTTTGATACATCCTATCTGTACCTTGTGTTTTAAGTTAGTAGCTTCGCTAGTACGTTATGCGCTCTTCAAATCCTGTTTTTGAGCTAAATCTTCATCAGGCTTCTAGAATATATTATTTCTTTCTATATAAATATGTATAAGTCTTAGAATTGTCACAACCTCTGATTAACCTTTGCGTTACGGCTAGAGGTAAGGCTTAGGGTAATTGAGGTGTTACAAATAATATACATGTACAGCGAGTAAAATAATTAGCAAGTAAGCATATTATACATTTAGGCAAGAGATACAAGTAGGCAAAGAAAACAAAACACATAATAATGCACATGATGAATGCCTGTCCTATTGGCTTGTGATATCACTTGTCGAACCATAAATGCCAACCCGACACATCCTTTCGGATGTCGCCTTTCTACCATGTCCGAGGATATAGCGCCTGGCATGCTTTTGTTCCGTGGATATAGTACCTGGCATACTATCATTCTGAGGATATAGTGCCTGGCACACTTGCATGCTCCAAGGATATAGTGCCTGGCACACTCTTGTGGCAGAGAAGGAAAACAACGACAACAACAATAGTTTCTTCATAAATCGTCCAAGAATATAGTTCCTAGCACACCTTAAACATCCAATAAGTCCAATAATCTCAATTCATCACTAGTTTACATTCCCTCAATTTTATCATTAACTATCATCACCTCTCAAGCCCTCTGAGTCACCACTAATATAGTATTCTGCCTGCTCACCCACAACTACAGGAACCTAATTCTCCATCTTCTAAACTCATATAGAAATTTACCAATTTATATTAATTAGCCCATCTTCACTAGTCTTAGAGTCTAATTACTAGCCACAAGTCTTAAGGAAGAGTTATGGAAGTTTAGAAAGCTAGGGAGCCCTCAAAAGTGAAGAAAAACACATTTTCAGCAAAAATAGAAATTGTGCGTATGCACTCCCTATCGTGCGTACGCACACGTTAAAGAAGGGACGTCCGCGTACGCATACAAGAAAATTGGGTCATCCCACGTACACATACATGTGCCGCATATACGGGAGTGCTGTACAGAGGCCACCATCCACGTATGAGGCATGGGTCCGCGTACGCATGTATATCAGAATCCAGAAAAAGTTAAGTTGCAAAAATTTCAGTTTTAGACCCCAAACTTTAAACGTTCATAACTTCCTCTACAAAACTCTATTTTTCTCAAACTTTATATCAATTTAAAGTTTTCTAAATTATATTTTATTTAAAACAATTTTAAACCAATTTTAAAAACTGAGGCTCAAGTTATGATCCACCAAAGTTTACCAAAAACAGATTTTTACCAACGGAGACAATTCACAAATTTTCTAAAATTTCCAAACCCAACAAATTCAAACATACTCAAAACAACCCCAAAATCATTATAGATACTCCCGAAACATTTATCAATCACGTAACTATCAAAGCCTCTTAATACTCACCTCCTTCAACTTCAGTTCCTCCTAAATTCACACCAAAATTCCTCAATCATTTATTCTCAACATGAACCACAACAACCAAAAATCCATATCATCATCAACAAACATCTTCAACCTCAACACCCAAAATTATAACTCATCAAGGCATCATACTCTTCAATAATCATCATCTACCAATATATATATACATATCATCATATTCAAACTCATACAACTTCCATCTAAACCTTAATCAAACATAGCATTTATATACAACTAATCATACAACCACATTATTCAAACTTATCTTAACAGATACTAGTCTAAGTTTCACAAAACATTATATACAACATAAAGGAAACCAAAACTATACCTTGGTCGATTATCCTCCACACACAAAACCACTTTACCATAGGCGTTCAAGCCCTTAACCAACACCAAACAACACCAAGAACAATCTATATCATGAAAAACAACAATAATCAAAGCTTGGGTTTATGACATTCAACTAAACACAAGGGTTTAGTGATATCTTACCTTATCCAATAAGTTTTTGGGGTAAAATCTACTACTCACCCAAGATAGATTACACCTAAACAACAAGAACACATAAAAACTCAACAACCCAAAGAGCCATTTTCAAAAATGACATAGGGAAGAAAAATTGGGAAGAAAAGAGTGAGTTTATTACCACTTTCTTAAGATAAAAATGAAGAGCTTGACAAGATATGGCTGCAAACGGCTCGTCAATCGGAGCTCCGTAGCTCAAGATATGGCCAAAAGAAGGAGGAGATGAATAGTGCTTTTCTTCTTCCTCTCCTCTCTCAAACCCAGCGTGATGAATCCATATTTTATGATATATTTTGGTTTGATTTGAGTGGATTTCATCACATAAACCCATATTTATTCATCTGAATAGCATGCTTTTGTGTTTTCTCTCTAGATTGTGCTTAATTGTAAAAACATGCTATTTTGTGCTTAATTTGATCAATTTTATTCCACTTTCATTCCATTGGGTGCCTTGATGTATTTGCTGAGTAATTTCAAGTTTACAAGGCTAATATGGATGGAAAAAGTGATGGAAAAGCATGCAAAAAGGGAGAAAGAATGAAGAAATGAAGTTTTAAAAGATTTAGCTTCCGTGCGTGCGCATAATGATGCGTACATACGCACCCGCGCGAGTTTGGCGACGCGTAAGCGTGACCCACGCGTACGCGTCGTAGCCAGCACGTGACTCACTTAATGAAAATCGCTGGGGGCAATTTCTGGGCATCCAGAGCCCAGTTTTGAGACTCTCTGAAGCTGATTCTACCTATATCAAGGAAGGCATCATTCCATGTGAAGGGGGGAGCAATTAGGGTTAGAATTTAGTGATGTAGTTCATTTTCTAGAGAGAGAGAAGCTCCCCCTTCTCTCTAGAACCTAGGGTTCTTAGTTTAATTTCTTGTAATTTCTATGTTTAATTCTTGTTTTATTCTAGTTTCTTCTACCTTTCTTTGTTTTATTGTTTTAATTTTCTTATGTTATCTTGTTAATTTCTCATTTCCTATGCTTTTGGTCATCACCAAATTTGGCGCCATTGCTGGGGAAGTTGCACTGGTGTATATTATTGGCTGTTGTACATATTGTGAATAGTGTGAATAGCTTAATTTTGGTTGATTGTACATAAGTTGCTTGCTTTTGGTTGATGTAAATATGTTAATATGTGAATATGTGAATATGTGAATAGCTTGTTTTGATTGATTGCTTGTGTTTGCTAGTTTTAGGAGTTCATTTTATTCGTTCTTACTACCTTTGATTTTCACTTTCTCTTTATCCTATGATTTCTCACCCATTTCATTGTGAGTTTTGTTGCTGTTGTGTATAGGAATTGGGATTTCAATTGCTTGTTTCCTAGAAGGAATGGAAGGAATTCACAAGATTAGGTGCACAAGCTTGGGGATCTCAATTGCCTTGGAGGATACAAGCTTGGGTGAGAGCTCTCCATAAGTCCAACTTAAGGATATTAAACCAAAGTGCTAGGTGGAAGACACCCCACCATGTTAACATTGTTCTTATCCTTTCCTTGTTTATAGTTTTGGTTTATTGCATGTTTGCTTGTCTTGGTTAGCTTAGAATTAGTTTAATTTTGAGCTTTGTTAGTTTAATTTTGGTTTGGATCATGAAATTATGGGGTTCTTGCATGTTTTGATGTTGAATTTTGATTGAGCTAAGGCTTGTTGCCTTAGATTTTTAAAACTTTTTTTTGAAAAACAGGACATCTGTGCGTGCGCATCTACCTGTGTGTGCGCACAACTTCTATTTTTGCTTCCTGTGCATAAGCATCGACTTGTGCGCACCGACACTAATTATTATGCCCTCTGTTTGCAGTGCTGGCACAGCCTGTGCGCATGAACCCCTGCCCCTTTTTGCTTATGTGCGCGCGCACACATGATCGTTCCTGAAAAAAAATTTTTTTGCCTTTCTGTGCATGCCCTGTGCCCACGCACACATCACAACAAGAGCTCTGTTCGCAGCGTTTGCATGCATAGTGTGAACGCAGAAGCCTTTTTTATTTTTCATCCACGCATACGTGTACATGGCGCGTACGCGTCATGTTGCATTTTCGCCCATTCACGCGTACGTGAAGAACCGAAGATTGATGGTTTAGATGTTATAATAAACTCTCGTTGTAAGTATAGTTACTAAACCAAGAAATCAACCTTTTTTACAAACGTTTTGGTTGTCACAAATAACAAACCCCTTTAAAAATTGTTAACCGAGTATTTAAACCTCGGGTCGTCTTCTCAAGGAACTGCAGGGAAGTAAGTTCTTATTATTGGCTATAAAGGTTGTAATTGGGGTTTAGAAGGTGAGAAGCAAGTGATTTAAATGACAAATGAAGTAGATGGCAATTAAAATAAATAAATACTATAAAGCAAACTTCTGGCAAGGTAAGAGAAATTGGAAGTCCAACTTAGTTATCTCAAAAAGTTGGGATTATTGAAGTTCAGTTCAATTAGCAAGATAACGATTATCAATTATGCTGAGTTTAATAATGTTAAGTTAATGATTTCTTAACCAAGACCAAAAGGGAAAAAGTAAAATTGTTGGAATAAAAATGTCCTTAGATAGAAAGCAATGGTAGCACAAATTCAGGAGAAAGCAATCAATAACTGAAATACCTCAAATAATCATTAATTCAAATCATAACATGGGAAGGATTCATAAGTCAAGTTGGCAACATTTATAGGTACGAATAAAAGCATTGAAGTAAATATTAAACCTAGATCGAGAGTCACTCTTACAAACTAAGAGAAGTCCTAAATCCTAATCCTAATCCTAAGAGAGAGAGGAGAGAACCTCTCTCAAACTAAATCTAAATCATGAAAAGTGAAAATTGGCGAGCTCCCTCTGAATGGATGCGTTTTCCCACTTTGTAACCTCTGGTCTATGCCTTCTGGACTTGGATTTGGGCCAAAAAGGGCTTCACAATTTGCTATGAGTGTTTTCTGCAATTTCTGGTGCGTGGCCTCTGTCACGCGTCCGCGTGGGTCACGCGGTCGCGTCATTCGGAGCATTTCTTTGCCACGCGGTCGCGTCAGTCATGCGACCGTGTCATGTGAGTTCTGCTTAAAGCGCGCAGCCGCGTCAGTCATGCGGCCGCGTCACTGCTGATTCGCGCTTGGCGCGTGATTGCTTCATTCATGCGATCGCGTGGATGCCAGTTTCTTCAGAAGCTCTGTTTTGTGCTTTCCTTCCATTTGGTGTGGAATTTAAAGTCCACAAACTAACCGGCAAGTGCACCGGGTCGTACCAAGTAATAGCTCAGGTGAGTGAGGGTCGATCCCATGAGGATTGATGGATCAAGCAACCATGGTTGAGTGATTTACTTAGTTAGACAAGCATAAAATGGTGTTTGAGGTTTCAATTACATTAAACAGTAAATTCAGAGAATTAGAAAAGAAAATAGTAAATTAGTGTGAAGAATATATGAGAAAACAGTTAAGGTTTCAGAGTTGTTTATCTTCCGGATTTCTATTTCTTACCAACTATTTTAATCATGTAATTTTCAATCCATGGCAAACTATAAGTGACTAAACCCTAATTCCTTAGCAATTTAGTCTCCTCTAATCTAGTTAACTGCCAATTTCTTGGTCACTTAATTTCAATTAGAAGGTGAAGTTCAGTTCTAGTTTATTAGCCACAGAAACCCTAATTATCCAAACATATAAGGATTATATGTCACGTATCCTGTTAAGTTCAAATAAATTAGTGGTTTAGGAGAAACCATTTTCAAGCTGTTGTTCAAGTAAATTGCTTTTCCAAGGTTCACATGAACTCAAATAGAATAAGGGTTATTCTTCCGATTTACACAAATCCTTAAGATGAAGAACGAAAATAAATTCTTGAAATTTAAATCAATACATGAATTAAAATAGAAGGGTAATAGTATCAATCCATAGAATAAACAGAGCTCCTAACCTTAACAGTGGAGGTTTAGTTGCTCATGGCTCAAAGAGAAAACTAGGATTCAGAAAAATTGTAAAGTGCGGAATAAGGTGCGTAAAAGAGAAGAGAGCCCAAAGGGCTTAATATTTTCTCTTTTATATCTAATCCTAATTAATGTAAAATATATTTTCTAAAACTAATAAAATCTTTTCCTATTTGTAAATAAAATAAAAGTTTAATCAAAATAAAAATCACATCTTCATTGCTGGCTTCTGGGGCGTGGGGACCACTTTCAAAATCCTAGAGATGGTGCCAAACTTAGAAAATCACAAGTTTGGCGCCACCCTTCCTGTGCAAAAATGTGGTTTTATCTTGATCTTGGAGCCAGACTTGGAGAATTCCAGTTT
>NC_029788.2:36738793-36823628 GCF_000816755.2 Arachis ipaensis
GTAATGATCATGGTGGCAAACTTTGAGAATCCCAAGTTTGGCGCCAACTTGGCCATGATTCTAGAAAAGAATTATAGACTATTAAATATCGTTAGAAAGCTCTGGACGTTGGATTTCCAATGTCATTGGAATCGAGTCAATTGGACCTCTTTAGCTCAAGTTATGCTCGTTAGAGTGTGAAGAGGTCAGGGTTGACAGCATCTCTGAATTCTCTTTGCACTCGTCTTCAATTCTTGATTCCTCCTTGTGCTTGTGCTTCTCTTTTCCTAAATTTTCCTGCAAGAATCATGTAATAAAAAGTATGAAAGAAATATCTAATTTAAACACAAAAACTCTCCATAATTAAGCATTATGCGTTTATTTCATATATGAAAAAGCATAGAAAAAGCACAACATGATGCGCACGCATCAACTGGACAGACTTAAGCCGATACTGTCGGCTAATCTATCAGTACGCGTTTTTATGCGAAAATTTTCAAAAGAAAACATTTTCCCACTCACATAAATCCACTGAATCTAAATCTCACATTTATACTTTAAAGAAAACACTTTTATATTTTTGAACCTATTCCGAGAAATTAAATTATTCTATTCTACTTAAGTCGTTTTACGTGAAAACTCCGGTTCTTACATTCTCCCCTCCTAAAAAAGAATTTTCGCCCTCAAAAATGCTAATCACCACGCTTTCGCTGCGTCACTCTGATTGTTCGTCATCACAAATCCAAGTTCCTTGACTACATCCACTAGAATCTTCTTTTCCCAGTTTACTTCCAACAAAAACCTTAAACTCTTCTGTTCTAACGACGATTTTTCAAAATAGAGAACTAAGCTACCCTTAGGTCCAAGCAACATATCATAACAACTTTACATGCTTACCTCTCATCGAAAGATCTGACTCCGTCGTCTCACTCGTATCCAAAGCGAACACACGGCCTGGTTGCTGATTCCGACCGTGTTCTGGTTTTCCCTACGGTAGTAGTTCTTGGCTAGGTGTCCAGGCAGCTCACAAATATAACACAGACGATTCCCCCACACTTGGTGAAACTAGGCGTTGTTGTTCCTTCCGAAATTCCCTTGCCCTTGAAGATATTGAGGAGCATGTCCATCCCACTTTGTCCCCTCGGCTGAAAGTAATCTCCACGACCTCAGTTGTTAGTACCATCACGATTATCTCTCGCCACAGTTATCTTCTTGGCACCATCCTCTACAACCCTCACCAAAGCCACCTTCTTGTCACATTCTTCCACAACTCTTACTTTGTTTACCAACTCAGAGAATCTCCTAATCTCTAAAGGAGCCACCGCAGTCATGATGTCATCTTTGAGCCCTCCTTGGTACTTAATGCACTTCCAACCTTCATAAGACTCGGGAGCACCTTGGTAAACCCTCAAAAATCTGCAAAGCTCCTCAAACTTGCTGGTGTACTCTACTATGGTCATAGACTCTTGCTTCAACTGCATGAGTTCCAATTCCCCTTGCTTCCCTTATCAACTCCGAAAAATACTTCTTATAGAATAGAGTCTAAAACAGTTCCCATGGATGTCCCCATTCTGTAGCTACATCAGTCGGCACTTCTCTTGCCACCAGTGTTGTGCCTCACCCAACAACTAATAGGCTACAAACTCCACAAACTGATTCTCTGGGACATGTTGAGCTTGCAACGCTCGCTCCATGGCTTGAAACCAATTATCTGCTTTAATAGGATCTGTCGATCCCTTAAACCTTGGTGGGTTAACTTTTAGAAAGGTGGCTAACGTCATCGGAACACCACCACCCATGCCGTGGCCCGCACCTTCTCCATTCCGATTTCCGTTACCGTTCCCATTTCCCATCCTTTCCAAAGCCTGAGCGGTCGGAGCAGCATTCCCTTGCATAGTATTTGCTAGGTGGGTCATAGCTGCCAAATACTTAGCATGGTTACTGGCCAGTTGGTCATTCTTGTAACACCCTACCACACAGAGTCTTATGCTTAAGTCATAAAATTGAGGTGACAAGGTATTACGACATATAAAAGTAAAAAATATATATATAAATAGTTGAAAGAAATTTTATAACGAGGAACCTTTGAAGGAAAGTCTAAAACAAAAGTCGTAACGCTCACGTCATGTAGAAGGAATCTCTCTTCTACATGATAGAATTCACCATATAAGAATAATGAAAAGGGAGTGTCAAAAAATACAAAATATTCAAGCTCCGGGCTTAATCTGCGAAGCCAAGGTTGGCCGAAAAGTATTTACATAAGTATACATAATCCAAAATATCCCAAAACAGATAAAACAACAACCTCTTCTCCACGTCGACCTCTAAGAAGGACAAAATAAAGTTAAATATACATAGGATAATCTAAATACAGAATAATAAACATATAAGCCCAAAATATGGAGTCCCAAGATATTACACTTCGCTTGCAGAATGAACTACAGACGCTTACCGAGGTGCCTCTCGACCTGCATATGAAAAATAACAATATCGTATGGGATAAGAACCGGGGGTTCTCAATATGGTTAAGGTGCCCACATATATAATAAATAAGATCCCCGGGAAAGCCAGAGGCAATCCTAGAATGCCGACACTCAGATTATAAAACTTAAAGATTTAAGACAAAAACCATAAAAAAGGGGTAGTTCTCTAAGGTTCTAAACATGATCAAATTCCTAATCAAAACCCTCAATCCTCCAAACTCCGGTAGAACCACACAGACAAACAAACAAACAAAGACAAACACAATTAGAGTACAATTAATGCAGGTAGCAAGTATAACAATTAGGCATACTAATTCACATAGGCACACCCAATTAATGCACAAACAAGCAAATCAAATATATGCATATGATGTATGTCTGCCCTATGGATGATGAGTCTCATCTGTTGGTTATATAGCCGAACGTGACATGTCTTGGTAGCTAACCATGGACAGAACACCACAACATGGAACATGTATTACTCGTCTCCTCATGCCGGTGTTTCACCCAACCCAGAATAGGTATTACTCGTCTACTCAGGTAGATGGCTCAAACCATAACCCGGGTAGGAATTACTCGTCTATCCACTGGCTATGACTCGGATATGAATTACTCGTCTATCCCCAAATAGGAATTACTCGTCTACCCATAAAATCACATCTCGGATAGGAGTTACTTGTCTATCCTCAAAATCTCATCTCGGATAGGAATTACTCATCTATTCACAAAAGCATAACTCGGATAGGGATTACTCGTCTATCCTCCAAACCATTATCCATCATCTCAACATTTAAAAATATATTCATACATAATTTCTTATCAAACTCATTCATCATCATCTCATAATATCACAGTCCATGAACATCGCATCATTCTCAATCATGTCTTATTCATCATTTTCAACATCTCATCAAATAAATCAGTCACTTCTCGAGCTCGTAATTGCCACTTCATCGCCAATTATCACCGTTTAACTTTAAATGTGTCTTAGGGAGAACTTACTCACTTTTGCTTAGCTACGTTCATACATAATGCCAAATTTGGACATATCCTTTGGATCTAAATCAAATTTTTACCGCATTTGGATTAGAATTGAATTTGATAACAAATTCAATAAAAATCTGCTACTGCACTTAAGAAGATTAAGAAAAATACAACAGGCAGCTCTTTTTTGAAAATTCTATAATAAATTCAATTCTAATCCGTTACTTCTATATTTTGGTGAGGATACACTCTACACTCCTAAATTTTAGGAAAAAAAGGTTTTAGTTTCATAGCACTTTGTTTGATTAATTAAATGTCAATTGGAAGTGCTGCCCTGTTTCTAGTAATTGGTTCTGAATTTTCTACAAATAGCCCAGCTTCCAAGAGACTAACTCTACAAAATAACTATGGACATGAAATTTGTACTAAATTAAAATAGACCCACAGATTTTTAAAATTCCTTTGAAATCAACTCAAAATTTCAAATAAGTCAAAAGTTCTTGTGGCTTGAAGTTGGTACTGCAGAAACAGAAAACCAGAAAATTCTACAGCAACTACTAAATTTAAAAAATTCACATCTTCCAAACCACTTGGCCAAATATCCTGAAATTTTTATGGAGACATTTTGGCTTCTTGAAATTTTATAGAAAAATAATTTGGATAAAAAATCATGTCTAGATTACTCCCAGTCTTTATTCAAAGTTGCTGCTTTATATGCAGAAAATTCTACCACAATTTCTATATATATTTTCTATAATACCTCAACCAAAACATCACTTACATTCACATACATCATATCCATGCCTCAACATACAACATGCAAACTATGCCAATTTTAATTCAGTATACTTACCCGGACTTACCGGTCACGGCGTTGGACCCAAATCTCACCAATATTCAACATCACAATTGTCATACATCACATTTCATACCATTAACATTCATCATCATACCCAATCACACAACACACATACATATACATTCAACATACAATCCAACCACTAAACTCAACAATACTAACAACAATTCACTAATCCTCAATCTTCCATATCATACAACTTATCCTATGGTTATCAAACCTAAGTTTTCACAACACATTAGATATTATATACGAGAAACAAAAACAATACCTTGGCCAATTCCTCCTAAAACCCAGAACGTCACCATTTGTCACTGTTTCACAAAACCCAAGCTTCCAAGGTCACACCAAACGGGTCTCCAGTTTCCCAAAATCTAATATCAAGTCTCCAACTCCACCAATTTGTCTCCAAAATGAAAAATCTAAACTAATTTCACAAAATAACACTAAAATTACCATAGAATTCACTAATTAGATAACTTAAAAAGGATTAAATATTCCTCATCTTACCAACGGAAGATCGAAACAAGACGCAGCATATTCTCAAGGTTAATATGATCCTAAACATCAAGATTTAACCAAATCTCAACACATGCACCCATTAATTTTCAAAATTAGGGGAGAAGAAATTGGAAATGAAGACATGGCTTTCGTACTAATGGAGTACTGGACTTTGTAGAGCTCGTCACTGTGGACACATGGTAGTAAACGGTGCGGCGATCGAAACTCGAAGTGAAAAATTATGCTGGATTGAAATCAAAACAAGGGTTTGGTGTTGCTGCTCTATGTTCTTTCCTTCCCAAGGCTGCTTCGGCGTGTTTCAATGTGTGGCTGAAGGGAAATGAGCTGAAGCTCATGGGTATTAGTGCTTTGAGTTGGGCCTTGGGCCCAATACGGGCCCAGTTTGTCCAGCTCGGCCCGTTTGGCCCAATCTTGGGCCAAATTCTTAAAAATTAGTGTCAAAATTTTTATTTTAATTAGCTCTATATCATTAAACTATAAAATTCTATTTTTAATTTATTAAGATAATAATAAATTTATTTACTAATTATTTACTAATTTCTCGAATTTTACATCCTACCCCCTAACAGAAATTTTTGTCCTAAAAAATTTGCTCACTACAAGAGTTCACTAGAGTAGTTTCCTTTCCGACCTAACAGATAGTTTCTCCACCCATGCCAATCTCTGCAATGACTTATCTCTAACGCTTCCTCCATTTTGACCTTAGTTTATCTAGCGTCCTTGAAAATTCACTCTCAAATCTTCATATATGCTTCCTCAAATTCAACCGACACCTAACAATTCATTTTGCCATTCTCCCAATCTTACTTCAAACACTAATTTACATTCTCCAGTCTCAGGTACAAGATCATAAACTTAATCAAATTCAAGCCTAAGCTATGCCCGTCTATTTCATTCTTGGTTTTGTCTAGCTCTTTCTTAACGACCGTAAACTTTATTATCCTTTATAGGTGCCTTCTAAATCGAATCAATTCTCTAATCCTTCTCAACAATCTCAAACACTATACAAATCCTCAATCTCTTAGTTGGAGTTAATATACTATAACCTAAACCACACACTCACACATTCCATTCTTCGATCCTATGTTAATCCTCGAATCATTCTCACATCCCAAGACTTCTTTCTCCTATCACTTCAATTCTAGAGTCACCAAAAATCATCGCGCTTCCGCAGCGCCACTCTGATTCTAAACTATTAAGGACTTAATCACTCGTCTATTTTTCCAGAATACTCCTTGAATCTCTTTATCCCTCTAACTAAGCACTATTGACCTTTAGTCTAACAGTAAGAGTTCTAATCCCTTGGTTTCTTTCATCACCAGGTCCATTACTGCCTCTATCACTGTTTCTAGCTTGCTGTCTCAGCCCGTCAGCAATTGCCTGTGCAGCCGCCCTATCGCCAACCATATCACCTCACTCACATCCATGAGACGCCCTTTGGGTCTTGTCCACACCGAACAATTGATTTTAAGGTGATCAGTCTTAGCATCTCAAGTCTAGTACTTCGAATCTCCAAAAGTAATGCTCATGAACTTTTATGCTATATATGTCAAGCGGACATCCTAAATAGCATATACACACAGCCAGAGTATGCTCAGAAGTATAGTCAGTTCATTCCCCAGGCTCTACGAGAAGGAACTACTCTGATACCATAATGTAACACCCTACCACACAGAGTCTTATGCTTAAGTCATAAAGCTGAGGTGGCAAGGTATTACGACCTCTAAAAGTAAAAAAATTATATAAAAATAGTTGAAAGGAATTTTATAACGAGGAACCTTTGAAGGAAAGTCTAAAACAAAAGTTGTAATGCTTACGTAAACGAAAAACTTGCATATAAAGAAAATAAGATATATAAATATATATGAAGGTGAATTCTATCATGTAGAAGAGAGATTCCTTCTATATGTGTAGAAAATTTGTTGTCATTCTCTTAGTAGAACAAGTGTCTAGAGAGAGTGTGCAATTAAATCTATAGTAGAAGACAAAAGCTGATCTTGGTGCAGGGTGTGGACCCCACTGTAGTGGATGAATTAAAATATTTAATGATGTAAAGTTTATTAGTTATTAATTATGAATGATAATGATAGGCTGGTTTTTATTTTTTTTTTAATGGAGATATGTTTCTGGGCCAGGCCAAGTTTTTTTTCTAGATTTGGGTCTTAATTAAATTTATTTTTATGAAAAACGAAAATAATAAACATAATATCTTATGAATTTGGGGGTTATTTGAATTGTTTTTGTTTGGGTCTTAATTGATTTTTTCTGTGTAGATGTAGGTGTTGATTGATTTTTTTATGAAAAGTGGACAATTTTTTTTGTCATGGAAGATGTAGTTTTGTGTTCTTGAAAATATTAATTTAGTCTTATTTTCACATGTTATTTTTATTCTAATACTCTCAACAATCTTATTCTTAATAATATTTTAGACTATAATCATTCATTAGTTATGATTTTATTATTAGTTATATGGTTAATTTTTGTAGTAGGATAAATAATTTATGTTATAAAAAAAAATTATAATAGTGCACAAGAATAAAATGCTTTAGCATTTAGAATTTAATTTTAGTTCGTTTAGGGTTTATTTTGATGATAATATTTTTGGTATGTGATAAAAATTTTATATTGTAACGATTCTAAATCGATGATAGAATTTAGTGTTTAATTAGAATTATTTTCATAAAACCTTGGTAAATATTTTGAATATATTTAGTTAATATAGTTGTTGGAATTTCAAAATATAATTTATAATTTTTACGAAAAAATGAAATATATATGTTTTTTTCATGAGTATTTTACTAAATGGCATCATGTTATTTAACAAGTTATATTCATGCTTGATAATAAATAATTTATTGATGAAAAATAATCACAAAAAGAATATGTTAGATGGATGCTAATTTAGAATGATTCATATGTGTGTGTGTGTGACCGGAAAGATTAAAATGAGGGTAAATCACATAAACAAACTGAATGCCTTCTAAATTTATATGAATGTCCAAAATGCAAAGAGGTTATATGAATTTATTGCAAATTTTTGTCAAAACCATTAAATCGAAACCCATGAATTTGATTTACCTTGAGTGTGATTCGATTGTTATAGTTTCGATTTATCTCCATAGAAGCTGTTCCTATTAAATCGAAGCTAGTGGCTTCGTTGTACGTAAATTAAATAGATTCGATTTACATGAAATAGTCTTCACTAAGATTTTTTTCATAGTAAATTGATTCCAATGAATTCGATTTACTAGTACACTTACTAATTCGAATCATATGTAATTGAAACATTCATATAATCGGTTTGCATTTAGGACATTCAAGTAAATTTAAAACTCATTCAGTTTATTTATGTGATTTATTCTTAAAATGAATGTTGCCAATTTTATACATTCAATTAGTTAATATAGAGATTAAGTAGAGTATTATCTATTATCGAATATCATATGATAACATTCCTTCATTATTCATTTAGGTGAATTTTATTGCTAATTTTTTTTCACTTTTTCTTTTTATATTTAATTCGTTCTAAAATTATGAAATGATAAGTATTGTTATAAAAATGAATCCTTTCAAAAATGAGCCTTATAAAAATTTTTTAAAAAATAATTATTTACTTTGTATTCATAATATTTAAATAAAGTCTAACATATTAAAATTGGATTAAAAGCCATTTAAATTCTTTTTGTTGTTTCATTATTTTTAAACTTGTGAATAAAATGGTGTAGTTATTCATATTTATTATTACTTGATTTAGGGTTTAGTGTAAGATGCTTTAAGGTTTAGGTTTTAGTATAGAAAACTTTAGAATTTAGAATTTAGAAATATATTGTTTAGAATTTAGGGTTGGATGGTTTAGAGCTCAAGATTGGATAATTTAAGTTTCATGATTAAGAAATCAGGGTTTGTGGTTTATTGTTTAGAGATTAAAATTAGATGGCTTGAGTTTTTCATTTTAAAATTGGATTGCTAAGAATTTTAATATTTAATGATAAGGGATTTAGTGTTTAGGATTGACATTTTCGATAAAATTTAAAAAATAGATACAGTGTTGATGACCAGATTTTTTATACTTAACAATGTTAATTTAGTTGTTAATTCATTTATGTATAGGTTAATTTAATAATAACGTAAATTATGTGTAGGTTAATGGTTAATGTGAACAAAAATATTTAAGTAATTCTTATTTAAATTTGTACTTGCTAGTAAATTATTTTTAAATAAAGATACGGTGAATAACTGAATTTGTAAAAAGTTATTGTTTTATTGGTTAGAATGGTTATTTGAATTTAGAATTTAATTTCTTGTTTGTTAGTTAAATTTAAAGCAGTTAATCTTTGATGATAGGTATGCTTATTTCTGGTCAAAATTTTATCTTTGCGTTGATGGAGGATTGCTGTTGGGACGTGACAAATTATGATGGTAGTAACATGTTGAGTGTTGTTGACGAAGAAATACTGAAAGTGATTCTAGTTAGGTACGAGGTGCTTGAATTAATAAAAGAAGATATGTTTTAATTAATAATTTATATTTGATACTTTCAAGGTTAATTTAAAGGTTAAGTACTAATTTCGTTCCTAAGGTCTGGGGTGAAAATTAAATTCGTCCTGAGCCTTTTTTTGTTATTAAAATCATCCCCAATGCTCAGAAATGCTTTAAAATCATCCTTCCCTCCACGAAACAAAATTTTTGGACACTTTTGCCCTTTTAGTTGTTACTGGCAGTTGAGCTTTTAATAAATAAAGTTTATTTATTTATTTATTTATTTTTATAACTGGTTGGTTGGAGAGGGTTGGGATTAAATCAAAATCTCATCCCNNNTTATTTATTTATTTATTTATTTATTTATTTATTTATTTATTTATTTATATAACTGGTTGGTTGGGGAGGGTTGGGATTAAATCAAAATCTCATCCCGAACCAATGTAACAGAGCAGCTATTAGGGTTCGCGAAGTTGGGTGGAGCCATGGCTACCGAGAGCTCACGGTCGCCTCGGAGTCGGTCATCTGCGCAGAAGAGGGAGCTTCTTTGTGGACATGGTGAGAGACCCGTGCTAAGAATTTCGAGAACGAAGAACAACCCTGGGCGACGATTGTGGGGCTGTGTCTACTATGAAGTTCGTTTTTTAAATTTTTGTTGGTGATTGATGACAATGTTTTGTTTGTTCTGGGTACTGACTCTGGTGGGATGCTGTAGATCAAAGAATAGTGTGAGTTCTTTCGATGGGCAGACACCAGAAGTAGAGAGTGAGGATCCGTAAGTTATAAGGATGAAGTGGAAAGTTGCGGCCCTGAAAGCAAAAGTGAGGGACATCGAGTGGATGTTCAAGGTTGCTGCAGTGTTGGGCACAGTTGGATGGGTTGGTTTATTTTTCTTCTGGTCGCAAATTTGGTTGAATCAGAGGCAGGGGCTACCATGTGTGATGCCATTGATAACCCCCATTTTTAGGGTTTATCATGCATAGAATCTAAGGGTTTTATCAATGATCTTCCACACTTATTCATATAAAACTGCATGATTTTGTGTCTCTTTTCCATTCTACCTCATAGATGAAAATATGCTTCTTTTGCATCAAAAATTGAGATATTGTAATCCTCCTCTATTACCATTAGTGCCTTGATCCATTTGTTAAGTGATTTCATAAGTTATAGGGCAAAAATGGCCAAGGGGAATGAAGGAAGCATGCATGAATGGAAGGAGCATGAAGTAAATCAAGGAATTGAAGATTGCACATGCGCGCGCATGCGCACCGTGAACGTACGCGTGGATGCGCTCATCCAGAGCCAGCGCAGTGGAGTCGAGTGAGGAGCCGGTGCGCTTATATGGCTGGGCCATATCCCTTATGACGCTCGCGCGCACCGTACGCCTGCGCGCAGATCGCAAAAGAACCCAAGGACGCGTACGCGTGCAGTGCGCGTACGCGTCGATGTGCGCACATGATTTTTTAAATGAAACACGTGCCCAATGATTTCAAGGGGTTCCCATGCCCTGTTTTGGAGCAGATTTTGGAGGGAAAAGCTTAAGAAGACCAAGGCTTAGGGGTGTTAGGAGAGAGTCATATTGGGAGATATTTTTAGGAAGTCAGTTACATTTTGTTTTTAGAGAGAGAAACTCCAACTTCTCTCTAGGTTTTCATCCTCCATTACAAATTTCCTTTGAGTTCTTGGTGAGATCTATTGCTAATTGACTTTTTGTTTTGCTATAGGTGTAGATCTACTCTTCTTCTACTCTTAATTGATGTTCTTTTGGTTCAATTTCTTAGATCTAGATTTGGTTCACTTTGTTACTTTGAATGTGGATTAATGAATTGAGGTTTCATTCAATTGTGTGATTGTTGATGATTCTTTGGAATAGATAGCTTTAATTCGATTCTCTTCTCTTAATTACCTCATGTTTTCTATAATTGCCTACCAATTGTTTGTGATAATGACAACTTTAGCTATAGAGTAGATTTCTCTCACTTGGCTTAGGGGTTGAGTTATTGGAGACACTTGAATAGTGGATATCAATTGTAGATTATGAATTGAGAATTGCTAATTGGCTTGGAGTGCACTAAAGCTAGACTTCCCTAGGGTGAGACTAGGACTTGTGACTCAAGTTAGTTACTCTCACTTGACTTTCTTCCATTGTTAGGGGGTTAACTAAGTGAAGCAATAATCAACTCCTATCATAATTGAAGGAAACTATAATGATGGAACTTCCAATGCTTACCCTTGGCCAAGGCTTTTATTTCCATTAATTGTTGATTGCTTTGCTAGTTTGAATTCTTGCACCCATTCTCAAAACCACAAAAGCTTTCATAATCAATGATGCACATTCTAAAGCAATTCCTAGGGAGAACAACTCGGGATCAATACTCTCAGTCATAGATTTTAGAATTGTTTGATGCGGTATTCGTATGTTGGTTAGATTATACTCACGATCGGATTTATCACTAGTTTCTAATCGGCATAAGAATATTTCCGTTCATCAAAATGGCGCCGTTGCCGGGGAATTGCTTATGTGTGCCATTCTATTGGTTAGTGTGAATATGTTGATATGTGAATACTTGCATTTCTCTCTTAATTGATTGTTTGCTTGTTTGATTGTTAGTTAGGATTAGTCTTTGTTTAGATGCCGATTGATGTCATGAGTTTCTTATCTCCTTCATTGTATGACGCGTTCACTACCAAATCCGAGCTTAGCACCCTTTGATTCGGAAATTGAAAGAACCTTGCTTCATATTAGGCAAGCTCGGAGGCGGTTGGTCTTTGAGGAAGGTGAAAAGGTTCTTACCAATTCACCAACCATATCATCTTCATCCAACGAAGGCACCAATTACTCTTCTGTTGATACTACTAATAGTTTTTCTTTTGATTTAGGTTTTGACAACATGGCCGCTCCAAGAAGAGTTACTCTCAAGGAAGCGGGTGCACCGGATTTTGTTCTCCAACCTCTACATGTGCTTCATCCCAATTTGAATGCAAACTTTGAACTCAAGACCGCTCTCATCAATCTCTTACCAAAATTCCACGGACTTCCCGCACAAGATCCAATTAGACACCTCAAGGACTTTCATGGTGTATGCTCGACTACTAGGCGGGAAGGATCCGATGAAGTGGCTATATGGTTGTTTACCTTTCCCTTCTCTCTTGAGGGAAGAGCCAAGGAGTGGTTCTATACCTTGCCTAGTGATGTTGTGTCTGATTGGGATTTGCTTAGGAGAGAATTCCTTGATAAGTTCATGTCCGTGGAAACGACGGACAAGCTAAGAAAGGAGATCTCATGTATTGTAAAAGGCGAGATGGAAACTTTGTATGAATATTGGGAAAGGTTTTGCAAACTTCTTGATTCATGTCCCAACCATATGATTGACACTCAAGTCTTGCTTAGCTATGTGTGCCAAGGCATGAGGGAGCAAGATAAGAATTTATTGGATACTTCAAGAAACGGTTCTTTGTCAAAGTATCGGACGGTGGAGGAGGCATGACAACTCATTACCGACTTGGCCGAGTTCACTCAACATGCTAGACGAAGAGTCAACCGTCCAAAGGCCGTGAATGAAGTTTCTTCTAGTGGTGAGACCGCTACCTTTACCAAGACTTTGTGTGAAATGACAAGCCTTCTAAAGCAACTCCAAGTGAATCAACAACCACCTCCATCTCAACAACAACCTTCACCTCAAAACCAACAATGTAAACAATTGGTCCCCCAAAGAGTGTGTGGCATTTGCTCATGCTACTCCCACTACACGGACGAATGTCCAAGTCTCCAAGAAGATAACACTCTAGCGGCTACCCACAACTTTTATGATCGCCCCTACTATGAACATTCCAATCAAGGATACCATAACCAAGGGAGCAACTATAACCAAGGGTACCCCCAACAAGGAGGCAACTATAGCCAATGGAGTAACAACTCCAATCAAGGATAGAGGGATAGCTCCAACCAAAGTTGGCGGGACAATTATCAACAAGGAGGAAGGGACAACGGAGGCAACCAAAGATGGAACAACAACACTTCACAAAACCGCTACTCACAAAACCCCCTAAACCAACAACCAAATCAAGGAAGGAACTATCAAACCTATATACCACCTCATAGACAACCACTTCCACCTAATCAACCCCAAGCACCACAAATTACCTACCCTTCCACATCTCCAAATCAAGATGACACACTCCGATCCATACTCCAAGGACAAAAGGAACTCCAAAACACCCTCAACTCAAGTCTTAATGGCCTCACTTCTACTCTCCAACCTCTCATTGCTCGCATGGAGCCACCTTCTATTCCCACTCCTCAAGCCTCAACCTCTAGTGCCATACCCTTTCAACCTTTGCCCAACCCCAAAGGTGGCATCAACGCCGTAACCTTGAGGTCCGGAACGCAATTAAAAGAAAGAGAGTCAACGGCATCTAACCCGATGAAAGTTGCTCAAGAAGAAGATGGAGTTGAGATAGAAAAAATTGAAAAGGAGGAGGAGTCACATGTAATAGTTGAAGATGAAGAACCACAACCAAGGAGTGAAGTCCCTAGAAAGGAGCAAATTTTAAAGGAAGTGGCTCAACCAATTCCATTTCCTACATTGGCAAGAAAGGCTAAGAAGCGTGTGGAGCTTGACCCAACAATGGTAAAGATGTTCAAAAAAGTGGAGGTAACTATCCCCCTCTTTGATGTTATACACCAAGTGCCTAAATATGCGAAATTTCTTAAGGACTTGTGTATGAACAAAGATAGAATTCATGAGTTAGAAACCATTCCATTGGGTAGTTCTATTTCGGCTTTGATGGGATCCATTCCGGAAAAGTGTGTTGATCCGGGTTCTTGCTTAGTTTCTTGTGTCATTGACGGAGTCCAATTCATTGATTGTATGTGCGACCTTGGTGCATACGTTAGTATTATGCCTCTTTCCATTTATCATCTATTGAAGCTCCCACCGTTGAAGCGGTCGGCGGCTAGGTTTGTCTTGGCGGACAAGAGCATAATAACCGTGTCGAGTATTGCGGAAGATGTGTTGGTCGACATAAAGGGTTTGATATTCCCAATTGATTTCCATATCATTGAGATGCCACCAAGCGAATCCGAGAGGGCATCATCTATCCTACTTGGGAAGCCATTTTTGAGGACCTCTAGATTCAAGTTGGATGCCCACTCGGGAACTTACTCATTCGAGATAGATGGGAGAGTTGTAAGTTTTAGTCTAGAAGAAGCAATGAGGCACCCACCGGAAAACCATTCCGTATTCCGACGTGATTTAATTGACACCATTGTGCCGGAAGTGCATTGTGCAAAGCTAGAAGAGAAAAATATGATTGAAGAAAATAGTGAAGATCCAGGTGAAGAAGTTCAAGCGGCAAGCCAAGAGAAAAAGCTAGAATTGAAGCCATTACCACCCCACTTAAAGTATTCATACCTTGATGAAGCCCACAAGTTTCTGGTAATTATAGCAAGGGAACTCAATCCTCAACAAGAAGAGAAGTTGCTACGCATTTTGAGGAAGAACAAAAGGACAATAGGGTGGAGTTTGGCGGATCTAGTGGGGATAAGTCCCCAAGTGTGTGAGTACCGTATCTTTTTGGAAGAGGAAGCTAGACCCATGAGACAACCTCAAAGGCGATTAAATCCTACTATTTTGGAGGTTGTCAAGAAAGAGGTAACACGGTTACTTGAGGCGGACATCATCTACCCTATTTCGGATAGTGAATGGGTAAGTCCCGTTCAAGTTGTACTTAAGAAGTTCGGGGTAACCACAATTAAGAATGAAAGCGAGGAGCTCATAGCAACACGGGTGCAAAACTCTTGGCGAGTATGCATAGACTACCGAAGGTTGAATGCGGCCACTAGAAAAGATCACTTTCCACTTCCGTTTATCGATCAAATGCTCGATCAATTATCCAGTAAGTCTCATTATTGCTTCCTAGATGGCTATTCGGGATACTTCCAAATACACATTGCTCTAGAGGACCAAGAAAAAACAACATTTACTTGCCCTTTTAGAACTTATGCCTACAAGCGTATGCCATTCGGCTTATGCAATGCACCGGCAACTTTCCAAAGGTGCATGATGAGCATCTTTGCGGATTTTCTAGAGCAATGCATGGAGGTATTCATGGATGACTTCATGGTATATGGTGATTCTTTTGATCATTGCTTGGATAGTCTTAAAAAAGTTTTGGAAAGATGTACTAACACCAACCTTGTCTTAAATTTTGAGAAATGTCATTTCATGGTCAAACAAGGCATTGATTTAGGACATATTGTTTCCAAAGATGGTATCTCCGTAGATCCGGCTAAAATTAATGTCATATCTAGTTTGTCTTACCCCTCTTCCGAGAGGGAGGTCCGCTCTTTTCTTGGACATGCAGGATTTTATCGGAAATTCATCAAGGATTTTAGCAAGGTAGCATTGCCTCTCTCAAGGTTGCTACAAAAGGATATTGAGTTTGATTTAAGCAAGGAATGCATGGAGGCTTTCGACAAGCTCAAGGTAGCATTGACCCAAGCTCCCATTGTACGAGGGCCGGATTGGAGTAGGCCATTTGAAATAATGTGTGATGCTTCAAATTTTGCCGTGGGAGCCGCGTTAGCACAACGCGAGGGTAAGAATCCATATGTCATAGCCTATGCATCAAAAATATTAGATGGAGCCCAATCCAACTACACTACTACCGAAAAAGAACTTTTGGCCATTGTTTTTTCCTTGGACAAGTTCCGAGCATATCTTCTCAGTTCAAGGGTGGTAGTGTACTCGGATCATGCGGCATTAAAGTACTTGTTGGCTAAGAAGGAATCCAAACCGAGATTGATTAGATGGGTTTTATTGTTGCAAGAGTTTGACTTGGAAATCAAGGATAGGAGTGGTACGCAAAACCTAGTGGCGGACCATTTAAGTCGCCTTGAACATACAAAAAACGATACTATTCCTATCAATGATTCATTTCCCTTTGAGGGCTTGCATGCAATCTCGGAAACCATTCCTTGGTATGCATCCATCACCAATTACTTAGTATCTCGATCCTTCCATCCTAATCTCTCCAAACACCAAAGGGATAAGCTAAAAAGTGAATCCAAATACTATGTGTGGGATGACCCATACCTTTGGAGATGTGGGGCAGATCAAATAATTCGGAGGTGCATTCCATAAACCGAATTCCACTCAATCTTGGAAGCTTGCCACTCCTCCGAAGGAGGAGGCCATTTTGGACCTCAAAGAACGGCAAGGAAAATCCTAGATTGTGGCTTTTGGTGGCCAACTCTTTTTAAGGACTCTTCTCATTTTTGTAAATCTTGTTCTCAATGCATTAGATTTGGTAATATCTCTAAGAAGAATGAAATTCCTCAACGAACCATGCTATTTTGTGAGATTTTCGACGTGTGGGGAATTGACTTCATGGGGCCATTCCCAAATTCTAATGATTTTCTCTACATTCTACTCGCCGTTGATTATGTGTCCAAATGGGTGGAAGCGATACCCACCCGGACGGATGATGCTAATGTAGTCCTTTCTTTTGTGAGAAATAATATCATTTGTAGATTTGGGTCGCCACGAGAAATCGTGAGTGACCAAGGTTCACACTTTTGCAACAGAAGAATGGAAGGACTCATGAAGAAGTATAGCATCATGCATAAAGTAGCCACAGCCTACCACCCACAAACAAACGGCCAAGCCGAGGTTTCTAATCGGGAGATTAAACGTATCTTGGAAAGGATTGTGAAACCCAATAGGAAAGATTAGAGTGCCAAGCTCACCGATGCATTATGGGCCTACCGAACGGCATACAAAACGGCAATTGGCATGAGTCGCTTTCGGTTGGTGTATGGCAAAGCTTGCCATTTGCCGGTGGAAATAGAGCACAAGGCGTATTGAGCCATCAAGGAGTGTAATCCGAGTTTGGGTGGAGCCGAAATTGAGAGGAAGCTATAATTAGCGGAGTTGGAATGTTTGAGGCTTGAAGCTTATGAGAACTCTAGACTTTACAAGGAAAAAATGAAAGACGTGCATGATAGGAACATAAGAGGCAAAGAATTTAAAGCCAGTGATCTAGTCCTTCTTTACAATTCTAGATTGAGATTGTTGCCCGGTAAACTAAGGTCAAAATGGGAAGGCCCATATCAAGTAGTGAAGGCGAAACCCTATGGGGTTTACCATTTGTGCCATCCTTCAAGGTCGGATATCTTCAAGGTCAATGGGCACCGTCTCAAGTTGTATCATGGTGAACAAATGAAGAGCAACAAAGAGATTGAGGTATTCCTTTTGGAAGACACACCTCTGGGCAAAGAGCAATGAACAAGTGAAAGTCCAGCTTAAGGACATTAAACAAAAGTGCTAGGTGGGAGACACCCCACCATGGTGAGATCTATCCTTTCCCTCCTTTGTGTACCATTTTTTTTCATTCTTTTTTTTTTGAATTCTTCATTGTTTTGTAATTGTTTAGCTACACTTTTGCTTGATTAGCATTGCTTGTGCCTACCTCGGATAACTTGTTCATTAAGACTTGCATTGATTTTTCCATGAATGACTTGATTATGTGGTAGAAGCACATTCCTGTTTAGGTTTTGCATTGATTTTGGTTGTTCTTGGCCTTTTTGGCTTGTTTGGCCAGTGAATAAATGATAATTAGGTATTTTTTCTATTCATTCAAAAAAAGGGGGGGAGGGGGGCACGCACGCGCGCACTGTGCGCGTATGCGTCCCTAGGCCTTCGCAACCCCTGGGCCATTTACCAGAGTTGTGCAAATTCTGGGCCAGCTTTGGGCCCTGGGCATAACCAACATCACGCGTGCGCGCACGAGACGCATACGCGTCCATGTCAATTCACGCAAAAACACACGTGCGCGCACTAGCCGCGTACGCGTCATTACTGCGTTTTGCGACCACTTGGTTAGAGCAATGACTTCTATTCTAGAAAACTAGAATTTTACGGCAAACCTACCAATTTTAAAATTTGAAAATCTTTTGATGCTTAACTTGTTTGAAGAATGTATTTTGGAACATGGGATTTGAGCCAAGACCACAAGCAAGTGAGTTTTGAGCCTAATGGTGTGGTTACATCTTATAACCACTTATTTTTCCTTCTTGTGTGAAATTGTTCTCTTCCTATGATTGTGATCTTTGATTTGTTTAATTCTATATGTCCGTTATTCCTTGTATTCATGCATGTGTATGATTGAGGCCATCATTTCATTAGCTCACTTACCCAAATAGCCTTACCTTTTATCTCCCATTGTTAGCCACTTCGAGCCTATGATTAACCCACTTGTTCTTAATTTAGCACATTATAAGCCTTAAAGCGGAAAATAATAAATGTCCTTATTTGGATCTTTGATTGGCTTAAGCTAGTGTGTGTGTGTGTATTATTCAAGTGCGGGAAAACTTGGGACATTGGGTGAATAAAAAGGTAGCCTTGTATTTTTATTGAAATGATTAGGAATTGAGTACATGCTCATGTATTGATAAAATGTATAGATATTATGCATTGATGTTAAAGAAAAGAAAAGAGAGAAAAAAAAAAAAATATATATATATATATATATATATATATATATATATATATATATATATATATATATATATATATATATAGAAAAAGAAAGAAACAAAGAAAAAGAAAGAAATAAAAAGGGGACAAAATGCCCCAAAGCAAAGCTCAATAAGGATCAATGCATAAGTGTTGTGAAATGAAAAGAAAATTCATGAGTATGTTAAAAAGTGAAGAATGGGTAGTTAGGATAGCTTTTGAATTGTATAGGATGTCATAGGTTAGGTGGGAAGTTTAAGCTTATCAAAGATTCAAATTTCAAGCTCATTTGACCAAATATGTACCCTTACCTTGACCCTAGCCCCATTACAACCTAAAGAAAAGACCTCATGATACTTGCATGCATGCATGGAATATATGTTGATTGTTAGAAGAAAAATAAATTTTGGAAAAAGCATGAAGTAGGGAAGGATTGAGTGATCAACCCTATACACCGAGCGAATAGAGTGCAAATACTTCCGGTGAGGGGTTCGAAGCTCAATTCCTTATTCCCGGCTCTCGCGGGCGTTCTTCATACAAGTCATGCATATTTTATTCTGATAACTAGAATTGGTAGAGTTCATACATTGCCATAATTTTGCTCTATGTGCACATACATATGTGTCTTCTAGAAAGATTGAATTACTCCTGGCCAAGTAGATAGTAGCATGCACCCTAGTAGCATTCATATAGGTAGATCGCATCCCATGAGTCCTACACCCTTGTAGTCCTTTGATCTTTTGCTTTCCCATAGCATGAGGACATGCTATACTTTAAGTGTGGGGAGGTTGATAACCCCCATTTTTAGGGTTTATCATGCATAGAATCTAAGGGTTTTATCAATGATCTTCCACACTTATTCATATAAAACTACATGATTTTGTGTCTCTTTCCCATTCTACCTCATAGATGAAAATATGCTTCTTTTGCATCAAAAATTGAGATATTGTAATCCTCCTCTATTACCATTAGATACCTTGATCCGTTTGTTAAGTGATTTCAGAAGTTATAGGGCAAAAATGGCTAAGGGGAATGAAGGAAGCATGCATGAATGGAAGGAGCATGAAACAAATCAAGGAATTGAAGATTGCACATGCGCGCGCACGCGCACCATGCGCGTACGCGTGGATGCGCTCATCCAGAGCCAGTGCAGTGGAGCCGAGCGAGGAGCCGGCGCGCTTATATGGCTGGGCCATATTCCTTATGACGCTCGCGCGCACCGTACGCCTGCGCGCAGATCGCAAAAGAACCCAAGGACGCGTACGTGTGCAGTGCGCGTACGCATCGATATGCGCACATGATTTTTTAAATGAAACACGTGTCCAGCAATTTCAAGGGGTTCCCAGGCCCTGTTTTGGAGCAGATTTTGGAGGGAAAAGCTTAAGAAGACCAAGGCTTAGGGGTGTTAGGAGAGAGTCATATTGGGAGATATTTTTAGGAAGTCAGTTATATTTTGTTTTTAGAGAGAGAAACTCCAACTTCTCTCTAGGTTTTCATCCTCCATTACAAGTTTTCTTTGAATTCTTGGTGAGATCTGACTTTTTGTTTTGCTATAGGTGTAGATCTACTCTTCTTCTACTCTTAATTGATGTTCTTTTGATTCAATTTCTTAGATCTAGATTTGGTTCACTTTGTTACTTTGAATGTGGATTAATGAATTGAGGTTTCATTCAATTGTGTGATTGTTGATGATTCTTTGGAATAGATAGCTTTAATTCGATTCTCTTCTCTCAATTGCCTCATGTTTTCTATAATTGCCTACCAATTCT
The DNA here is from genome assembly GCF_000816755.2 of Arachis ipaensis. Lineage (NCBI taxonomy): Eukaryota > Viridiplantae > Streptophyta > Magnoliopsida > Fabales > Fabaceae > Arachis > Arachis ipaensis. The sequence goes on from NC_029788.2 coordinate 36,759,387, forward strand.
TTGTGATAATGACAACCTTAGCTATAGAGTAGATTTCTCTCACTTGGCTTAGGGTTGAGTTATTGGAGACACTTGAATAGTGGATATCAATTGTAGATTATGAATTGAGAATTGCTAATTGGCTTGGAGTGCACTAAAGCTAGACTTCCCTAGGGTGAAACTAGGACTTGTGACTCAAGTTAGTTACTCTCACTTGACTTTCCTCCATTGTTAGGGGGTTAACTAAGTGAAGCAATAATCAACTCCTATCATAATTGAAGGAAACTATAATGATGGAACTTCCAATGCTTATCCTTGGCCAAGGCTTTTATTTCCATTAATTGTTGATTGCTTTGCTAGTTTGAATTCTTGCACCCACTCTCAAAACCACAAAAGCTTTCCTGATCAATGATGCACATTCTAAAGCAATTCCTAGGGAGAACGACCCGGGATCAATACTCTCGGTCATAGATTTTAGAATTTTTTGATGTGGTATTCGTATGTTGGTTAGACTATACTCACGATCGGATTTATCACTAGTTTCTAATCGGCATAAGAATATTTTCGTTCATCAGCCATTGAAGTATGGTTGATGAAATTAGGGGAGAATATAGGGTTCACTTTGGATGTTTTGAGTGAATATGAGTTTTGTAAATTGAGTGAACCTTTTCAGATTGTGACTCAGCTTTGCTAAAGTCGCCAATTAGAGGTGTCCAGGGTTCTTAAGCACACTCTTTTTTTTTTTTTTGCTTTAGACCCTGACTTTAACCGCTCAGTCTTAATCTCTATGGTCTCTAGATGAGCCTCAGAGTCCTTTGGTTCCTCAGAGGGAAGCTCCTTATTGATCACTGGACGTCCCAGGAGGTCCTCCTCCTTGGGATTCACGTCCTCTCTTCTCCTCACAGGTTCGGCCATGGCGCTTATGTCAATGGCCTTGCACTCTCCTTTTGGGTTCTCTTCTGTATTGCTTGGGAGAGTACTAGGAGGGACTTCAGTGATCCTTTTACTCAGCTATTCGAAAAAACAATTTTTGAAAAAGAGTTAGTGATTTTTGAAAATAGTTTTTGAAAAAGGTTAGTATTTTTTTCGAAATTTTTTTTATATAAAAAATAAAAATAATTAGTTAATAAAAAAGAAATTTTGAAAAAGAGGGAAGATATTTTCGAAAATTAAAGAGAGAGAAAGTTAGTTAGGTAGTTTTGAAAAAGTTAAGAAACAAACAAAAAGTTAGTTAGTTAGTTGAAACAACTTTTTGAAAAGATAGGAAGTTAGGAAGTTAGAGAAGATATTTTGAAATCAAATTTTTGAAAAAGATAAGAAGATATTTTTGAAAAGATATGATAGAAATTAGTTTTGAAAAAGATTTGATTTTTAAAATCACAATTAATGACTTGATTCACAAGAAATCACAAGATATGATTCTAGAACTTAAAGTTTGAATCTTTCTTAACAAGCAAGTAACAAACTTCAAATTTTTGAATCAAGACATTAATTGTTATTGATATTTTCGAAAATTTGGTATAAAAATAAGAAAAAGATTTTTGAAAAATATTTTTGAAATTTTCGAAAATAACTAAGAATTTTGAAAAAGATTTGATTTTTGAAAAAGATTTTGAAAAAGATAAGATTTTCAAATTGAAAATTTGATTTGACTCATGAGAAACAACTTGATTTTAAAAATATTTGAAAAAGTCAACTCAAATTTTCGAATTTGATGAGAGAAAAAGGGAAAGATATTTTTTTTTTATTTTTTTGAATTTTTATGAAAACATGAAAATTATGCAATGCATGAAATTTTTAGATCAAAACAATGAATGCATGCAAGAATGCTATGAATGTCAAGATGAACACCAAGAACACTATGAATGTCAAGATGAACACCAAGAACATATTTTTGAAAAAATTTTTAATGCAAAGAAAACATGCAAGACACCAAACTTAGAATTCTTTAATGCTTAGACACTAAGAATTCAAGAATGCATATGAAACACTAAACAACACAAAACAAAAACTCATCAAGATCAAACAAGAAGACTTACCAAGAACAACTTGAAGATCATGAAGAACACTATGAATGCATGAATTTTCGAAAAAAATGCAAGATGCACATGCAATTGACACCAAACTTATGATATGACTCAAGACTCAAACAAGAAACACAAAAATATTTTTGATTTTTATGATTTTCTAATTTTTTTTGGATTTTTATTTTATATTTTTCGAAAAAATATTTTGGAAAAGAAAATAAAGATTCCAAAATTTTTAATATGAATTCCAGGAATCTTATGCTCTAAAGCTCCAATCAAAGGGTCAGGCATGGCTTAATAGCCAGCCAAGCTTTAGTATGTAACTCAGACATGACACGCCTGACATTCCTTACATTCAATAGCCAATTGGCTAAGAAAGATAAAGAAGCTCTTCTCTTGAGTATAAGAATTGAGACATGGCTTTACAGCCAGCCAGGCTTCAACATGCTCCATGAAACACTAGAATTCATTCTTAAAAATTCTGAAAGGAAAATATATTTTTGAAAACATTTTTTTTTTCAACTCTGGTTTTGGATCCTTTTCTGGCGCTGGACGCCAGATTTGGGCAGAAGGCTGGCGTTGAACGCCAGTTTACGTCATCAATTCTTGGCCAAAGTATGGACTATTATATATTGCTGGAAAGCCCTGGATGTCTACTTTCTAACGCAATTGGAAGCGCACCATTTCAAGTTTTTTAGCTCCAGAAAATCCACTTTGAGTGCAGGTAGTTCAGAATCCAACAGCATCAGCAGTCCTTCTTCAACCTCTGAATCTGATTTTTGCTCAAGTCCCTCAATTTCAGCCAGAAAATACCTTAAATCATAGAAAAACACACAAACTCATAGTAAAGTCCAGAAATGTGAATTTAACACAAAATCTATTAAAAATATCCCTAAAAGTAACTAGATCCTACTAAAAACATACTAAAAACAATGTCAAAAAGCGTATAAATTATCCACTCATCAAGTTGTATTGTGATGTGTTTGAATGAATATGTGCATTGACAGAGTGTGTGTTAATGAGATTGGTTTAGGGTGTTAGTGATTAATTATGTGAGTGAACTGCTATCCTTGTAATTTGATAATTAATTGGAAATGAAAATTTATCTGTTTGCTTGGAATTCATAATGAAGAGCTGTGTTAATCAACTTTAAAGCACATGAACTGACATTAAACAGAACCATAAGCTTATTAGGCAGAACACAACTATGTGAAATTCATTAATAAGCATAGAAAAATAACACCAAATGGTGGAAACCTAAGTCACCATCAATTCTATTACATGGACCCTGATCAAAATATTGTCTAGTTAAAGGGAAACAACAACAAAAGATGGATACCTATGACATCCAGAGACCTAGAGCAACTCTGTTGCAATCTAAGAAACATGAAGCATAAAATCTATTAGGTAAGTTTCAGACCAAAAAAAGTGTCACAAACATTGGATCTACTCAAGTCAGCAATACATTAATAACATCACACAACTAAAATTTTCACGAACGTCTAAAGTTTTCCCCAAAGTCTTGGTGGAAGTTTTGCCATGAGCCTCAGCTTTCTTGGAGATACATGAAGTGGAATTCTATGACTGAAGGAGACAGTCCTAGCTGGTTGGCTCGAGCTGGATGCATCCTTCTCCTTTGGTACTGGTGGTTGCTGTGTAGAGTTTCTGATGGGATTTATCTTGGGCCTTCGGTGGACAGTACCTGCTGGTGGTGTGTTGGGCCTAGGTGATGGTGGTTTGGGCTTGGACGTGGAATGGGTTGACTTGGGTCTCGATCAATGTCCTTTGTCCCCCTATATACTCCAATGTCCCATTGTCATATCCAAATTGACCACCATGGTAGACAGTCAGGTTAAAGATTCCCATTCCCTAAAATGAAAAAACAAAAAACTATAAATCACGCCCTACCAGTTTTTTTAAACCACCAAAATCCATCACACATTATTAAGTTCATGCTTCAAAACACCGAAACAAATGCTGCATACATACCTGCTTCGAGATGACTACCACGAGAATGAGCTCCTCTCACACTCTTGCCCACGCAATCCAAATGGAGTGATGCTACTCCTCAGGCAACCACGAACCTCTGTCATTGAAAGTGAAAGATCAGTTTCCAAGTGTGTAACGTTATTCAGACACTGAAGCCCTTTCGTGGGAATAAAAACGAAGCATCAAAGGGTTCAGGGGAAAAATTGTCATTAAATTTTGTTTAATATAGGGGAGGATGATTTTAAAGTGTTTTGGAGAGTTCGGGATGATTTTAATAACAAAAAAAAAGTCAGGGACGAATTTGATTTTTGCCCCAGACCTTAAGGACGAAATTAGTACTTAACCCTTAATTTAGTAATGTATAAATATTTTAGTATTTTACTATATATAATTATGTAGGTATTTGTCGACTGAAAATCAACCACAATGACGGCATGAGGAATGGAGGTAGTGTGGAGGGGCTGATGGCTAGGTTTCTGACGGTCTAAGAAGAACTTAAAAACTGGAGACGAGGGTCCAAATGGTGAGGAGGAATAAGTCCACTTTTTCTATCGGACCCTAATGATTTTAAACAAAACATATTCAAATAATCCCAAACCCACAAAATACTAAATTTATTATTTTCGTTTTTCAAATCCAGGAAAAAAAAACTTGGACTGGCCCAGAAACTTATCTCCATTAAAGAAAAACAAAACAAAAAACAGCTCATCATTATCATTCATAATTAATAACTAATCACACGTTTAACAACTTTACATCATTAAATACTTTAATTCACCCACTGCAGTGGGATCCACACCCTGCAACAAGATCAGCTTCTGTCTTCCACTATAGATTTAATTGCACTATCTCTAAAAACTTGTTCTACAAAGAGAATGGCAACAAATTTCTACACATGTAGAAGGAATCTCTCTTCTACATGATAGAATTCACCATATAAGAATAATGAAAAGGGAGTGTCAAAAGTTACAAAATATTCAAGCTCCGGGCTTAACCTGCGAAGCCAAGGTTAGCCAGAGAATATTTACATAAGTATAAATAACCCAAAATATCCCAAAACAGATAAAACAACATGTTTCTCCACGTCGACCTCCAAAAAAGGACAAAATAAAGTTAAATATATAGAGGAGAATCTAAATACAGAATAATAAACTTATAAGACCAAAATATGGAGTTCCATGATATAACACTTCGCTTACAGAATGACTTCCAGACGCTTATCGAGATGCCTCTCAACCTGCATCTGAAAAATAACAATATCGTATGGGATAAGAACCAGAGGTTCTCAGTATGGTTAAGGTTCCCACATATATAATAAATAAGGTCCCGGAAAAGCCAAAGGCAATCCTTGAACGCCGACACTTAGATTATAAAACTTAAATATTTAAGACGGAAACCATAAAAGGAGTAGTTTTCTAAGGTTCTAAATGTGGTCAAATTCCTAATCAAAACCCTCAATCCTCCGCCTTTCCTCCAATCCTCCAAACTCCAGCGGAACGACACAGACAAACAAACAAACAAAGGCAAACATAATTAGAGTACAATTAATGCAAGTAGTAAGTATAACAATTAGGCATACTAATTCACATAGGTACACCCAATAAATGCACAAACAAGCAAATCAAACATATGCCTATGATGCATGTCTGTCCTATGGCTGATGAGTCTCATCTGTTGGTTATATAGTCGAACCCGACATGTCCTAGTAGCTAACCATGGACAAAACACCACAACATGGAACAAGTATTACTCGTCTCCCCATCCCGGTGTTTCACCCAACCCATAATAGGTATTACTCATCTACTCAGGTAGATGGCTCAAACCATAACTCGGGTAGGAATTACTCGTCTATCCACAGGCCATGACTCGGATAGGAATTACTCGTCTACCCATAAAATCGCATCTCGGATAGGAATTACTTGTCTATCCTCAAAATCTCATCTCGGAAAGGAATTACTCATCTATTCAGAAAAGCATAACTCAGATAGGGATTACTCGTCTATCCTCCAAACCACTATCCATTATCTCAACATTTAAAAATATATTCATACATAATTTCTCATCAAACTCATTCATGATCATCTCATGATATCACAATCCATCAACATCGCATCATTCTCAATCATGTCTTATTCATTATTTTTAACATCTCATCAAATCAATCAGTCACTTCTCAAGCTCGTACTTGCCACTTCATTGCCAATTATCATTGTTTAACTTTAAATGTGTCCTAGGGATAACTTTTGCTTAGCTACGTTCATACATAATGCCAAATTTAGACATATCCTTTGAATCTAAATCAAAGTTTTATCGCATTTGGATTAGAATTGAATTTGATAACAAATTCAATAAAAATCTGCTGCTGCACTTAAGAAGATTCAGAAAAACACAACAGGCAGCTCTGTATTTGAAAATTCTATAATAAATTTAATTCTAATCCGTTACTTCTAGATTTTGGTGAGGATATATTCTACACCGTTAAGTTTTAGGAAAAATAAGTTTCAGGTTCATATCAGTTTGTTTGGTTAATTAAATGTCAATTGGAAGTGCTGCCCTATTTCTAGTAATTAGTTCTGAATTTTTTGCAAACAGCCCAGCTTCCAAGAGACATAACTAACTCTACAAAATAGCTATGGACATGAAATTTGTACTCAATTAAAGTAGACCCACATATTTTCAAAATCCCTTGGAAGCAACTCAAAATTTTAAATAAGTCAAAAGTTCTAGTGGCTGAAAATTGATACGGCAGAACCAGAAAACCAGGAAATTATGCAGCAACCACTAAATTTCAAAAATTCATATCTTCCAAACCACTTGGCCAAATTCTCTGAAATTTTTATGGAGAAATTTTGGCTTCTTGAAATTTGATATAAAATAATTTGGATAAAAAATCATATCTAGATTACTCCCAGTCTTTATTCTAAGTTGCTGTTAAATATGCAGAAAAATATGCATTAAGTAACTTACCAAAACCCCGCACTATATACCAAAATTTTCATATATATTTTCTATAATACCTCAACCAAAAAAACATCACTCACATTTACATACATCATATCCATGCCTCAATATACACATACAAACCATGCCAATCTTAATTCATTATACTTACCTGGACTTACCGGTCATGGCCTTGGGCCCAAATCTCACCAATATTCATCATCACAATCGTCATACATCATATTTCATACCATCAACATTCATCATCATACCCAATCATACAACACACATACATATACATTCAACATACAATCCAACCACTCAACTCAACAATACTAACAACAATTCACTAATCCTCAATTTTCCATATCATACAATTTATCCTATGGTCATCTAACCTAAGTTTTCAGGACACATTACATATTATATACGAGAGACCAAAATCATACTTTGGCTGATTCCTCATAAAATTCAGAACGTCACCATTTTTCACTGTTTCACAAAACCCAATCTTCCAAGGTCACACCGAACGGGTCTCCGGTTTCCCAAAATCCAATATCAAGTCTCCAACTTCATTAATTTGTCTCTAAAATGCAAAATCTAAACTAATTTCACAAAATAACACTAAAATTACCATAAAGTTCACTAATTAGATAATTTGAAAAGGATTAAACGTTCTTCACCTTACCTACAGAAGATCAAAGCAAGACCCAACATATTCTCAAGGCAAATATGATCCTAAACATCAAGATTTAACCAAATCTCAACACATGCACTCATTAATTTTCAAAATTAAGGGAGGAGAAATTGGAAATGTAGACTTGGTTTCCTTACCTAATGGAGTATTGAGCTTTGTAGAGCTCATCACTGTGGACGCGTGGCCACAAACAGTGCGGCGATTGGAGCTAGAAGTGAAAAATTATGTTGAATTGAAATCAAACCAAGGGTTTGGTGTTCGTGCTCTATGTTCTTTCCTTCCTAAGGCTGCTTCAGCGTGTTTCAATGTGTGGCCAAAGAGAAATGAGCTGAAGCTCATGAGTATTAGTTCTTTGAGTTGGGCCTTGGGCCCAATACGAGGCCGATTTGCCCGGTTCGGCCCAATCTTGGCCAAATTCTTAAAAATTAGTGTCAAAATTCTTATTTTAATTAGCTCTATGTCATTAAACTATAAAATTTTATTTTCTAATTTGTTAAAATAATAATAAATTTATTTACTAATTATTTACTAATTTCTCGGGTTTTACAAATCTCACTGTCTCTCCGTGTACGGGAATGACCTCGTCCACGAGTAGCCATTCAGGTTCCTGTCCACACCAAAAAATTGATATTAAGGCAATCAGTCTCAATATCTCTAGTGTTTCAATTATCCCAAAAAGGCACACACAAACAAGCATGCTATGCATATCAAGCAAATAACCTAAATAGCATGATAGAAAATCCGCTCTGATACCATAAATATAACACCCTGTTACCCTAAGCTCTACCTCTAGCCGTAAAGCAAAGGATAATAAGGCATCACGACAGTTCTAAAGCTCACACATTTATAAATATAGAAGGAAATAGTAATACTAGGAGCTTGATGGGTTGGAAACGAATTCCAACACCTAAAACTCACTGGCAAGTGTACCGGGTCACATCAAGTAGTAAAACTCACTTAGAGTGAGGTCGATCCCACAGGGATTGATGGATCAAGCAACTTTAGTGGGTGATTAGTTTAGTCAAGCTAACATTGAAGTGAAATTGGATGAAATGTAGCCAATAGAAAGTAAATAGAAAGGAAAATTAAAGTGCAGAAAGTAAAGTGACTGAAAATTGTAAATGGTAGAATGTAAATTGAACAGAAACTTAAATGACAAGAAATGTAAATTGCATCAAATGTAAAAGGGGTTGGGTGCTAGAAAATAAAGAAGGTAGTAGATCAAAGCTTAGAGCAATTGCAGGAAATTTAAACTTGCAGGAAGAGTAAATCAGATCATGAACAAAAATGTAAAATGCAGAACAATTGTAGAAGAGTTAAATTGCAAGAAATGTAAAATGGAAGCAATGAGAACAGAAAGCAATGGGGATCAAAGATCAAAATCAAGCTCAATGTAAATTGAATTGTAAACTTGTAGCAAAAGGAAATTGCAGAAGAGAAGATTCAGAAACTCAAACTTCATAAACCAAATTGACAATTGCAAAAAAAGTAAAAGTGTTTCAAAGAGAATTCTCTATTCTACCCTACTCCTAATGCTCTAACAGAGTCAGCCTCCTTAACAGAGATGAAAATGATGCCTTATATAGGCTTTACAAAATGAAAATGAAAATGAAATTGAAAATAAATTACAACTAAATGAAATTCCTATTCTAACTTGTTCTTGTGCCTTTGAGTGATGATGTGGGCTTTGCTTGCTTTGGATTTGGGTTGACATTGGCCCTAATTGATCACTTGTGATCTTGAGGAGAAATCTGCGTGCAAATTGGATTGTTGGTGCTTCACGTTTGAGTCAACGTTTGGGGGCAAACGTGGACTCAAACGTCTTCGCAAGGAAGTTAGCAAAAACCAGCAATCTGCTGTCATTGGCGTTTGACCTCACGTTTGAGGTCAAACGTGAGCGCAAACATTGAAGCTTCTCCAAGGCAATCTTTAGCCAACGTTTGACCTCACGTTTGAGGCAAACATTGCTCCTCCTCCAGGGTGTTCTTAAGCCAACGTTTGACCTCACGTTTGTGGCAAACGTTGGCGCAAACGATAAGCTCCTCCCAGGGTATTCCTTAGCCAACGTTTGACCTCATGTTTGAGGCAAACGTTGGCACAAACGTTGAGCTCCTCCCAGGGTATTCCTTATCAATCATGCATGCATTTAACGCCTTATCAATCAATAATTCCAATTAACGTGAAGCTTTATTTGTTCATTTGCTAATTGCATTAGTGATTAAAGATTCATGCATTGCTCTCATTGGCCATAGCATTCATGATTTGCCAATTGTATTTCATTTATTAATAATGCCATTGCATTGATATTACATGGTTCATGATGGCATCATTAATTAAATGCATGCATAAGGCATTAATAATTAAGTGCATGCATGCTCATGATAATGAATGCATAAGGCATTAATGCATGCCATGGCTTCATGGTCATCGGCCACACTTTTAAAAGCGTGGCCTAGGATTCCAAAGCGTGCTCAATCTTCAAAGCGTGCCGAAAATTCTTCTTTTCTTCTTTTTAGCTTATTTTGTGCTCTTTTGCTTCTTTTTCTTCTTATTTCCTATAAAATTTATAAAATCAAAAGATCAAGGAAATATACTATTTAAGCACAAAAGAATGCAATATTTAAGCACTAATTATTGATTTCTTGTATGAAAAAGCATAGAAAAACATGACATGGTGACATGTCATCAGAGCCCGATGAAGGAATAAAGTTTAAATCCGCATAAAGTGGAATTACAAAGCCCAGAGCGTTTACACACGATAACTAAAAATATACAGGCACAAGATACAACATGAGACTTAATATAACAATAGTCAAGATATATATATATATATATAGAGTACTAGCCACAGCCCGCGGAGTAACTGAGTTTTTGAGTTAAAACAGCTTATATAACTTATCTCTCAAAGTAAGCCTCTAGGGCAACAGAGTATAATAACAAAAGTGAGAGAAAGTACAACATAATAACCAAAATACAAGATAATAAAAGATAATCCGCTCTGTCACCATCCGCAAACTCACCGAGGTGGGTTGCCACCTGCATCTGAAAAAATAACAACAACATATGGTATGAGAACCGGAGGTTCTTGGTATGGTAACAGTGCCCAATATATAAGATATAAGGTTCTAGGATACCAAAGGTAATCCTAGAACTTCACATCAACAGATATTCAAGCTTAACAAAAATAAACAACTTAAACCATAAACAAGGTTATCTAAACTTAAAGAATTCCTAACTAATACTAATCACACCGCTGTATCCCACAGCCTTCACCCTCCTAACCTCCTTGCGATATTCCATCGCCGCCACCTACCTAACCTCCTCAGCACCAAACAGTCACAGATAATTCAAGCAAGTAAGACACAAATAATATACATGTACAGCGAGTAAAACAATTAGCAAGTAAGCATATTATACATTTAGGCAAGAGATACAAGTAGGCAAAGCAAACAAAACACATAATAATGCACATGATGAATGCCTGTCCTATTGGCTCGTGATATCACTTTTCGGTCCATAAATGCAAACCTAACACATCCTTTTGGATGTCACCTTTCTGCCACATCCGAGGATATAGCACCTGGCAAGCTTTGGTTCCGTGGATATAGTACCTGGAACACTATCGTTCTGAGGATATAGTGTTTGGCACACTTGCATGCTCTGAGGATATAGTGCCTGGCACACTCTTGTGGCAGAGAAGGAAAACAACGACAACAACAATAGTTTCATCATAAATCGTCCAAGGATATAGTGTCTGGCACACCTTCAACATCCAACCAGTCCAACAATCTCAATTCATCACTAGTTTCCATTCCCTCAATTTTATCATTAACTATCATCACCTCTCAAGCCCTCTGAGTCACCACTAATATAGTATTCTGCCCGCTCACCCACAACTACAGGAACATAATTTTCCGTCTTCTAAACTCATACAGAATTTACCAATTTATATTAACTAGCCCATCTTCACTAGTCTTAGAGTCTAATTACTAGACACAAGTCTTAAAGAAGAGTTATGGAATTTTGGAAAGCTAGGGAGTCTCAAAAGTGAAGAAAAACACATTTTTTGCAAAAGCAGGGGTTGTGCATACGCGCCCTCTATCGTGCGTACGAACACGTTGAAGACGAGACGTCCGCGTGCGCATGCCAATATGCCGCATAGGCATACAAGAAAATTGGGCCATCTCGCGTCTGCATACATGTGCCGCGTACGCGGGAGTACTGGACAGAGGCCACCATCCACATATTAGGCATGGGTCCACGTACGCATGTATCTCGGAATCCAGAAAAAGTTAAGTTGCAGAAATTTCAATTTTTCAGTTTTAGATCCCAAACTTTAAACGTTCATAACTTCCTCTACAAAACTCCACTTTTCTCAAACTTTATATCAATTTAAAGCTCTTTAAATAATATTTAATTTAAAACATTTTTCAACCAATTTCAAAAACTAAGACTCAAGTTATGATCCGCCAGAATTCACCAAAAATAGATTTTTACCAACGGAGACAATTCTCAAATTTTTCAAAACTTCCAAACCCAACCAACTCAAACATACTCAAATCAACCCCAAAATCATTATAGACACTTCCCAAAAATTTATCAGTCACCTAACTATCAAAGCCTCTTAATATTCACCTCCTTCAACTTCAATTCCTCCTAAATTCACACCAAAATTCCTCAATCATTTATTCTCAACATGAACCACAACAACCAACAATCTATATCATCATCAACAATCATCTTCAACCTCAACACCCAACATTATAACTCATCAAGGCATCATACTCTTCAATAATCATCATCTACCAATATATATATACATATCATATTATTCAAATTCATACAACCTCCATTTAAACCTCAATCAAACATAGCATTTATATATAATTAATTATACAACCACACTATTCAAACCTATCTTAAAGGCCACTAGCCTAAGTTTCACGAAACATTATATACTACATAAAGAAAACTAAAATCATACCGTGGCCAATTATCTTCCATGCACAAAACCACTTTACCACAAGCGTTCAAGCCCTCACCCAACACCAAACAACACCAAGAACACTCTATATCATGAAAAACAGCAAGAATCAAAGCTAGGGTTGATGACATTCAACTAAATACAAGGGTTTAGTGATATCTTACCTTATCTAACGAGTTTTGGGATAAAACCCACTACTCACCCAAGCTAGATTACACCTATACAATTATAACACAAAGAAACTCAACAATCCAAAGAGGTATTTTCAAAAATGACATGGGCAGAGAAGCTGGAAAGAAAAGAGTGAGTTTATTACCACTTTGTTCAAATAAAAATGAAGAGCTCAACAAGAGCTTCATGTGGCCGCAAACGGCTCGTCAACCGGAGCTCCGTAGCTTAAGATATGGCCAAAAGAAGGAGGAGATGAATAGTGCTCTTCTTCTTCCTCTTCTCTTACAAAACCAGCGCCCCCTCTTTGTGTTAAAAGGTGTATATGTGTTGGACTTGGGCCCAACTTGGGCCTGGTCCAACCGCGTAGTATTTTTGGTTCGTTTGGCCCAACTTTGAGCCAAAACCTTTAGAATAAGCTCCCGGTTTGCTATTTCAAAAACTCTTCTAAGGTTTTCTACTGTTTTATTCTCTCTCACACATTACTGGACAGACTTAAGCCGATACTGCCGGCTAATCTATCAGTACGCATTTTTACGCAAAAAATTTCAAAAGAGAACATTTTTCCAATAAAAAATCCACTGAATCCGAATCTCACATTTATATTTTAAAGAAAATTTTTTTATATTTTCGAACCTATTTCGGGCAGTTAAATTATTCTATTCTACTTAAGTGGTTTTACTTGAAAACTCTGGTTCTTACACTCTCGAGAATCACTAAAACAAATGTAGAATATGGTTCATTTATGACTTGTATCATCCATCTAATTTCTCATAAAGAATAACCATAGAATGGATGAATTTTCACTAATTTAATGCATTATTGAGAGATACATCATAAATTAGTAGAACACTACTTTGAAATCAGATTTTGCATGTATTTCAGGAGGAAAGAGCAACAAAAGAGGATGGAAGCAAGCAAGGAAGGCTGGGCGCTTGTACGGGTGCGGTACTCCAAGCCATTTATATTGGTGTGTGATAAGCGGATATTTTATACGCTTTTTGGCATCATTTTCATATAGTTTTCATTATGTTTTGTTTAAGTTTTATTCTATTTTCATAGGTTTTAGTGCCAAATTCATATTTTTGGATTATACTTTGGGTTTGTGTATTTTATGATGATTTCAGGTATTTTTTGGCTAAAATTGAGGAACTTTGGAGAAAGTCTAATTCAGAGACAGAGAAAGGACTGCAGATGCTATCAGGATCTGACCTCTGTGCATTCGAAGGAGGATATCTGGAGCTACAGATGTCCAAATGGCGCGCTCTCAACGGATATGGAAAGCTAACATCCAGGGCTTTCCATAAATAGATAATAGTCTATACTTTGCTCTGGAAATAAAGGTCCAAAACTGGCATTCAATGCCAGTACTCCACCCTCTTCCTGGAATTGGACGCCAAAAAGGGAGCAGCCGGCGTCCAATGCCCAAGGGTCATAGGACGTGGAGACACTCTTAACTCAGCCCAAACACTCACCAAGTGGGTCTGTAAAGTGGATTGTTGTACTATAAGACTAGTTTATCTTATTTCTGTAATGCTTAGTTAGTAGATTAGTATTTATAGGAGAAGATCACCCTTGTTTAAGGGATCTGCCGATCTTCTTCCCCCACTTTACTTCCAAACACTTTTGACAGTATGAGTCACTAACCTCCAAGGTTAAGGTTAGGAGCTCTGTTGATTCTTATGGATTAATAATATCACTATTCTATTTCAATCTCTGCTTGATTCCATTCTAAGATGTATCTTCGTTCTTCATCCAAATGAATTAGGAGTGTAACTTGACCGTCATCTCTGTTCTACATGGGTTCTTGCGAGTCCTTGATGGGATAGCACTGAACCACAAGCTTGATTATACATCTCTCAGACGGCTAATCCACGGCTTCGTTGGGTACTCAGAGACATCAGTGCAGCCGAGGTGCGGGGCGATTAGGGCCTTTGTGGTATAGGCTAGAACCATCGGAGTAATATTCTCTGATCCGGAAGATCTGACCTTATCTATGGCGCTTTGAGTAGGATCGCCAAAGGAATGGACAGCTAGAGCTTCACCCCGTTCAGATTAGATGACCGCTGACCCGGCGTTTGACCTGAAGTAGAGGAGATTAATGATCGCTGACCCGGCGTTTATCATTTACAGCCTGCCATGGAATGAATCATCAGAAGTTGGAGTAGATGGTGAGAAAAGTTGATCTAGAAGGGAGAAGCATCTCCGAAGCCTCAACCGTTCTCTCATCACTGATTTCACACCAATTAAGTAATTCTATCTTTATCCTGTTTTTATGCGTTTTTCGTGACAAACTATATTTTCTATCCGCCTGAATAAGATCTGCAAGATAGTCATTGCTTGCTCAAACCAACAATCTCCATGGGATCGACCCTCACTCACCTGAGGTATTACTTGGACGACCCGGTGCACTTGCCGGTCTATTTGTGCGAATATTACAGAGTCATTTTCGTGCACCAAGTTTTTGGCGCCGTTGTCGGGGATTGTTCGGATTCGACAAATTACCAGATTATCTTGTTGCTTAGATTAGGTACTTTTTACTATTTTGTTTGAGTTTTTTGTTTTCTTTTTCAAAAAAAAAACAAAAAATTTTTCAAAAATCTTTCTTTTTCAGTTTTTAAGTTTGGTGTCTTTTGTGTGTTCTTTCTTTTCTTTGAATTTTCGAATTGTTCTTGAGTGTTCTTCTTGGTATTCAAGTTGTTCTTGTTTCTTTTCTTGTTTTGATCTTAAAAACTTTTAAGTTTGGTGTCTTTTGGTGTTTGTTTTCTTAATTTTTTGAAAATTACTGTCTTTTGATATAAGAATTTGAATTTTGGTGTCTTTTGGTTGTTTTTCTCTTTCTTCATTAATTCAAAAAATCAAAAAAGTATCTTTTCTATCTTTATTCAAATTTTCAAAAATCTTGCTTTCTTTTTTATTTTGATTTAAAAATTTTAAAGTTTAGTGTTTTCTTATTAGTAAAGTCAAATTTCAAATCTTATCTTCTTAAATCTTTTCAAATCTTTTCTTTTGATTTGATTCTTTCTTTTAAATTTTAAAATTCAAAACTTTTTCAAATCTTTATCTTATCTTTTCTTTCTTTAAAATTCAAAAATCCTATCTTATCTTATTTCAAATTCAAATTTTTAAAATTAAATTTCAAAATTTAAAATTTAAAATTTAAAATTTCAGATTTCAAAATTTAAATCTTTTTCAAAATCAAATCTTTTTTTTTTCAAATCTTTATCTTATCTTGTTTCAATTTCAAAATTCAAAATCAATTCTTCTTCAAATATTTTCAATTCTTATCTTATCTTGTTGACTTTTTCTTTCCAATTTTAAATTTAAGAATTTTTAAAATCAAATATTTTTCAATTCTTCTATCTTATCTTATTTTTAAATCTTTTTTAATTAGTTACCTGTTTTCTCTTCCTTCTTTTTCAAAACTTCCTAACTAATTCATTTCTCTTCTATTTTTGAAAATTTCTTACTCCTTTCTCTCTCTTCTTTTTTTGAAAATCACACTCAAATTTTCAAATATTTTTAATTTAATTAATAATTAAAAAACAAATATATTTTAATTCTAGTTTCTCTTTTTACTTCTTAATTTTCGAATTCTTCTACCCCTTTGTTCGAAATTTTCTATCTTTGTTTCTACCTCCATTCTCTTTCTTCTTCAGATATCTTACATGGAATTCTCTATACTTTGATATAGAGACTTCCATTCTTCTTCTTTCTTGTCTTTCTTTTTCTTGTTTATGAGCAGGAACAGAGATAAAGAACCTTTCTTTGATCCTGATCCTGAACCTGAGAGGACCCTAAGAAGGCGTTTACAACAAGTTAAAGAACAACACTCTGGAAGAGATCTCACATAAATTTTTGAACAAGAAATTGAAAATACAAACATGGAAGCCGAACAGAATAATGAAGGAGATGCAAGGAAGGTTCTTGGTGATTTCACTATACCCACTTCTGACTTCTATGGAAGAAGTATCTCCATACCTGCCATTAGAGCAAATAACTTTGAGCTTAAGCCTTGATAAGCTATATTTTATCGGTATAGAATTTTACCAAATAAATTCGTCGTGAGTATAGTCTAAACCAACAAACTATAACGCATCAAACAAAGAAAATGTGTGTACACAATTCAAATTAATAACCGAGAGTATTAGTCTCGAGTCATTCTCCCTAGGAGTTGCCCTAAGGTGCACATCATTGGCTAGGAGTCTCTTGGTGTTTGAGGTTGAGTACGAGAAATATAAACAACCTTGCATAAAGGTAATGAACAAATAACAATGAAACTAAGGGACACAAGAATTTGAAATCAAGCAAGGGTGAATGACAATCAATCAATATAAAAGCCTTGGCTAGGATTGAGAATTGAAAGTCCTATCATCATTATCTCCATCTATTGTGACATCAATTGGTTATTGCTCCACTTAGTTAACCTCTAACTATAAAGGAAAGTCAAGTAGATATAATCAATTTGAGTCCATAAGTTCTAGTCTAATCCTAGGGAGAGACTAGAGTTAGTGTCATTCAAATCAATTAGAAATTTCCAATTGTCAATCAACAAAAGACCTTGACAATTCAAGTGTCTCCAATTACCCAACCCATAAGCCAAGAGTGAAAATCTACTCCATGGCTATAGTTGACATTTTCTCAAGCAATTGGTGAGCAATAATGGAAAACATCATAAAATTGAGAAGAGAGATTGAATTAAAGCTATCTATTGCAAACAATCAACAACAATCAAATAATTAACAACAATGAACATGAAATTCCTTAATGCATTAATAGAAATCAAAGTAACAAGGTCTAGATCTAAGATCTACAATGCTAGAGTAAAAAAAACACTAATTAAGAGTAGAAGAAGAGGATCTACAATCTAGAGCAATGTAAAATTGAATCAAATTCAGATCTCCCCAAAGGATTCAAGTGCAATTAGAATTGAGAAAGCCAAAAACCTAGAGAGAAGTTGGAGTTTCTCTCTCTAAAAAATGTAACTTCTCAAAACTAACTAAAAATTTGTAAAAGATGTTAATCCACTTCAATCCTTGGTCCTTTATGTATTTTCCCACCAGAATTCCACTCAAAACTAGGTCTGAAGCTCCCCTGAAATCGCCAGTCAAGTTTTCATTAAAGAGGTCACGTGCACGCGTCACGCGTACGCGTGGGTCACGTGTACGCGTGGGTCACGTGTACGCGTCGATGGGCTTTTGGATCCATGCGTACGCGTCAAGCATGCGTACGCGTCGATGAGATTTTTCCCATCCATGCGAATGCGTCCCTTTTTGCGCACCTATTTAGATCCAAGCTCCCACGCGTGCGCGTCGATCCCACTGCTCCAAAACTCCATTTTTCATGCTCCTTCCATTTATGCATGCTTCCTTTCCCTCTTCTAGACCATTCTTGCCCCTATAAGCTCTGAAATCACTTAACAAATAGATCACAGCATCGAATGGTAATAAAGGGAGATAAAAATATAGCTTATTTAGGGCCTAAAAAGCATGTTTTCAACCGTTAAGTGAAATTGGGAAGGAACCACAAAACCATGCATTTTATATGGATAAGTGTGATCGAATATTGATAAAATCCTCTTAATTACACACTAAATGTACCACGAAATAGTGGTGCATCAAGCCTTAGTTAGTCAATGCATTCTTGGGAAAAGCCTAGACTCTTGGAAAAATTTGGTCAGTGCATTCTTGGCCAAGTCCTTTCCACCTCAGAAAATGAGCAAGCTCAGGTTGGAAGTTCAAACCTTCAAACAAAAAGAGGGTGAATCCCTCCATGAAACTTGGAAAAGATACAAGCAACCGATCAGAAGATGTCCTCCTAACATGCTCTCAGAATGGTCTATTCTAGGAGTCTTCTATAATGGCCTATCTGAGAGGTCCTTGGATCATTCTGTTGGTGGATCACTCCACTTGAAGAAGATGCCTACAGAGGCACATGAACTCATTGAAATGGTTGCAAACAACCAATTCATGTATACTTCTGAGAGAAACCCTGTGAACAATGGGAAAGCTCAGAAGAAAGGAGTTCTGGAAGTTGCACTCTGAATGCCATATTGGCTCAGAACAAGATCTTGACTCAACAAGTCAATATGATCTCTCAGCATTTGACTGGAGTGCAAGTTGTAGCTAACAGCACTCAAGACACCTCCTGTGATGGAGATGCCTATGATCCAGATCAACCCATGATGGAAGAGGTGAATTACATGGGAGAACCCTATGGAAACACCTACAACTCCTCATGGAAGAATCATCCTAACCTCTCATGGAAGGATCAATAGAAGCCTCTGGAAGGCTTCAACAATAATCAAGGTGGAAGAACCCAGAATAGGTTCAACAACAGACCACCATTCCTACCTTCTCAGCAACAGATGGAGACTTCTAAGCAGAGCCTTTCTGACTTAGCAACCATAGTCTCCGAACTCTCTAAGACCACTTATAGTTTCATAATAGAAATTAGGTCCTCCATTAGAAATCTAGAGGTGCAAGTTGGTTAGCTGAGTAAGAGAATCCCTGAGACTCCTCCTAACACTCTTCTTAGTAACACTGAAGTAAACCTAAAACAGGAGTGCAAGGCCATCACTGTAGAAGCTGAGGCCGAATCTGAAGGGGATTGATAAATGAAAATTCTTGTATAGTTCGGAATTAATCAAAACAAGAATCAATTCGTTGGTAGCATAGTCCAAACCAACAATAAATTCTCAAGATCAAATAATAAAGTCAATACAAAATAAATTGAGAGTATTTACCTCCCGGGTCGTCTTCCCTAGGAGTTGCAATGAAATGTACCTTTATTGGCTCTGAGAGAGAGCATGGGGATTGGAAATGAAAGCAAGAGAGCAAGAAATGTAAATAGCAAGAAAGTGAATGGAAAGCAAGAAATTAAAGGAAATCAATTAAAGGACTCTTGGTAAGAATTGGGGATGTTTAGGATTCTTATCCTAGTTGTGGACCACAAACATGGCAATTGTGTGGAAGCAATACAAACTAGTCAATCCTCCTTGAGAATTAGTCAAAAGGTGTAATTGATCTCAATCCATAAGTCCTAGTCAACTCACTAATTACTTAGTGAAAGACTAGCGTCAATGGAAACCAAATTAATTAACCATTCTCACACAATGCGGAATGGACATCCACAACTCAATTCCACCCAAACACCTAAATTTTTCAACCAAGAGTGTGAAAACTAAACATGCAAGAAATTAAACATCAAAGCAAGAAAGGTCAAAGCAATAAAATGCAAAGAAAGGAAACTTAAAATGCAAGAAAACATCTTGGCAAGTAATTGAGAGCTAAGGTTACCTAAATACATCAAAGATAAGTCAAATAGGCATAGTTAATTTCAATCCCTAAGTCCTATGTCAACACTAAGGGGTCACATAGAGTCAAGGAAAACCAAATCAACTAACTACTCTAATATATCAAACAAGAATGGACATCAATGACTCAAGGATCACCAAAGTCAACAATTTCAAGCCAAGAATGAATAAAAACTAAGTAAAGACTAAGCCAAGTATTTTATCAAACACTTGGTGTGTATGAAAATAAAATAATATTAAATTGTATTAAAAATAAAATCTAAAAGAAAATCATAACAACAACTAAAGAAAGCAATAAATGGCATGGAAACATAAATTTGCATTAATTAAAAGTAAAATTAACATAGAGTGTTGGCGAACAAGATTTTTGCCAGTAAAGAATTTTATAAAAACAGTCGCGTTGTAGATATAGTCTCTAAACCAACAAAAATCTCTTCGTACAAACGTTTTGGTTGTCACAAGTAACAAGCCCCTTTTAAAATTGATAACCGAGTATTTAAACCTCGGGTCGTCTTCTCAAGGAACTACAGGGAAGTATGTTCTTATTATTGGTTATGAAGATTGTAGAATTGGGGTTTCAAGAATGAGGAACAAGTAATTTAATGACGAGTAAATTAAATGGCAATTAAAAATAGAAAAATAACTGTAAAGCAAACTTTTGGTAAGGTATGAGAAATTAGAGGTCCTATCCTGGCTATCCTTATCAATGATGATAATAATTGAATCGTAATTCTACTTCGTTAGCCTTTACTAATATAAAGGAAGGTCAAGGGATTAAATGGTTTGATCTTCGGATCCTATTTATTTCCTAAGAAAAGATTGGGATTATTGAAGTTCAATTCAATTAACAAGATAACAATTATCAATCATGTTTGAGTTTGACAACTCCTAAGTTACTGATTTCTTAACCAAAACCAAAAGGGGGAAAGTAAATCTACGGGAATAAAAATGTCTTCAAAGTAAAAGCAACAATAGCATAAATAAAAGAAATTAATATTAAACTGAAATACCTCAAATAACATTAATAAAAGAGTAATCTGTAACATGAAAGGATTCATAAAGTGACTTGCAAAAGTAAATAAAAGGAATATTGAACCTGACCAAAAGAGATAATGCTGAAAGTGAATAAAAATCCTAAATCTAAATCCTAATCCTAAAGAGAGAGGAGAGAACCTCTCTCAAAACTAAATCTAAATCATGGAAATTAAAAATTCGCGAGCTCCCTTGAATGGATGCATTCCCCCACTTTATAGCCTCTAATCTGTGTGTTCTGGGCTAAAAACTGGGTCAAAAGCAGCCTAGAAATCGCCCCCTGCAATTTTTGTTACGTCCAGGTCGCGGGCAAGTGACGCGGAGGCGTCGTCCATGCGGCCGCGCGGGTTGAGGTTCGCAGATGCGACGTGGACGCGTCATTCACGCGTTCACGTCACCTAACTTCGGGGAAGCTATGAAAAATTATATATCAAATCGAAGCCCCGGACGTTAGCTTTCCAACACAACTGGAACCGCGTCGTTTGGACCTCTGTAGCTAAAGTTATAGCCGTTTGAGTGTGAAGAGGTCAGGCTGGACAGCTTAGCAGTTTCTCCAACTTCTTGTATTCCTTCCACTTTTGCATGCTTCCTTTCCATCCTCTGAGCCATTCCTGCCCTGTAATCTCTGAAAACACTTAACACACATATCAAAGCATCAAATGGTAATAAGAAAGGATTAATAATAAGCAAATATAAGATCAAAGAAGCATGTTTTCAATCATAGCACAAAACCAGGAAGGAAAATGTAAAACATGCAAATAGTATGAATAAGTGGGTAAAGAGTTGATAAAAACCACTCAATTGAGTACAAGATAAACTATAAAATAGTGGTTTATCAACCTCCCCACACGTAAACAATAGCATGTCCTCATGCTAAGCTCAAAGAAGCTATAAAGATGAAGAGGAATGGTAGGATGTATGAAATGTAATCCTATCTATATGAATGCAACTACATGAAAAATGTTTCTACCTACTTGGTTTAAAAGTAAACAAGTTCTCCAAGACAAATACAAACCAATTTCCACTAATTCAAATCGTACAATAAAAATCAAGTAAACTTGTAAGAAGACAGCTCATGAAAGCAGGGAACATAGAATCAAGCATTGAACCCTCACTGGTAGTGTATATCACTCTAATCTCTCAAGTGTATAGGGTTATTCACTCTACTCTTCTCTAGTCATGCTTTCTAAACCTTGTTCCTCATCTAACCAATCAATAAATATTTAATGTACCAATGCAAACATCATGAGGTCTTTTCAAGGTTGTAATGGGGTTGAGGTAAAGGTAAGGATATATGTGTGGCCAAGTGAGCTATAATATGAATCTTTAATTATCCTAAGCTCTCACCTAATATACATATACTCTATATACTTTTAAATTCATGCCTAGCTACCCATAATTCCCACTTTTGTATAATTCCCATACTCATGTACCAAATTTTTCTTTAATTTTTATCACATGTACATTGATCTTTTTTCATTAACTTAACATTGGGAGTAACTGAATGCATAAAATCAAATAAATATGCAATCAAACATGCAAATGCAACAACTAACAAGGAAAATAAAATATTGGTGTTGATAAGAAAATACTAACCCATAGAGATCGGTATCGACCTCCCCACACTTAAAGATTGCACCGTCCTCGGTGCATGCTGAGATGTGCAGGTGGACGGGTTGTTCCAACTGATGCTTTCCTTCAAGGATTGTGCAGATGGACTTGTTTGTCTCCCCTTTTAGAAGTTTTTCCTTTCCCTTATTTGGTGGCCATCCTGAAGAAGAGAAAAAGAAGAAAAGTAACCCAAAATGAAAGATAGAAAATAAATAAAATATGGGTGTTAATGCCAGATAATAAGGGTCTCAATTACATGGAAGCTTCAACATGTACGTGAGAAAAACAATAGAAGCACATGGCATACCAATGGTGCAAAATTTGCAACAATGGGAAAGAGAGTGAGGAAGGAGAGATAATATAAATTCATGTCAATGCAAAAGTAATACAGATATAAAAAAAATTGGCATTGATTTAAATAATATTACTCAATCAGAATTAAACAAGTTACTAAGCACCAAGAAAATACCAGAAAAGATGTAACAGTGGAATAGGAACATTTGAACACCAATGGTAAAATAATAAAAATATGCAATGAATGAAAGTATGCAAATAAATTAAATAAAATAGAAAGGAAGAGAAAAAAATAAGAAAGGAAGAAGAAAGAAATAAGAAAAGAGAAAAAATAAGGATTTGGAAAAGAAAGATATAAGATATTTTGAATGAGTTGTGCGGCGCGAGCGACGCGGCTGCGTGGGGGCACACGGTCGCGCGAATTGCACTTAAACTGATTGACGCAGTCGTGTCGGTCACGTGAATGCGACTGGCGCGAGGGCAGCCTCGCACTCGCACAACTCTTTGTTGAAAATCATTAATTACCAAATTTTAAGTGACGCGATCGCGTAGGGCATGCGATTGCGTGAGTGGGCTTTAGAAGGATATGACGCGGTCGCGTGGGTCACGCGACCGCATGGGAAGGATTATGCGTTCAGCACCAATCCAGCACCACTCTCGCACAACTTTCGGGTGTGCACCACTTTGACGTCGAAATCCTGGTCACGCAGCCGCGTCGGGCACGCGGTCGCGTGGGAGGCCATTATTCTCATATGACGCGGTCGCGTCAGCGACGCGATCGCGTGGGACGATTTGTACCATTGGCACGCCTCCAGCGCTGCTCCTGCGTAACTTTCTGTTCGTTATTCTCTCCCAATACCTGCGATTTTTTTTATGTAGAATGCAGATTGCAGTATGCAGAATGCAATGCTTAATGTGAATGCTATGCATGATTCAAGATTCAATAAAATAAAAATAAAATTCAAAAACAAACAAAACTAAATAAAATTAAAATTGCAAAAGGAACGATCATACCATGGTGGGTTGTCTCCCACTAGCACTTTTAGTTAAAGTCCTTAAGTTAGACATTGGAAGAGCTTCCTGCTATGGCGGCTTATGCTTAAATTAATCCAGAAATCTCCACCAATGCTTGGAATGCCAATAGCCTCCGGGGTCCCAAACTAGGCATGTGAAGCTTCTGAGCAGCTTCAAACAGATTTTCAGGCTCCCGGGGTGATGAATATCAGAATATTTTCCAGGATCCCAAACTTTGGTTCTAAATCCGCCTTCGTTTTGATCTATACTTTTCCATCCGGGCGGTTTGAAAATTAGATTCTCACCAAGATGACCAAATATTTTTCGAGATCCATTCGATTGAACATGATACCAATTCGTGCACTTCGAGTTGAAGTGTGGAACCTTATTGAACCTTGTGCACCAGCTCTGAGTGCGAGTCATTTCCCTCTTACTCTTAAAGCCACAGAGAGCTCTAAGCTGGCCATCTGTTTCAAGCAAACCATATTCAAGTGAAAAAGTAAAGATTAAAGCTAAGGATTGTACCCACTTGAAGCTTGTATTAGGTGGTAATGGCCTTGGGATAGGTGTTTTCAGTGGTTCTGTAAGTTCTGCTCCTTGGTAATCTTCTGTGAATTCCTCTACTTCTTTGCAACGATCTTCAAATGCATCTGTGTCCTGATCAAAGTCTTCTATGTCTTCCTCATCACTTAAGTCATAGACTGGAGGTTGAGAGAAATCTACCTCCGCATCATCTTCGTATTCACTTCGGGAAGATTCTTCGATCTCAGAGAATTCACTTGCGGATACAAGTTCATTACTAAGAGAACTTGACTTGTGACTATCATCATCAAGGGAATTTGTGTCCTGGGTTATTCCGTCTAGTTCTTCATAAATGACTTGCCTTGGGGATTGTGCACTGTCCTCCTTAGCATCAACTGTAACGTCCTTGATGGAGTTCTCCTCAGCTCTGGATTCCCATGGAGGTTCAGCGTCTCCTAGATCTTCAACCAACTCTTCTTCTTGTACAATGACAGCTTCTTCTACGTTCTAGTATGAATTCATGCTCTGTCTTGTCCACTGGAGTTTCTAATATTTCCTTCATGCTACGCTCTTCATTAGATTGTCCACATGGGGCTGTGGTTGGTCCTTGAATGTTCGCGCGTCTAGAAGCTAATTGAATTACTGCGTGCTCCAGTTGTCGAATGGTTGTTTGAAGTTTATTTACTGTTGCCTTGAGGCGAACCTCTGATTCTCGGGGTGATGGATTTGGACATGAAACATAGGGAAGTGGTGGTGCTCGGGGGTGATTGGATTGGAACTGGGGTAGGAAAGGATCATACGGTGGCGAATGGTGAAGAGAAGCTTGTGAGTGTGGTGGTTCGAGGTTATGTTGAGAGGTTGGCCTATAGGCACGGGGTGGGGCTTGTTGGTAGTCACAAGGTTGTCCATCATATCTTTCAGCTGGGTATGCATTGTAGAATGGTCGTTTTCCATGATATCTTGGAGGGTGTTGTTGCCTAAAGTGTTGATTAGATCCTCTTGGCTCCATCCATCCTTGATTGGTTTGACCTTGATGCATATTCCTACTGTAACTTCTATTTCCTTCAACAAAGTTAGAACCAAACTCAAAGCGAGAGGGGTGAGAGTCCATAGTAGCAAATAAAATTAAAAAGGAAAAACAGAAATAAATAAACAAGTAAAAAAAATATTTACAATAACCAATAATAAGGCACACATTAGCAGTTCCCCAGCAACGGCGCCATTTTGACGAACAAGATTTTTGTCGGTAAAGAATTTTATAAAAACAGTCGCATTGTAGATATAGTCTCTAAACCAACAAAAATCTCTTCGTACAAACGTTTTGGTTGTCACAAATAACAAACCCCTTTTAAAATTGATAACCGAGTATTTAAACCTCGGGTCGTCTTCTCAAGGAACTGCAGGGAAGTATGTTCTTATTATTGGTTATGAAGATTGTAGAATTAGGATTTCAAGAATGAGGAACAAGTAATTTAATGACGAGTAAATTAAATGGCAATTAAAAATAGATAAATAACTGTAAAGCAAACTTTTGGTAAGGTATGAGAAATCAGAGGTCCTATCCTAGCTATCCTTATCAATGATGATAATAATTGAATCGTAATTCCACTTCGTTAGCCTTTACTAATATAAAGGAAGGTCAAGGGGTTAATTGGTTTGATCTTCGGATCCTATTTATTTCCTAAGAAAAGATTAGGATTATTGAAGTTCAATTCAATTAACAAGATAACAATTATCAATCATGTTTGAGTTTGACAATTCCTGAGTTACTGATTTCTTAACCAAAACCAAAAGGGAGAAAGTAAATCTATTGCAATAAAAACGTCTTCAAAGTAAAAGCAACAATAGCATAAATAAAAGAAATCAATATTAAACTGAAATACCTCAAATAACATTAATAAAAGAGTAATCTGTAACATGAAAGGATTCATAAAGTGACTTGCAAAAGTAAATAAAAGGAATATTAAACCTGACCAAAAGAGATAATCCTGAAAGTGAATAAAAATTCTAAATCTAATTCCTAATCCTAAAGAGAGAGGAGAGAACCTCTCTCAAAACTAAATCTAAATCATGGAAAGTAAAAATTGGCGAGCTCTCGTTTAATGTATGCATTCTTCCACTTTATAACCTCCAATATGTGTTTTCTGTACTTGGATCTGGGCCAAAAGGGCTTCAGAAATCGCTGGGGGCGTATCCTGTAATTTCTGGTGTGTGGCCTCTGTCACGCATCCGCGTGGGTCACGCGGTCGCGTCATCTGGAGTTTTTCTTGTCACGCGGTCACGTCGGTCACGCGTCCGCGTCGTATGCGATTTGCTCAAGTCGCGCGGTCGCGTCAATCATGCGGCCGCGTTGCTGCTTCTTTGCTCTTGGCACGCGATCGCGTCGTCCATGAGATCGCGTGGATGCCAGTTTCTTCAAGGACTTCGTTTTGTGCTTTCCTTCCATTTTTGTATGTTTCCTTTTCTATCCTTTAAGTCATTCCTGCCTTAGAAGATCTAAAACTACTCAACACACTAATCACGGCATCGAATGGAAATAAAGGTAATTAAAAATAATTAATTTTAAAGCATAGGAAATATGTTTTTCACATACATCACATAATAAGGAAGGAGTAGTAAAACCATGCAATTAATATGAATAAGTGGGTGAAGGATTGAATAAATCACTCAAATTAAGCACAAAATATATCATAAAATATGGGTTTATCAAGTGTTCATCACATAAAAATGACAAAAGAAAGGAAAATACAAGAGAAATAAAGAAGAGAAAGAGAAGAGAAGCATGAAAACATAAAGGAAACTACATAAAAACAAAAATTATAGACAGAAATTAAACAGAAATTAACTAAACCTAACCTAATTCTATAGAGATGGAGAGCTTCTCTCTCTAGAAACTAAGAGAAAACATAACAAAAGCTAAAGCTAATTGCCCCCCTTGTTTCCACTTGAATTGGGGTTGAAATAGCTTCAGAAATGAGTTAGACTGGGTTTTGGAGGCCCAGAATTCACCCCTAGCAATTTGCAATTAATGAGCTGACGTAACTCAGGTCACGCGTATGCGTGGGTCATGCGTACGCGTTATTTGTGCAAAAATCCATCCACGCGTACGCTCGCAAATCCTCGTTGTGCGTACGCACGCACACCTGTCCGTACGCATGCGTGTTGAAACTCCCAAACTTCATTTCTTCATGGTTTCTTCCCTTTTGCATGCTCTTTTTCTCACTTCTTCAACCCATACTTGCCCTGGAAACCTGAAATCACTTAACAAACACATCAAGACATCATATGGAATTAAAGTGGATAAAATTTAGCTATCAAAAGGCCTAAAAAGCATGTTTTCACTTTCAAGCACAATTTAGGAAGAAATCATGAGACTATGCTATTTCAATGGATAAGCGTAGGAAAAGTTGATGAAATCCATCCAAATAGAGCAAATAAATATCATGAAATGTGGATTCATCACGGATACTCTGGCATTGAATGCCAGTAAGGAAGTCCTTACTGGGCATTTAATGCCCATGGGTGAGCCATCTCTGGCATTGAACGCCAGTAAGGAGGTCCTTACTGGGCGTGCAACACCTAAGGAAGCACCATCACTAGCATTGAACGCCAGTAAGGAAGGCCTTACTGGGCATTCAACGCCCATAGAAACACCATTCCTGGCGTTGAATGCCAATAAGGAGGTCCTTACTGGGCGTTCAACGCCCCAGGCAGCACAAAAGCTGGCGTTAAACGCCAGTGAAGGGATACAAGCTAGACGTTTAACGCCAAATGAGACACAAGTCCTGGCGTTGAACACCACAATAGGAGTAGTTGGATACCCAAAGTCTACTAAGGATCCTCTTGTTGAAGAATCAATGGAACCCAAGGTTCATGAGGCGCCCATTGAAGTTCCCTTGAATGCTTGGTTGAAGATCATAGAATCTGAAGAGTACTCTTCCTCAGATGAAGAGGAGGAAACTAGGGAGGAGCAAGTTGCTCGGTATCTAGGAATTCTAATGAAACTCAATTCCAAGTTATTTGGAACCCTTACTCACGTAAGGTATTACTTGGACGACCCAGTGCAATTGCTGGTCAGCTGCACGAAGTTGTGTGAAAAGTGTGCACTCACGATTTCGTGTACTAAAGAACTGATAGAACCCAAGGTTCATGAGGATCCCATTGAAGTTCCTTTGAGTACTTGGTTAAATATCATAGAATCTAAAGAGTACTCTTTCTCTGATGAGGAAGAGAAAACTAGGGAGGAGCAAGTTGCTCAGTACCTAGGAATTCTGATGAAGCTGAATGCCAAGTTATTTGGAACAGGGACTTTAGAGGAAGAACCTCAAGTGCTAACCAAGGAACTCAATGCCTTAGTTCAGCAGAAGTTACCTCAGAAGAAGCCGGATCCCAGACGCTTCTTAATTCTTTGCACCATAGGTACTATGACCTTTGATAAGGCTCTGTGTGACCTAGGGTCAAGCATAAACCTCATGCCTTTCTCTGTAATGGAGAGGCTGGAAATCTTTGAGGTACAAGTTGCAAGAATCTCACTAGAGATGGCAGACAAGTCTACAAAAGAGGCTTATGGACTGGTAGAAGATGTCTTGGTGAAGGTTGAAGACCTTTACATCCCTGCTGATTTTATAATCCTAGATACTGGGGAGGAAGAGGATGAATCCATCATCCTTGAAAGACCTTTCCTAGCTACAACCAAGGCTGTGATTGATGTAGACAGAGGAGAACTAGTCCTACAATTAGATAAGGACTCTCTTGTGTTCAAGGTTCATAAACCTTATTGTACCTCAGTTAAAGGAAGCACCATTAACAAAAATGAAGTGCTTCAACCACTCCTCTCAGCACAGAGCCTAACAGAGCTCCCATACACCAATTCTAAGTTTGGTGTGGGTCAAACATCATCAAGCTCTGAGTGGAATGGTAGTTAGAAAGTGCCCAAGGGCTGGAAGGATAAGAAAATCCCCACTAAAGGCCTCTTACCTGGCATGAGAGTTATCTTCACTGACAATCTAGTCATTCCACACTGTGAATAGGATCCTGTCTCTAGAACATGTGGAACTTATCCATAATAGTATAGGCAAGAAGTTTACTATAAGTGGCAAAATTCTTAGCCCATATCCATCTTCGTAAGGAGCTAACCGTCAAGCTAGTGACGTTAAAGAAGCGCTTGTTGGGAGGCAACCCAACCATAATTAAAGTTATTCCTGTTTTTCATTAAGTGTATTTCAGTTATATCAGTTTAATTTTTATATTTGTTTAAGTTTGTGATCATGTGCAGTAGTTAGAACAGAAACAGAAACAATCAGAGCTGGAAAACAGAACACCCTAGAGAAGGTACCTTACTGGTGTTGAACGCCAGACAAGGGAGCCAGAGTGGGCGTTCAATGCCCATGAGGAGCAGCATTGCTGGCATTGAACGCCAGCCAGGGAGCATGAAGCTAGCGTTGAACGCCAGCCAGGGGGCAGAGACCTGGCGTTGAACGCCAGGAATGAGCACCTTAATGGGCGTTCGACGCCCCCAAAGGAGCACATAGCTGGCGTTGAACGCCAGCTAGGAGCAGGAGCTGGGCGTTCAACGCCCACAAGTTGGCAGGAAACTCGAATTCCCTAGCCCTTTAAGATCAGTGGGTCCCACAGAATCTCCACTTACCCCACCTTTTTCTCTCTCTTACTTTCACTCTTCCCCACACACTCTTCCCCATAAACCCCAAACCAATCACCTCCATATCTTTTCCCAAAACCATCATAACTCCCATTAACACCCACCCACTTCAAATTCAAAATTTTCCACCCAATTCCCACTTATTCATTCGAACCCTACCCTATTCCACCCCTATAAATACCCCTTCTTCCAACCCTTCTTACACACACATCATACACTAAAAACCCTACTTGGCCGAATCCCATCTTCTCCTTTCTCTACCAATTCTCTTCTTCTTCTACTCTTTTCATCTTATTTTGCTCGAGGACGAGCAAAACTTTTAATTTTGGTGTTGAAAAAACCTTACTTTTTGCTTTCCATTCACACTTATGGCACCTAAAGTCGGAGAACCCTTTAGAAAGAGGAAAGGGAAAACAGTTGCTTCCACCTCTGAACCTTGGAAGATGGAGAGATTTATCACTAAATTCCATCAAGACCACTTCTATGAAGTAGTGGCAAAGAATAGGGTGATTCTTGAAGTCCTCTTTGGGCTAAAAAAGAATGAGTACCCGGAGATCCGAAGAGAAATCCAGAGGAGAAGTTGGGAAGTCCTAACCAATCCTATCCTGGAAATTGGGATCTTGATGGTGCAAGAGTTCTATACTAATGCATGAGTTAATAAAAACCATGACACTAGTGTGAATCCACATCCCAAAAATTGGAGCATCATGGTCCGAGGATGACCCTTGGTTTTCAGCCCAGAGAGTGTAAGGTTGGCGCTCCATTAGCCAATGATGCAAGAAGACCCACATCCTTATACTAGAAGAGTCAATTTTGATCAAAGGCTGGGCCAAGTCCTTTCATACATTTGTGTGGAAAGAGCTCAGTGGAAGAGGGATGCTCAAGGCAAGCCCTATCCAACTGAGAAGGCTTGACCTCAAGCCCGTAGCTAGAGGATGGTTAGAATTCATCCAACACTCTATCATCCATACTAGCAATCGGTCAGAAGTGACCATTGATAGAGCCATCATGATTCATTGCATCATGATTGGGAGTGAGGTAGAGGTACATGAGGTAATACCTCAAGAATTGTACAAGAAAGCTAAAAAGCCTTCCACCTTAGCAAGGTTGGCTTTTCCCCACCTTATCTGTCACCTATGCAATTCAGCTGGAATTGTCATAGATGAAGACATCCCCATTGAGGAGGACAAGCCCATCACTAAAAAAATGATGGAGCAAACAAGAGAGCCTACACATGCACCTCAAAAAGAGCGTGAGGAGCTGCCTCAACAAAACATCCTTGAGATACCTCAAGGGATGCATTTTCGTCCCCAAGGCTACTAGGACCAATTGCACACTTCTCTAGGAGAATTAAGCTCCAACATAGACCAACTGAGGATGAGACATCAGAAGCACTCTACCATCTTCTATGAAATAAGAGAAGACCAAAGGACCATGAGAGAAGGTCAAAGAGCCATGAAGGAAGAGCAACAAAGGCAGGGGCATGACATAGAAGAAATCAAGCACTCCATTGGATCCTCCAGAAGGAGCAGTAGCCGCCATCACTAAGGTGGATTCGTTCCCTTAATCCCCTATTGCCTATGCTATTTTTCTGTTT
This sequence comes from Arachis ipaensis, assembly GCF_000816755.2. Classification (NCBI taxonomy): domain Eukaryota; kingdom Viridiplantae; phylum Streptophyta; class Magnoliopsida; order Fabales; family Fabaceae; genus Arachis; species Arachis ipaensis. Next base: position 36,791,215 of record NC_029788.2, read on the forward strand.
TCCATGTATTTCATTTTATTGTCTGTTTCTAGTGCATGATCATCTTTATTTATGCCTTAAAGTTATGAAATATTTCATGCATCTCTCACCTTGCTTAAAAGAAAAACTTTATTTAAAAGAGAAGTAAGATACTTGAATTTCAAGTATATCATAAGAATAGTTCAATTATTTTAATGTGATGGCATTGCTTTTACTTTCTGAATGCATGAATGAACAGTGCATATTTGATATTGGAGTTAAGAATGTTGGCTCTTGAAAGAATGATGATAAAAGTGAAGTATTATTGGTAATCTGAAAAATCCAAAAATTGATTTTTGAAGCAAGAAAAAGCAGTAATCGAAAAAAAAGGGAAAAAAATATATGTATATGCGAAAAAAAAAAGTAAACAAAAAAAGAAATAAAAAGAAGAAAAAGCCAATATCTCTTTAAACCAAAAGGCAAGAGCAAGAATCCAAGGCTTTGAGTATCAATGGTTAGGAGTACCTGAAAGAAACACAATCTTGGCCTAAAAAGTTCAAATGAACTCCTCCCCTAACTATATGCTTGTGGGGTGAAGGTGTCAAGTGAAAAGCTTGAGACTGAGCAGTTAAAGTCGTGATCCAAAGCAAAAAGAGTGTGCTTAAGAACTCTGGACACCATTAGTTGGGGATTCTAGCAAAGCTGAATCACAATCCTAAAGGGTTCACCCAGTTAAGTGTCTGTGGCGTTTATGTATCCAGTGGTAATACTGGAAAACAAAGCGGTTAGGGTCACGGCCAAGACTCAAAAGAAGCTGTGTTCAAGAATAAAAAAGAACTGAACTAGGAGAGCCAATAATATCATCTGGATTCTAAGTTCCTAAAGACGCCAATCATTCTGAGCTTCGAAGGACAGTGAGATGCAAAAACTATTCAGAAGTGAATAGCTACTAGTCCCGTTCATCTAATTGAAACTGAGCATCATTGAGAACTCTGAGATTTATTGTATCCTTCTCTTCTATCTTACTTTGTTTTTAGTTTCTTGGGGACAAGCAACAGTTTAAGTTTGGTGTTCTGATGAGTCGATATTTTATACGCTTTTTGGCATCATTTTCATATAGTTTTCATTATGTTTTATTTAAGTTTTATTCTATTTTCATAGGTTTTAGTGAAAAATTCATATTTTTGGATTATACTTTGAGTTTGTGTGTTTTATGATGATTTCAGGTATTTTTTTGCTGAAATTGAGGAGCTTTGGAAAAAGTCTGATTCAGAGACAGAGAAAGGACTGTAAATGCTGTCAAGATCTGACCTCCGCGCATTCGAAGGAGCATTTCTAGAGCTACAAGTCCAAATGGCACGCTCTTAATGGCTATGGAAAGCTAACATCCAGGGCTTTCCAGAAATATATAATAGTCCATACTTTGCTCTGAAAATAAAGGTCCAAAACTGGCGTTCAACACCAGTACTCTACCCTCTTCTAGCGTTGGACGCCCAAAAGGGAGCAGCTGGCTTCCAATCCCCAAACATGAGTCCAAGGCTGGCGTTCAATGCCCAAGAAGGGTCCTAGGACGTGGAGACACCCTTAGCTCAGCCCAAACACTCACCAAGTGGGCCCGAAATGTAGATTTTTGCACTACAAAACTAGTTTATCTTATTTCTGTAATTCTTAGTTAGCAGATTAGTATTTATAGGAGAAGATCACCCTTGTTTAAGGGATCTGTCAATCTTCTTCCCCTACTTTTACTTCCGAACACTATTGTACAGTATGAGTCACTAACCTCCTAGGTTAAATTTAGGAGCTCTGCTGATTTTTATGGATTAATAATATCATTATTCTATTTTAATCTCTGCTTTATTCCATTCTAAGATGTATCTTCGTTCTTTATCCAAATGAATTGGGAGTGTAACTTGACCTCATCTCTATTCTACATGGGTTCTTGCAAGTCCTTGATGGGATAGCACTAAACCACAAGCTTGATTATACATCTCTCAGACGGCTAATCCACGACTTCATTGGATACTTGGAGACATCAGTGCAGCAGAGGTGCGGGGCGATTAGGGCCTTTGTGGTATAGGCTAGAACTATCGGAGCAGTGTTCTCTGATCCGAAAGATCCGACCTTGTCTGTGGCGCTTTGAGTGGGTTCACCAAGAGAATAGACTGCTAGAGCTTCACCCTTGTTCAAATTGGATGACCGCTGACCCGGCGTTTAACCTGAAGCAGAGGAGATTAATGACCGTTGACCCGGTGTTAATCATTTACAGCCTGCCATGGAATGAATCATCAGAAGTTGGAGTAGATGGTGAGAAAAGTTGATCTAGAAGGGAGAAGCATCTCCAAATCCTCAACCATTCTCTTATCACTGATTTCACACTAATTAAGTAATTCTATCTTTATCCTATTTTTATGCATTTTTCGTGACAAACTATATTTTCTATCCGCCTGACTAAGATCTGCAAGATAGCCATTGCTTTCTCAAACCAACAATCTCCGTGGGATCGACCCTCACTTACCAGAGGTATTAATTGGATGACCCGGTGCACTTGCCGGTCTATCTGTACAAATATTACGGAGTCAATTTCATGCACCAGCGTGCCCACAGGCATGCTTGAGCGTGGCACGCCAAGCATGGGTATGGCACGTCAAGCTTGAGGTCCAGAGGGGTGATCTTGGTCCAGCATCATGGGCGTGTCATGTGGCATTTGTGAAAGCATGGCACGACAAGGTCTCAGAGCTGGCGTGCCTACTGGTGTGCCTGGGCATGGTACGCCAGGCCTATATTCCAGAGAATGATGATTGATACAGCATAAGGGGTGTGCCATTGGTTCTTGCATGGGCGTGGCAAGCCAAGAATATCAACATGGGCGTGTATACTGGTGTGCCTGGGCATGGCACGCCAGGCCTGTTTTCTAGAAGGGTGAAAAGGTTGTGGCAATGTTGACATGTCCATTGGCATGCTCGAAGGCGTGACACGCCAAGCTTTATAACGGGCGTGTACACTGGCGTGCCTGGGTGTGGCACGCCACGCTTGTTTTCTAGAGGGGTAAAATTGCTGCAGCAATGCTGGTGTGTCCATTGGCGTGCTCGAAGGCGTGGCACGCTAAGCGTTACAACGGGCGTGTATACTGGCATGCCTGGGCGTGGCATGCCAGGCTTGTTTTCCAGTGGGGTGAAATGGTTGCAGCAATGCTGGCGTGTCCATTAGCGTGCTCGAAAGCGTGACACGCCAAGATTTACAGTGGACGTAATGCTGAAGTGCCTGGGCGTGGCATGCTAGGCTTGTGATCGAGAAAGTGGTCTCAAGGAGTAACATAGTGGGCGTGCTCGAAGGCGTGGCACGCCAGACCTTAATACTGGCGTGTCTACTGGCGTGTGTTGGCGTGGCACGCCAAACTATTTTTCCAGAAGAAAAAAAAGTGCAGTACTAAGGGCATTTGGATGAAGATAATTTTTGTGTGGTTTGGAATTAATCAAAACAAGAATCAATTCATTAGCATAGTCTAAACCAATAATGAATTCTCAAGATCAAATGTTAAATTCAAATCAAAATAACCGAGAGTAATTAAACCTCGGGTCGTTCTCCTTAGGAATGTAATTGAGGTGTTACGCTTCTAGTTATGGAGGAAAAAGGGGTTTTGTAATCAAAAAACAAAATATTGTAATCATAGTATTCATTCTTATGTGAATGGGAATGAAAAACAAGAAATACTCTTTCTCGAAATATGGACAAATGGGAGTTTAACTCCTAAAGAAGCGCTTTATGAAGCCTCCCGTAATTTGATTGACCTATTTATTCCTTTTTTACATGCGGGAGAAGAAAACTTGAAATTAGACCTATTAATAGATAAGAACACATTCCAACTAATTCCCAAAAGATATAAATTTGGATCAAATTCGAACTAGTAACTAATCCCAACATTGAAGCATTAAAAAAACTCATATAGAATCTTGAGGAACGGGAGAATTTAATCGTAAATATCGACTAATTCTTACGAAGTACAAATCAAAAAGAAGTCTAAAAAAAAGATCATTTTTTTTTTCTTTGAATTATACAAATTCAGGATTGTATCCCGGAATACACTTTTGCTTGCAATAGTTTTTTTTATCAATTCTAACAAAATTTACTATTGTTTACCTTGCTCAAATTTTATCTTTTCGCTTTCTCTATAAAAAAGATACTTAATAAGTTGTTCTAATTTATTTTATTAATTTTCGCTACCCTTCCATACTTGCCCCTGAGAACAAGTTTTGATCAGATTTCTAGTAGAGTCGGAAAACATTACAGATAAATTCTTTTTTCGTGTTTCCAATATTCAGCGGCTTGATCAAACCAAGCCTCAGCAATTTCGGAATCTCCCTGTCGAATGGCCTGTTCTCCGCGGTCGGAATAGGTGAGTAAATTCCTTCCCTTAGAACCGTACTTGAGAGTTTCCTGCCTCATACGGCTCAGCAGTCAATTGTTCCATTTTTCTGGAATTAACCAAAAGAAAATGGAATGGGTCCGATTGTATACCACCACTGATAAACACCGGAATAGGCAATATTCACTGGACCAAGAGCACCCCCACGAGTAAAAGCTTCTACAGCCGGTTGACCAAAATGAGGATCCCAAAAATATTTTTAGATACTTTTTCAGACCTATTGCCGATACTAAGTAGCAGCCAAAAATTTGTATCCATTTTTCATGATATTATGCATGGATCAGATATATCATGGCGAATTCTTCAGATTCCATTGTGGAAGACACAATGGAAATGAACGAACTCAGCTTCGGCTTTATCTCATCCGTCAACTATATAGGATGATAATAATGTTTCTATCAAGCATAAGTTCTATTACAAGTCATAGAAAATCTATAATCTATTCCCGCGTTTTTTTTATTTTCAATTCGGGAATCCGCCCGAGGAGGGGCTCGCGTCTGATTAGCTAGTTGGTGAGGCAATAGCTTACCAAGGCGATGATCAGTAGCTGGTCCGAGAGGATGATCAGCCACACTGGGACTGAGACACGGCCCAGACTCCTACGGGAGGCAGCAGTGGGGAATTTTCCGCAATGGGCGAAAGCCTGACGGAGCAAGGCCTTCTAGCTGGTCCGAGAGGATGATCAGCCACACTGGGACTGAGACACGGCCCAGACTCCTACGGGAGGAGATGGAATAGCCGTCGGTTGGTTAGGACATCCTATCTTTAGAGATAAAGAGGGGCGTGAACTTTTTGTAAGGCGTATGCCTACTTTTTTTGAGACATTTCCAGTTGTTTTGATAGACGGAGACGGAATTGTTAGAGCCGATGTTAACATTAATAAATAATGACCAGAAATATCTTTTTTTTAACAAGAGGGCATATTTCCATAGAATTAATCAAAATGTCAAAAGCATAACACGTCTTCTTATTGATACTACTCATTTTGATACTAAAAAGCCTTCTCCTTTTTATCCTCATGAATCCACCAATATACCGTCATTGCTTCTTCTCCGGGAAAAGAAGTTCACGACCCGTAGGCCTTCTACCTCCACGCGGCATTGCTCCGTCAGGCTTTCGCCCATTGCGGAAAATTCCCCACTGCTGCCTCCCGTAGGAGTCTGGGCCGTGTCTCAGTCCCAGTGTGGCTGATCATCCTCTCGGACCAGCTACTGATCATCGCCTTCAATTCAGCGGGATCTTTCATTCACATTTTTTTCCATCAAGAGAGTTTTATAAAACTCTTGGACTCACGAATTTGGAGTATCCTACTTTCACGCAATTCACAGGGTTCAACAAGCAATCGATATTTCACGATCAAGGATGTAGTACTCTTTGTAGTAGCGGTCCTTATTTTTATTGATCGGTCATGTCATATAGGCCCGAGTCGGACATCCAATTGGTTCGATTTGAATTATCCGTAGGATATCTTATATATATTCTATCAAAAAGATGGACAATCAAACCTATTTCTCGATTCAATAGAAGCTAAACAATCAAAGAACTAAGAGATGATAAAAATTATAATTAATGCAATTAAAGAGAAGATGAGATCAAAACTAGTGAAGATGCTATGAATGCATAAAAAGCCTTGACTTGGGAATGAAAGTCTAAGAATCCTATCATTGCCATAACCACAACTATTGTAATTATAATGAATCAATCTCGCCTAGTTAACCCCAAACATCGAGGAGTATGTCAAGCAAGCATAATTGACCTTAATCCATAAGTCCTAGCTAACTTACCAAACTAGTTGATAAAAAGCTAGCGTCAATGGAAACAAGAGTCAACTAACTACCCAAGAATTACCACTAAATATCGGACATCATGACTTTAGTATCCTAGGAACTCAAACCTCAAGCCAAGGTGGGAAAATCTACTCAAAATCTAAAGTTGTTATTTTTACAAAAACTTTGTGTGCATAAAAGTGGAACATGGAAAATTGCAAAGTAAAATGGAAAACTATAACCAACTATCCACAAAACTAAATATAAACAAGCAAACAAGCATAAAGGAAACATGAAACATAAAATTCATTGATCAAAACTTCAAGAAACACAAAATTACAAATATGAACATAGTAACTTGAACTAAAGAAAATGAAAGTAAAAGTGATGTAATTAAAGAGGAAATTGAGAGTACTTACAATTAAAGAAGCAAAATCAAAGATCAAAGCTTGCTATAAAATGCTACAATGGAAATAGAAATGAAACCCTAGGAGAGCTCTCTACTCTACACTACTCCTACTCCTAATACTATGAAAAACTATAACTAAGACCTCATTTAAGCTAATGTGTTGATATGTGTTGATATCCCCTTCATATAGCACTTCGATTCAGCCTTCAAGCCTTCCAAAATGGGCCAAAAGCCTCTAAAATTCGCACAACACATGTTTTATTAATGATATCACATGCAGGGTCCTGTGCATACGGACACTTGGCTGAAAGTTGACCTGTGCATACGCACAGGTGCTTGTGCGCACGCACACATGGAAATTCTTTCTTGTGCGTGCACATGCTTACTTGTGCGCACGCACACTTTGCTGTGTGTGCTTTTCCTTATTTTCTTCATGTTTTCTCCCTTGTACATGCTTTCTTCTACTTTTGGCTATCCATTCTTGCCTTTAAGGCCTGAAAGCACTCAGCAAACATGTCATGGCATCAAATGGAATGAAAGTAGAATTAAATTGCTCATTTCAAGCACAAAATTGTATGTTTTCACATTTAGGATCAAATTGGGGACAAAACACAAAAGTATGCTATTTTGGGACTTAAGTGTGTGTTCATGTGCTAGAATCTATCCAAATTGAGTCAAAATATACCATCAAATATGGACTCATCAATTTCCTCCACACTTAAACAATAGCATGTCCTCATGCTAAACCAACAAGGAGGATGATCAAAAAGGGATAACGACTTATTAAATGCAACTACCTATATGCATGTAAGTATGTATATACTATTTATACCTATATACCTATCTATAGTTTCCTATGAAGTTGGTGAAAATAAATAATCAAATTCCCAAGCAAGTATAGACAAATAGGGCAAAGCAAAGAGATAATTCAATGCAAGCAAAATCTAAAGAATTGATTCAACTCATCAAAATGGAGCAACATGCAAGAATACATGATAAGAGGTATAGAAACATAGAGTTGAGTAATTGAACCCTCACTAGGTGTGTGTACACTCTAATCACTCGGTGCCTAAGGGTCAATTCACTCAAGTCTCCTCTAATCATGTTTTCAAGGATTTGCTTTTCATCTAACAATCAACAACAAGTGATGCATGAATGTAATTATCATGAGGACTTATTAGGATTGTAATGGGGTTAGGGTCAAGGAGGGATGGATATGGCTAAGTGGACTAAAATAGTTTGAATCCTTGATTAGTTTAAGTATCCAACTCAACCTATATCAACCAAATTGAAATAAAATGCAATCCTAACCTTCCATCATTCCTTTCTCACAAACACTCATGTATGATTTATCATTCACATCACATATGCATTTCTTATTCATTTCCCTTCACTTAGGGGTAACTTTCATTCCCTTTTACGATGATGTTTTTTTTTTGAATGAAAGTAAAATACATATGGTTTTAGTAGTTCATACATGATTGTTCCCATTTTCAATGAAATACCTAAATTAAACATTTTCATTTACTACTAATGTTTCCCAAGATTTCCCCACACTTAAATGAAACATACTCCTCAACCTAAGCTAATCAATGATACAATCCAAGGTAAATCATGGTTTTCCGCTTAAGGTTGTAATGTGCTAATATCAAAAACGGTAAATAAAGCTCAAAGGGGTTAACAATGGTAGATGCAAAGGGTAGGCTATATGGGTAAAGTAAGCTTTTATCAAAGATGGCCTCAATCATGCTCAATGCAATTCAAAACATCAATCATTGGACATAAGAAATTAAGCAAAACTAAGATTACAATCATAGAAAAGATATAACATACACAATGAACAAAATTAGTGGTTAAAATGTGTAACCACTCAATATAGCTCAAAAACTCACATGGTATTTGTTATTTACTCTTCTATGTTCTATAAAGAAATCATTCAAGCAAGTTTGAAAACAATTTTCTAAATCAATTCAATAGAATGCCCTTAAAACAAAATTCTTGAAAAATTTGTTATTTTTCAACAAAATTATTTCCTATATGTATGTATGTTGTGACGAATGCAAATTTTTTTCAAACTTTCCTAGTTCTTTGTATGTATGTCGTGACGGATGCAAATTTTTCAAAATTTCCTAGTTATTTCCCTAATTTTCAACAAGCAAAAAGTAATAAGAACAATTAGGATCAAAATAAGCTAGGCATATGCTATTCACATCATCCAATCACAATCCATATCTATACTATATACCAAGCAATATAAATATGCAATATGTATATATAACCCATAATAAAAATTCAACACTAAAGATAAAAGCACTAACATATATACAAGCCAAAATACTAAAGTGTAGTGCAAAAGACGAAATATCATAAATATCCACAAAAGGCATAATAAAAGCTGAAAGTAAACTAAATAACAAGTATTAAGGAGAGAATGTTTACACCCAAAATATCGTAGATCCTCCCCCACACTTAAATCATGCACTGTCCTTAGTGCCAAAATAATCGAACGGGGGTGATTAACTGTGAGTAGCTCCACCGTCAGATGGTGGTGGGTGGTGATGACGGTGATACACGATAATGGCTAGGGATGTCTCTGTGGTGGTCTCAGCTGCCGGCTCCTCAACTGCCTGGTCAGCTGGCTCTGCTGCCATCTCTACTATCCGCTCAGCTCCAGCTGCCGGTTCCTTAATTCTCTGATCCACTGCCTCCTCAACCGTGGGCTTTGTCGGTCTCTGCTCAGGGGGCTCAACTGCCTGGCCAGCTTCAGCTGCTGGCTCCTTCAGTGCTGGCTCCGCAGTCTCAGCCTCAGGCTCTAGTGTATCTGGAGGAGGTGGCACAGGGTCTTTACCCTCAAACTTCGCCACTATCCACTGGAAGTGGCAAGCGTTGTGGTGCTCGAAACGGTAGAGGAGCTGAATGATCTCCCGACCCAGCTCATAAGGTGTCTGAAGTAGGGGTGTGGGTGCGGGAGCTGTAGGAGGTGCTGAGGGCTCTGCTACTGATGGAGGCTCAGTCATCTTCCTCTTCTTCTGTGGCGGTCCGTCATAGTCTTCGTATGGTAAGAATGGCTGCTTTCTGATGAAGACAGACGTCCGGTCTGTTGGGTGTCTCTCCACTCCAGATAAAGCAACTAATCTAGTGATCATCAATGGGAAGGAAATGTTGTATTTATGCTATTGGTTTACCTTCCACATTGAATCTCTGATAAGGGGAAGAACAGCGATCCTCTTCCCCTCCAGAATAGCCCAAATCAGAACTGCCACACGGATCCTAATGTGTGTGGCATGCGTGCTCGATAGAATGTAGTCGGCGATGATCTGCTGCCAGATCCTTGCCTCAGGATTTAGGTCAGTGCACACAATGCTCAATGGAACCGCACTCTCCCCTCTGTTGTACTCCCATCTGGCCTCAGGCAGGCCAATCTTTTTCAGAACCACATCCAAAGAAAGTTTGCTCATTGTCAGTTCCTTCACTATCTGAGGATAAGCGTCACGAACCAGAGGAATATGCGGAATATCTAAGAGGGCCTCTAAAGCAGTATCAGAGGTGTCTAGTGTGACACCTCTTAGAAAAATAGTTGGGATGTCCCTCTTTAGGAGATTTCCATAGAATTCCTTGACCTGGTGTTCATTAACTTCCACTGGATCAAATTCTACGAATTTCCAATGGTAAAAATTTAATCTATTAAGAATCTGGTCCGCATATTTCTCTGACAGGTTCAGCTTTCTCTCGTAGTGAAAGGCTCGCTTTTCCAGTTTCTTATATTGTTCTTGGGCTTCAGCATTAATGAATGTGTCCAGTTAGGTACTCGGAGGCGTAGGAGGAGGATGAGCCAAAGAATTGGCTTTCTTATTCCCTTTGTGAGCCAACCTGAAAAAGACAAAAATAGAGTACAACTCAGGAGAAACAGATAACAATCACAGAAAAAAGAAGAAAATAGTTAAACTATTCAAATAGGAGCCAATAAGGTAAACAACACTCAATTAAGGGAAAACATGTATAAAGCAGTCAATTGCTCAAAAAGAAGAGTATTTTCCCAAAATCAAGCGACCTAAGTAACATAAAAGAGAATGAACAACAATTAAAGCATATATATGACTTAGGTGCAACAATGCAAGTGAATTGACTTGAAAGAAATTGAGTGTTGCAATTGTGCATTAGAAATTGTAAGAGTTTGTAAAATTTGGCACAAAAGGCTATAATCAAAGCCATAGTGAAAGCATGCACATATTCATGTTGAGAAGATAAGAAATGATCACATATACATAACTTCTTGTCCAAAGCAATACTTGGTTGAAGAACAGATTGCATTGCTCAAAAACATAAAGCAACAAGTGGCTATGTATATGGTCATTGATGTTAAATACACATGAATAAGAATTTAATCAATTCACTCAAAAAAATAATGTATGTACTATTACAAATGGCACCAAACATATTTCAAAATTTATGAGTTTAAGGCTGGTTTGGTGTTTAAGCAAAGAGAAATGAGCAGTCAATACATAACTCAGCAAATTAACAGGCTAAAGGAAAATATACACAGAGTAATTAACACCAAACAAAAGAAACACAGCTATAAATTTCAAGTTCAAATTGGTGTTTAAGCATAAATTAATGCAGAGTGCACAAATAGTTCCATCTTAGGCAACATCCACCATTATCAGAAAATTGCACAAGTATAAAATTAACAATGCAAATTGGAAAGAAAATTCAAGACCCATGTTGATCAAACACAAAAGTTGAATCAAAAATCCATTCAGGCATTATATCAAGCATGTTATGTGCATCAATTAGAAACAACATTCACAGTACAAAGTAGCAGTTATCCAACCCAGAGAAATCAGAAATAATCAGCCCGTATCAGCATTCAGTCCAGAAATAGAAGTCATCTAACCTACAGCCTCCTAATTATTAAAATAGAAATTAAAAGAAGAAGTAAAAATGAAGTAAAATGAAGCAGTAAGAAATGGAACAGGGGCAGGGAACATGGGAAAGAAATGGAACCTGTAATGCAGAAGGAATGAGAAGAAACAGATAGAGAAGGAGGGTGGTGGTTGCGCGGTCGCGGCGGCACAGAAACTCGCCGCCGCTGATGGCTGTTCACCGAACTGGAAGGTGCGACTTAGGGCTTGCTGGCGCGGAGACAAGGTGCAGCGCGGTACAGAGAATATAGGAGGGGAAATGTAGAAGAAAGAGAAGGAGAAGAAAGGAAGAGAAAGAGGGGGCGACGGTGGTCGCCGGCGGTGAAGCGGTCGGACGTAGGTGATGGTTGGTGGTGCCTCAGAGAAGAAGAGAAAGGGTTGGGGGGTTTTAGAGAAGGGAAAAAGAAGAAAGGGTTAGTGACTGGGAAAACTGAACCATGAGTTCCCTTTTCAAATTAACGTTCGAAAAGTGACCTGTGCGGACACACAAGGTCGTGTGCGGGCACACACAAGGAAGAAGGAAGGGTTATGCGCTCGCACAGCAACGTGCGAGTGCTGCGGACAGAAGGGGTATCACGACCTGTGCGGACGCACAGAAGGGAAAAGAGATTGCGTTCAGACATACAGAGGGAGCGTGTGCTGCGACCAAAGGGGTTGCCAAGGTCTGTGCGGGCGCACACTTCTATGCGCGCGCACATGTGGCTCTCTTTTTTATTTTTTTTGAAGGAAGAACAGGGTGAAGTGTGCGTTTGCATGCAGGGTGTGCGGTCTCACAGAGAGAAAGGAAGGGGGGCACACACGCACAAGTCGTGTGCATGCTGTGAACAGAGGGAGTGTTTAGGGGTGTGCGTGCGCACATTATTATGCATACAGACAGAGACGGAAAAATAGGGGTACTGTGCGCACACAAGTCTGTGCGGACGCACAAGGACTCTGTTCGTGCAACAAGAATTTTGCCTCTAAGGCATCAGACTTGATATTCAAAACAAGTTTTCAAGTCCCAAAACATAATAAAACTCCCAAAACACATTATTTCACTAAAATTACCTAACAAACTTTAAAATGAAACTAACAAACCAAGCAAAATAACCAATTATTCATGAAACAAAAGCTAAAAAAGAGAAGGTTAGAAGGATATTACCATGGTGGGGTGTCTCCCACCTGGCACTTTGGTTTAAAGTCCTTAAGTTGGACTTGGTGAGGGGATCCTTGTTAGGGCGGCTTATGTTTCTACTCCTCCTTGAATCTCTACCCAAGTTTGCTCTTGATTTGACCTCCGGGGTCCCAAATAAATTGTACCAAACTCTTAAGAGACTTCAAGCTAGCAGCTAGGATCTGTAAGTGTTGATTCTTGAAATTAATACCCGGATCCCATACTTGAGTTCCTCTATCTCCATTGATATGCTTGTGCACTCCCCGGAACCACTAAATTGACTCTTGCACCAAAATTGAGCTCTAAATGTTGAGTTTTCTCCTTTGATGAACTTTCTATTTCCTTGCTAAATAACATTCTTCTCTTCACCATCCACTACTCCAAGAAGGGTTTGGAGTTGACAATCCATCTCCAAGACGGCATATTGATGCGGGTCTAGAAAGCTTGTTGAAGAAGTCTTCACCCGCTCAATTCATTCTTGCACAACTATCTTTACCACTTGGTGAATAGAATCTTCTTCAACCTCCTCTAAACCTTCCTCATCATCACTCAAGTCAAAAATTAGAGGTTGTGTGAAGTCCACATCAACATCTACTTCAAAATCTAATAAGGGAGGCTCATGAAGGTCATTGGCGGGGTTGACCAAGTTGGACAAAAAATCTTGACTGATGGAATTCTCTTGATCACTTCCTACCAACTCTTCACTTAACTCCTCTTGTGCTTCATGTTGTGACATGACATCTTCTACTTGATTTTGCAATTCTTCGCTCACTCCACACTTTTCACTTGGTTCTACATATTCATTCACTAGAATTTTTTGGTCATGGCATGAATGCAATGAAGCTAACCGGTCAAGAGTTTTTGCTACTGTAGACATGACTTGCTCTTGCTTCTTCTGGAACTCTTGTTGTTCTTGAATGAGCATGAAAAGTACTTCTTGTGTGGCTTGATCCATATGTGAAGATGAAGATTGAGGTGATGAAGATTGACAATCAAACTCATGAGGGTAAGGGCCATGGTTTTGTATGTAGTGAGGTGATGGTGTATAGAATTGGCGACTAGAAAGGTAAGTGTTTGGGTTCCATTGGGGTGCATTGTGGTGATGGTGTGAAAAAGTCATAAAGAAAATATAAATAGAAACTTACTAACAAAAGCAAATAAATAACCAAAAAGTGTTATTTACACTATTAACATATTCACAACAACCAAAAAATGTAACACTGTTTGTATTCCCCAACAACGGCGCCAAAAATTTGATGAAGATAATTTCTGTGTGGTTTGGAGTTAATCAAAACAAGAATAAATTCGTTGGTAGAATAGTCCAAACCAACAATGAATTCTCAAGATCAAATGTTAAATTCAAATCAAAATAACCGAGAGTAATTAAACCTCGGGTCGTTCTCCTTAGGAATGTAATTGAGGTGTTACGCTTCTAGTTATGGAGGAAAAAGGGGTTTTGTAATCAAAAAACAAAATATTGAAAGAACTAAACAATCAAAGAACTAAGAGATGATAAAAATTATAATTAATGCAATTAAAGAGAAGATGAGATCAAAACTAGTGAAGATGCTATGAATGCATAAAAAGCCTTGACTTGGGAATGAAAGTCTAAGAATCCTATCATTGCCATAACCACAACTATTGTAATTATAATGAATCAATCTCGCCTAGTTAACCCCAAACATCGAGGAGTATGTCAAGCAAGCATAATTGACCTTAATCCATAAGTCCTAGCTAACTTACCAAACTAGTTGATAAAAAGCTAGCGTCAATGGAAACAAGAGTCAACTAACTACCCAAGAATTACCACTAAATATCGGACATCATGACTTTAGTATCCTAGGAACTCAAACCTCAAGCCAAGGTGGGAAAATCTACTCAAAATCTAAAGTTGTTATTTTCACAAAAACCTTGTGTGCATAAAAGTGGAACATGGAAAATTGCAAAGTAAAATGGAAAACTATAACCAACTATCCACAAAACTAAATATAAACAAGCAAACAAGCATAAAGGAAACATGAAACATAAAATTCATTGATCAAAACTTCAAGAAACACAAAATTGTAAATATGAACATAGTAACTTGAACTAAAGAAAATGAAAGTAAAAGTGATGCAATTGAAGAGGAAATTGAGAGTACTTACAATTAAAGAAGAAAAATCAAAGATCAAAGCTTGCTATAAAATGCTACAATAGAAATGGAAATAAAACCCTAGGAGAGCTCACTACTCTACACTACTCCTACTCCTAATACTATGAAAAACTATAACTAAGACCTCATTTAAGCTAATGTGTTGATATGTGTTGATATCCCCTTTATATAGCACTTCAATTCAGCCTTCAAGCCTTCCAAAATGGACCAAAAGCCTCCAAAATTTGCGTAGCACATGTTTCATTAACGAAATCACGTGCAGGGTCCTGTGCGTATTGATGAGCGAGTTATTCTTATGCCGGTTAGAAATTAGCAATGAATCCAATCGTGAGTATAGTCTAACCAACACGCAAATATCGCATCAAATAATTCTAAAATCTATGACCGAGAGTATTGATCATGGGTCGTTCTCCCTAGGAATTGCCTTAGAATGTACATCATTGATTAGGAAGTCTTTTCTGATTTTGAGAGATGGTGCAAGAATTCAAGCTAACAAAAGTGAACAACAATTAATTGAGATAAAAGCCTTGGCTAAGGGTAAGTATTGGAAGTTCCATCGTTATAGTTTCCTTCAATTGTGATAAGAGTTGATTGTTGCTTCACTTAGTTAACCCCGTAATAATGGAGGAAAGTCAAGTGAGAGTAACTAACTTGAGTCACAAGTTCTAGTCTCACCCTAGGGAAGTCTAGCTTTAGTGCACTCCAAGTAAATTAGCAATTCTCAATTCCTAATCAACAATTGATATCCACTACTCAAGTGTCTCCAATAATTCAACCCCTAAGCCAAGTAAGAGAAATCTACTCCATAGCTAGGGTTGTCATTATCACAAACAATTGGTAGGCAATTATAGAAGACATGATGTAATTGAGAGAGAAGAATTGAATTAAAGCTATCTAATCCAACCAATCATCAACAATCAAGCAATTGAATGAAATTCCTTAATTCATTAATCAAAATTCAAAGTAACAAAGTCACAAATCTAGATCCAAGAGATAGAATCAAAAGAACACCAATTGAGAGTAGAAGAAGAGTAGATCTACAACTTGTATCAAAATAAAAGTGAATTAGCAATGGATCTCACCAAGAAATCAAGGAAAATTGTAATGGAGAAATTGAAATCCTAGAGAGAAGTTGGAGTTTCTCTCTCTAAAAGCAAAATGTAACTAACTACCCAAAATATCTAGAATTATGACTAATTGTCTCAACCCCCCAATCCTTGGTCTTCTTATGCTTTTCCCTCCAAAATTCTACCCCAAAACAGGGCCTGGGACTGCCTGAAATCGCTGGTCACGTTTTCTTCTTAAAATGTCATGTGCGCATATCGGCACGTACGCGCACAGTACGCGTACGTGCCCCTGGGATTTTTCGCGACCTACGCGTAGGCGTACAGTACGTGCGTGCATCCTAGGTTTTATGGCTCAGCCATTTAAGCGCGCCAGCTTCTCGTTCGGCTCCACTGCGCCGACTCTGGGGTGCACATCCGCGCGTACGCATACAATGTGCGCGTGCCCATGCCCAAATTCCAAAATTCTACTTTATTCCATGCTCCTTCCATTCATGCATGCTTCCTTCACTCCTCTTAGCCATTTTTGCCCTATAACTTCTGAAACCACTTAACAAACGGATCACGGCATCGAATGGTAATAGAGGAGGATTACAATATATCAATTTTGATGCAAAAGAAGCATGTTTTCATCTATGAAGCAAAGTGGGGAAAGGAACACAAAATCATGCAGTTTTATATGAATAAGTGTGGAAGATCATTGATAAAACCCTTAAAATCTATACATGATAAACTCTAAAAACGGGGTTTATCAACCTCCCCACACTTAAAGTATAGCTTGTCCTCATGCTAAAGGAAAGCAAAAGATCAAAGGATCACAAAAGAGTGAGACTCATGGGATGCAATCTACCTATATGAATACAACTAGGGTGTATATTAATATCTACTTGGTCAAGGGTAATTCAATCTTCCTAGAACACACATATATATATGCACATAGGGCAAGATGATGGGCAATGTATGAACTCTACCAATTTTTTGTCACCAAAGTGAAATATGCATAACTTGCATGAAGAACGCTCGCGAGAGCCGGGAACAAGGAATTGAGCTTCGAACCCCTCACCGGAAATGTTTGCACTCTATTCGCTCGGTGTATAGGGTTGATCGCTCAATCCTCCCCTACTTCATGCTTTTCCAAAATTTGTTCTTCCTCTAACAATCAACAATTGTTCTATGCATGCATACATATATCATGAGGTCTTTCCTTAGATTGTAATGGGGTTAGGGTTAAGGTAGGGTTATATATTTGGCTAAGTGGGCTAAAGATTGAATCCTTTGATTAACTTGAGCTCCCCTCCTAACCTATATAACATCCTATACAATTATGTACTAACCTAACTACTCATTCCTCACTCTTTCACATACTCATGCATTTACTTTTGATCATTATACGTATGCATTGATTTGTCGTTAGGTCTTGACTTTGGGGCATTTTGTCCCCTTTTATTGCTTCTCTTTTTTCTTTCTTTTTCTATATATTTTTTTCTTTTCTTTTCTCTTTTTTTCGCTTTTATTTTATTATTATTTTTTTTTTGTTTTTTTTCATCAAATTTTTTTTCAACTATACACCAGAACATCAATGCATAAGGTCTTTTCATTTGATCAACACATGAGTATGTATCTACTTTCCAATATTGTTAACAAGAACAATAACATTCTTTTACCTCAATCGATGCTCCCCCTCCCGTTTTTCCACCGTTGAATGGCACACACGCACTAGCCTAAGCTATTCAAGGATTCAAATAGGGACATTCATGATTTTCCACTTTCGGCTTGTGATATGCTAAAAGTAAGAATAAGTGGGTTAAGCGTAGGCTCGAAATTGGTTGCAAAGGTTGTTATAAGGTAAGGTCATTTGGGTAAGTAGCTAAGTGAATTGATGGCCTCAATCATGTACATGCATTCATACATATAACAATGGACATATAGAGTCAAACAAATTAAGGATCACAATTATAGAGAGAGAATAATGCACACAAAAAGGAAAGTAAGTGGCTAGAAGATGTAGCCACGCAATTAGGCTCAAAACTCACTTGCTTGTGTTCTTGGCTCAAAATTCATGTTCCAATTTACATTCTTCAAACAAGCTTAGCATCAAAAGTTTTTAAGATTTTCAAAATTGGTAGGGTTGCTCTAAAATTCTAGCCTCCTAGGAAAGAAGTCATTACTCTAACCAAGTGGACTTATTAAAAGATAACTAACATGCAAAGGATGTTAAAAAGTGAAAAACCTAATCATGCAATCTATCCTAATTAACAAAAGAGATTTAAAATTTATTCGGGTGTTACCTATGAAGACCGGTCGGCTGACCGACCTCTCCATACTTAGAAATTGGCACGGTCCTCCGTGCCTTGAGTGAGACGCAGTGGTTGATCGGCTTCTAAGTGTCCATCCTCTTCTCCATTATCGCTATCTTCATTGTCGGTGCCGGTGGATGTGGAAATTTTTGGTTCTTCCATAGGTGGTGCTAGGCAACTTAGAAGCTTCTTGACAGAAGTGTATCGGTATTGGTTGTGCCGCTCATAATGATCAAGCTTCTTGTGGAGGCCTCTATGCGTTGCATGGATGATTTTGGTGGTGCGGTTGAGGTGGTGGGAATGATCATGCGGATGGCTAAGTTTGGATCCTTGGTGTCCGCCGGAGGGTAGAGATATCTCCCGTTTGGAACAACATTGCCGTCTATCGGGATCATGGCCCTCCGATCCTTAGTTTCTCAGGGAACACCGGATGCGGCTACTAAGTCGGTCACTAGAGCGGGGAAGGGTAGGGTCCCCTTAGCGTGGATGCAACCCATAGCTTGGCGAATGAGACGGAGAATATGAACCGGTCTCTCTGTAAGGACACACCAAACCAACAAGGCTAACTCGGCAGTGATAGATGAGCCACGGGTGCTTGAGAGCACATAATGGGCTAGAATTTGGGCCCATGCCTGAGCCTCCCTGGTGAGAAAACGTGCGGTGATGCCCTTGGGGCGGGGTCTCATCCTCCTTCGAATCCAGAATGATTCGGGTATAGCAATGACCGTGAGGACGGCATCCCAATCAAACTCATATTTGCATTGTGCCGACAAAATCTCTTGATATGCATCAATCCCATCCGCTAGTGGTCCGGTATTAAGCACACTTTAAATGTCCTCCTCTGTGACGGGAACTTGTCTTCGATGCATAAATACCGAAGCAAGGGATGAGGAGTGGTAATTGGTGTAAAATTCTACCACCCAAGACAAGTTTGCTTCACGTGGCTTCCTCAATAGGAACTCCCATTGCCGCCGCTCGATGCGGGGCATCACAAGTGGAATGACATGATCTGGAGGTGCTAGAAGAGGCTCCGCATGATAGTTCCTTTCTTTGATCAAGGGGTAGGCAAGTTCGCAATAGCGGTTGGGGAACTTGTTCGGGTCCCTTGCCGGGTTGTCCTTTTCCAAAACATCAATGTTAGCAACGCTCCTTGTCTTATTGAGGAGGGGCTTGGCTCTAGGTGCTTGTTGTGCTTTGCTAGTGGACCGGGGAGGTGCCTTCTTGGATGCCTTTCCTTTGTCTTTCTTGATAACCATCCTAGGAAAGAGGAAAAGGTGGTAAAATTAAGCTTAAAGAGGCACCAAGAAATAATAATCATGCAAGTGATAAAGCATAAGAGAATAAGTGGCTTAGATACATGACAGCTGCAACATGTAACTAAGGCAACAATGAAAATCATGGCCAATCACTAGCATGGGATGTAGGAGTGGTATAGGCATGCAAACAAGAAGCATGAGAAGTATACACTCTCAACATCAATAACAAGAGGCAAGAGTTAAGGGATGAGCATGTAGAGATGAAACAAGAAAAGTAATAAGCTCAATGCACATAGGGATAAGCAAGTGAATGAGAAAGTGAATGAGAAAGAACACTAAAATAGAAGACACTAGGCCATGTATGCTTTTCATCAAACACTTTGTGTGCATCCCTTTTTATGACAAAAATTAGAGAAGGGTGACAATGTAACATCCCACAAAGCATCATCAATCATCATAGCATACCACACATTGTAAGGGAAAGCAATTAAGACAAACTAACTCATCAATGCAAGAGTAATCTCCACTTTTAACACCCATAAGAAAATGAAAAGGAAAAAGAAAGAAAATCCAACAAAGAAACAAAACATGAATGGAAACTAACTAAGAGGAAGAGTAAGAGAATGCAACTAGTAAAAGGAAGAAAGAAAAGAGAGAACTAAACAAGAAAAGAAAATGAGAAGTACCTTGAGAAGAAAAAGGGAAATGGGGTATGTAAGTGAGAGAGAAGGTAACAAGGGTGTGAGAGAGGAAAGGGGAAAGAGAGGTGTAGGACCGCCAGAGGTGGTGGTTGCCACCGGTGGTGGCGGAAGAGAGGTGGTAGAAGTGAAGAAGAAGGGTGATGGTAAGAAGGGGGAAGAGAAATTGAAAGAAAAGGGCGTGCTCTAATGCAATTGGGTCGCAAGATCGGCGCGCGCGCGCCATGCACGCGTGCGCATGCATGGGCAAAAATCTGCAGGGGCGCGGATGCGCACAGTGCGCGTTCACGCGAAGTGTGATAGCGGGTAGGTACGCGAGTGCTAGGTGCGCCTGCGCGTGCATCTGGGTTGTGCCCTCAGCACAAGTTGGGCACAACTTTGGCTCAACTCTCGGGAAGAAGTACCAAAAAATAAATTTTCACGATCGACGCGGACACGCACGATGCACTGGCGCGTCAATATGCATTTTTTTCGAGGTGTGCGTGCACGCCAGGTGCACGTATGTGCGAGTCGAGTTAGGCCATTGGCATGATATTAGCCCAACCTTGGCATAACTCTCGGGAAAATGGCTCAGGATTGCATTTGGCAACATTGGCGCGAACGTGGCTAGTGCATGTACGTGCGCTTTGTGCGATTGGTGCCATGGGCGCGTACGCTCCAGGTGCACGCACGCGTGAGTGGCGTTATGCCTGGGGCTCAGAATTGGCACAGAATTGGCACAACTCTCTAGAAAATGACCCAGGAGTTGCGAGTGCCTATGGGCGCGTACGCGCATAGTACGCGCACGCCCCCCCCCCCCTTTTTTTTGAAACATGAAGAATGTCTAATTATCATGAATTTAGGGGCCAAACAAGTCAAAGGGGTCAAAAACACCCAAAACTCAATGCAATATCCAAAGATGGGGTGTTCTTCTACCACACAATCAATCCATCCATTGAAAAACAATGCAAATCTTCATGAAAAAGTTGTCTAAGGTATTCACAATCAAATCTAATCAAGCAATACTATAGGTAAGTAATCACAAAACAATGAAGAATTCAAGAACTATATACAAAAGGGTAAAAAGGATAGATCTCACCATGGTGGGGTGTTCCCACCTAGCACTTTTGTTTAATGTCCTTAAGTTGGACTTTCACTAGCTCATTGCTCTTTGCCAAGAGGTGTATCTTCCAAAAGGAATACCTCAATCTCCTTGTTGCTTTTTATTTGCTCACCATGATATAACTTGAGACGGTGCCCATTGACCTTGAAGATATCCGGACTTGAGGGATGGCGCAAATGGTAAACTCCATAGGGTTCCACCTTCTCTACTTGATATGGGCCTTCCCATTTTGACCTTAGTTTTCCGGGCAACAATCTCAATCTAGAAATGTAAAGGAGGACTAGATCATCGGCTTTAAATTCTATACCTCTTATGTTCTTATCATGCACGGCTTTCATTTTCTCCTTATAAAGTCTAGAATTCTCATAAGCTTCAAGCCTCAAACATTCCAATTCCGCTAGTTGTAGCTTTCTCTCAACTCCAGCTCCACCCAAACTCGGATTGCACTCCTTGATGGCTCAATATGCCTTGTGCTCTATCTCCACCGGTAAGTGGCAAGCTTTGCCATACACCAACCGAAAGGGGTGGCGTTTTGTATGCCGTTCGGTAGGCCCATAATGCATCGGTGAGCTTAGCACTCCAATCTTTCCTATTGGGTTTCACAATTCTTTCCAAGATGCATTTAATCTCTCGATTGGAAACCTCAGCTTGGCCGTTTGTTTGTGGATGGTAGGCCGTAGCTACTTTATGCATGATGCCATATTTCTTCATTAGCCCTTCCATTCTCTTATTGCAAAAATGTGAACCTTGGTCGCTCACGATTGCTCGTGGTGACCCAAATCTACAAATGATGTTATTTCTCACAAAAGAAATGACCACATTAGTATCATTCGTCCGGATGGGTATCGCTTCCATCCATTTGGACACATAATCAATGGCAAGTAGAATGTAGAGAAAACCATTAGAATTTGGGAATGGCCCCATGAAGTCGATTCTCCACACATCAAAAATCTCACAAAATAGCATGGTTTGTTGGGGGATTTCGTCCTTCTTGGAGATATTACCAAATCTAATACATTGAGAACAAGATTTACAAAGATGAGAAGAGTCCTTGAAAAGGGTTGGCCACCAAAATCCACAATCTAGGATTTTTCTTGCCATTCTTTGAGGTTCAAAATGGCCTCCTCCTTTGGAGGAGTGGCAAGCTTCCAAGATTGAGTGGAATTCGGTTTGTGGTATGTACCTCCGAATTACTTGATCCGCCCCACATATCCAAAGGTATGGGTCATCCCACACATAGTATTTGGATTCACTTTTTAGCTTATCCCTTTGATGTTTGGAGAGATTAGGAGGGAAGGAGCGAGACACCAAGTAATTGGAAATCGATGCATACCAAGGGATGGTTTCCGAGATTGCATGCAAGCCCTCAAAGGAAAAAGAATCATTAATAGGAGTGGTATCACCTTTGGTGTGTTCAAGGCGACTTAAGTGGTCCACCACTAGATTTTGCGTACCACTCCTATCCTTAATTTCCAAGTCAAATTCTTGCAACAATAAAATCCATCTAATCAATCTCGGTTTGGATTCCTTCTTAGCCAATAAATACTTTAACACCGTATGATCCGAGTATACTACCACCTTTGAACCAAGTAGATATGCTAGGAACTTGTCCAAGGCAAAAACTATAGCCAATAGTTCTTTTTCGGTGGTAGTGTAGTTGGATTGGGCTCCATCTAGTGTTTTTGATGCATAGGCTATGACATATGGATTCTTACTCTCGCGTTGTGCTAACGCGGCTCCCATGGCAAAATTTGAAGTATCACACATTATTTTGAATGGCCGACTCCAATCCGGCCCTCGCACGATGGAAGCTTGGGTCAATGCTACTTTGAGCTTGTCAAAAGCCTCCATGCATTCCTTGCTTAGATCAAACTCAATGTCCTTTTGCAATAATCTTGATAGAGGCAATGCTACCTTACTAAAGTCCCTTATGAATCTTCAATAAAATCCTGCATGTCCAAGGAAAGAACAGACTTTCCTCTTGGAAGAGGAGTAAGGCAAGCTAGATATAACATTAATCTTTGTTGGATCTACGGAAATACCATCTTTGGAAACAATATGTCCTAAAACAATGCCTTGCCTAATCATGAAATGGCACTTCTCAAAATTCAAGACAAGGTTAGTTTTAGTAAATCTTTCCAAAACTTTTTCAAGGTTATCCAAGCAATGATCAAAAGAATCACCATATACCGTGAAGTTATCCATGAATAACTCCACGCATTGCTCTAGAAAATCCGTAAATATGCTCATCATGCACCTTTGGAAAGTTACCGGTGCATTGTATAAGCCGAATAGCATAGGCTTATAGGCATAAGTTCCAAAAGGGCAAGTAAATGTTGTTTTTTCTTGGTCCTCTAGAGCAATGTGTATTTGGAAGTACCCCGAATAGCCATCTAGAAAGCAATAATGGGATTTACCGGATAATTGATCGAGCATTTGATCGATAAACAGAAGTGGAAAATGATCTTTTCTAGTGGCCGAGTTCAACCTTCGGTAGTCTACACATACTCGCCAAGAGTTTTGTACCCGTGTTGCTATGAGCTCCCCGCTTTCATTCTTGATTGTGGTTATCCCAGACTTCTTTAGCACAACTTGAACAGGACTCACCCATTCACTCCGAAATGGGGTAGATGATGTCCGCCTCGAGTAACCGTGTTACCTCCTTCTTGACAACCTCTAAAATGGTAGGATTCAATCGTCTTTGAGGTTGTCTAACGGGTCTAGCTTCTTCTTCTAAAAAGATCCGGTTCTCACACACTTGGGGACTTATCCCCATTAGATCCGCCAAGCTCCACCCTATTGCCCTTTTGTTCTTCTTCAAAACATATAGCAACTTCTCTTCTTGTTGAGGATTTAGTTCCCTTGCTATAATCACCGGGAACTTGTGGGCTTCATCAAGGTATGAGTACTTTAGGTAGGGCGGTAGTGGCTTCAATTCTAGCTTTTGCTCTTGACTTGACACTTAAACTTCTTCACTTGGATCTTCACTATTTTCTTCAATCATGTGTTTCTCATCTAGCTTTGCATAATGTACTTCAGCCACAATGTTGTCAATTAAGTCACACCGGAATATGGAATGGTTCTCCGGTGGGTGCATCATTGCTTCTTCTAAGCTAAAACTTACAACTCTCCCATCTATCTCAAATGAGTAGGTTCCTAAATGGGCATCCAACTTGAATCTAGAGGTCCTCAAAAATAGCCTCCCAAGTAGGATAGATGATGTCCTTTCGGATTCACTTGGTGGCATCTCAATGATATAGAAATCAATTGGAAATATCAAACCCTTTATGTTGACCAATACATCTTCCGCAATACCCGTCACGGTTATTATGCTCTTGTCCGCCAAGACAAACCTAGCCACCGACTGCTTCAATGGTGGGAGCTTCAATACATGATAAACGTAAATATGCATAATTCTAACGCATGCACCAAGGTCACACATACAATCGATGAATTAGACTCCATCAATGACACAAGATACTAAACAAGGGCCCGGATCAACACACTTTTCCGGAATGGCTCCCATCAAAGCCGAAATAGAACTCCTCAATGGAATAGTTTCTAACTCATGGATTCTATCTTTGTTCATACACAAGTCCTTAAGAAACTTTGCATATTTAGGCACTTGGTGTATAACATCAAAAAGAGGGATAGTTGCCTCCACTTTCTTGAACATCTCTACCATTTTTGGGTCAAGTTCTACACGCTTCTTAGCCTTTCTTGCCAATGTAGGAAATGGGATTGGTTGGCCCACTTCCTCTAAGACTTGCTCCTTTTTAGGGACTTCACTCCTTGGTTGAGGGTCTTCCTCTTCAACTATCACATGTGCTTCTTCCTCCTCTTCTATTTCTTCTATCTCAACTCCATCCTCCTCTTGAGCAACTATCATTGGGCTAGGTGCCTTTGAGTCCTTCTCTTTCAATTGAGTTCTAGACCTCAAGGTTACGGCATTGATGCCACCCTTGGGGTTGGGTAGAGGTTGAGAATGTATGGCACTAGAGTTTGAGGCTTGAGGAATTGAAGTAGAAGGTGGCTTCATGCGAGCAATGAGAGCTTGGAGGGTGGAAGTAAGACCATTAAGACTTGAGTTGAGTGTATTTTGGAATTCTTTTTGCCCTTGGAGTATGGACCGGAGTGTCTCATCTTGATTTGAAGAAGTGGAAGGATATGTGATTTGTGGTGCTTGTGATTGGTTAGGTTGAGGTAGTTGTCTATGAGGTGGTATGTAGGTTTGGTAGTTCCTTCCTTGGTTTGGTTGTTGATTTGGAGGGTTTTGTGAGTATCGGTTTTGTGGAGTGTTGTTGTTCCATCTTTGGTTACCTCCATTGTCCCTACCTCCTTGTTGATAATTGTCCCACCAACCTTTGTTAGAGTTGTTACTCCCTTGGTTATAATTGCCTCCTTGTTGGGAGTACCCTTGGTTGTAATTGCTCCCTTGTGAATGGTATCCTTGATTAGCGCATTCATAGTAAGAGCGATCATAAAAGTTGTGGGTAGCCACTAGAGTATTATCTTCTTGGAGACTTGGACATTCATCTGTGTAGTGGGAGTAGCATGAGCAAATACCGCACACTTTTGGGGGACCAATTGTTGGCTTTGTTGGGGTTGAGGCGATGGTGGAAGTTGTTGTTGATTCACTTGGAGTTACTTTAGAAGGCTTGTCATCTCACACAAGGTCTTGGTAAGGGTGGCGGTCTCACCACTAGAAGAGACCTCATTCACGGCCTTTGGGCAGTTGACTCTCCGTCTAGCATGTTTAGTGGACTCGGCCAAGTCGGTAATGAGTTGCCATGCCTCCTCCGCCGTCTTATACTTTGACAAAGAACCGTTGCTTGAGGCGTCCAATAGATTCTTATCTTGTTCTCTCATGCCTTGGCACACATAGCTAAGCAATACTTGAGTGTCAATCATGTGGTTAGGACATGAGTCAAGAAGTTTGCGAAACCGCTCCCAATATTCATATAGAGTTTCCATCTCGCCTTGTACAATACATGAGATTTCCTTGTCATTTCCACGGACATGAATTTATCAAGGAATTCTCTCCTAAGCAAGTCCCAATCGGAGACAACATTACTAGGTAAGGTATAAAACCACTCCTTGGCTCTTCCCTCAAGAGAGAAAGGGAAGGCAAACAACCATATGGCCACTTCATCGGATCCTTCCCGCCTAGTAGTCGAGCATACACCATGAAAATCCTTGAGGTGTCTAATTGGATCTTGTGCGGGAAGTTCATGGAACTTTGGTAGGAGATTGATGAGGGCGGTCTTGAGTTCAAAGTTTGCATTCAAGTTAGGATGAAGCACATGAAGAGGTTGGAGAACAAAGTTCGGTGCACCCACTTCCTTGAGAGTAACTCTCCTTAGAGCGGCCATATTGTCAATACCTAGATCAAAAAAAGAACTATTAGTAGTATCAACGGAAGAGTAATTAGTGCCTTCTTTGAATGACGAGTTGAAATCCACTTCGGATATAGTTGGTGAATTGGTAAAAACCTTTTCACCTTCTTCAAAGGCTAACCGCCTCCGAGCTTGCCTAATATAGAGAAAAGTTCTTTCAATTTCCGAATCAAATGGGGCTAAGCTCAGATTTGGTAGTGAACGCGTCATACAATGAAGGAGATAAGAAGATTATGACATCAATTGGTATTTAAGCAAAGACTAATCCTAACTAACAATCAAACAAACAAACAATTAAGAGAGAAATGCAAGTATCCACATATAAACATATTCACACTAACCAATAGAATGGCACACATAAGCAATTCCCCGGCAATGGCGCCATTTTGATGAGCGAGTTATTCTTATGCTGGTTAGAAATTAGCAATGAATCCAATCGTGAGTATAGTCTAACCAACACGCAAATATCGCATCAAACAATTCTAAAATCTATGACCGAGAGTATTGATCTCAGGTCGTTCTTCCTAGGAATTGCCTTAGAATGCACATCATTGATTAGGAAGTCTTTTGTGGTTTTGAGAGATGGTGCAAGAATTCAAGCTAACAAAAGTGAACAACAATTAATTGAGATAAAAGCCTTTGCTAAGGGTAAGTATTGGAAGTTCCATCGTTATAGTTTCCTTCAATTGTGATAAGAGTTGATTGTTGCTTCACTTTGTTAACCCCCTAATAATGGAGGAAAGTCAAGTGAGAGTAACTAACTTGAGTCACAAGTCCTAGTTTCACCCTAGGGAAGTCTAGCTTTAGTGTACTCCAAGTAAATTAGTAATTCTCAATTCCTAATCAACAATTGATATCCACTACTCAAGTGTCCCCAATAACTCAACTCATAAGCCAAGTAAGAGAAATATACTCCATAGCTAGGGTTTTCATTATCACAAACAATTGGTAGGCAATTATAGAAGACATGATGTAATTGAGAGAGAAGAATTGAATTAAAGCTATCTAATCCAAGCAATCATCAATAATCAAGCAATTGAATGAAATTCCTCAATTCATTAATCAAAATTCAAAGTAACAAAGTCACAAATCTAGATCCAAGAGATAGAATCGAAAGAACACTAATTGAGAGTAGAAGAAGAGTAGATCTACAACTTGTATCAAAATAAAAGTGAATTAGCAATGAATCTCTGATGAGCGGATAATTTATACGCTTTTTAGCATTGTTTTTAGTAGGTTTTTAGTATATTTTAGTTAGTTTTTATTATGTTTTTATTAGTTTTTAAACAAAAATCACTTTTCTGGACTTTACTATGATTTTGTGTGTTTTTCTGTGATTTCAGGTATTTTCTGGCTGAAATTGAGGGACCTGAGCAAAAATCTGATTCAGAGGCTAAAAAAGGACTACAGATGCTGTTGGATTCTGACCTCCCTGCACTCAAAGTGGATTTTCTGGAGTTACAGAAACTCAATGGGTGCGCTCTCAATTGCGTTGGAAAGTAGACATTCTGGGCTTTCCAGAAATATATAATAGTTCATACTTTTCCCAAGATTTGATGGCCCAAACAGGCGTTCCATGTCAGCTCAAGAATTCTGGCGTTTAACTCCAGAACTGGCACAAAAGCTGGAGTTAAACGCCCAAACTGGCACAAAAGCTGGCGTTTAACTCCAAGAAAAGTCTCTACACATGAAAGCTTCAATGCTCAGCCCAAGCACACACCAAGTGGGCCCCAGAAGTGGATTTTTACACTAAACACCCTAGCTTACTCATTTTCTGTAACCCTAGGTCACCAGTTTACTATAAAAACTACTTTTAGTGATTCATCTTGGACCTCATGACACTTTACACATTTCATATTGTATTCTCTACGGCATGAGTCTCTAAACCCCATTGTTGGAGGTGAGGAGCTCTGTTGTTCTTCATGAATTAATGCAATTACTACTGTTTTCCATTCTATCACGCTTGCTTCTATTCTAAGATATTCATTCGCACTTCAACCTGATGAATGTGATGATCCATGACAATCATCATTATTCTCACCTATGAACGCGTGCCTGACAACCACCTCCGTTCTACATGCAATCAAGCTTGAATGTGTATCTCTTGGGTTTCTAATCTAAGATTGGAACCTTCGTGGTATAGGCTAGAATTATTGGCAGTCATTCTCGAGATCCAATCCTGAAAGTCTAAACCTTGTCTGTGGTATTCCGAGTAGGATCTGGGAAGGGATGACTGTGACGAGCTTCAAACTCGCAATTGCTAGGCGTGTGACAGACGCAAAAGGATCAATGGATCCTATTCCGACATGATCGAGAACCGACAGATGATTAGCCGTGCGGTGACAGCGCATTTGGAACATTTTCACTGAGAGGACGGGAAGTAGCCATTGACAACGGTGATGCCCAACATAAAGCTTGCCATGGAAGGAGCCTTGTGTGCATGAAGAAGAAGATAGTAGGAAAGCAGATATTCAGAAGACAAAGCATCTCCAAAGCCTCAACCTGTTCTTCATTACTGCATAACAAGTATTTATTTCATGTTCTTTTACTTTTTACAACTAAATCTGAGAATTATTGATATCCTGACTAAGAGTTACAAGATAACCATAGCTTGCTTCAAGCCGACAATCTCCGTGAGATCAACCCTTACTCACGTAAGGTATTACTTGGACGACCCAGTGCACTTGCTGGTTAGTTGTGTGAAGTTGCAAAAGTGTGATTGTAATTTCGTGCACCAAGTTTTTGGTGCTGTTGCCGGGGATTGTTCGAGTTTGGACAACTGACGGTTTATCTTGTTGCTTAGATTAGGAATATTTTATTTTTGTTGGTTTAGAGTCTTTTATTTGAGTTTAGTTTCATATTTTAAGTTTGGTGTCAATTGCATGCTTTTATTTTCTTTTAATTTTTTCGAATTTGTATGTTCCTAGTTCTTTCTTGATCTTTAAAAATTCTAAGTTTGGTGTCTTCTTTGTGTTTTCCCTTAAATTTTCGAAAAATTGTGTTTGATTTTCTAAAAATTTTAAGTTTGGTGTTTTGTGCTTTTATTTACTTAAAAATTTTTCAAAAATTTGTTCTTGGTGTTCATCTTGATCTTCAAAGTGTTCTTGGTGTTCATCTTGACATTCAAAGTTTTCTTGTTTGTTCTCTGTGTTTTGATCTAAAATTTCTAAGTTTAATGTCATTTTGTTGTTTTTCTCTTTTCGCATTAAAATTCAAAAATAAAAAAAATATTCTTTCCTTATTTTACTCATAAATTTCGAAATTTTGCATTAATTTAGTCAAAGATTTTCAAAATCATATCTTTTTTTAGTCAAGTCAAAATTCTAATTTCAAAAATTGATCTTTTCAAATCTTTTACAAAAATCAAATCTTTTTAATTTCTTCAATCATATCTTTTCAATCATATCTTTTTTTTATAAATTGCTGAGTTTCTGGCACAGTTCTTACAAATTGTTGACACAGTACGTGATAAAGAAGTAGATCAGGATGTCTACAGATTATTATTGTTTTCATTTGCTGTAAAAGATCAAGCTAAAAGGTGGTTAAATAACCAACCCACAGCAAGCATAAAAACATGGAGACAGTTATCAGACAAATTCCTGAATCAATTTTACCCTCCAAAAAGGATGACGTAGCTAAGGCTGGACATCCAAGGCTTTAAACAAGAGGATCATGAATCCCTTTATAATGCCTGGGAGAGGTATAGAGGGATGCTAAGGAAATACCCCTCTGAAATGTTTTCAGAGTGGGTACAGTTAGACATCTTTTACTATGGGCTTACAAAAAGAGCTCAGATGTCTCTAGACCACTCAGCTGGTGGATCTATACATATGAGAAAAACAATTGAAGAGGCTCAAGAACTCATAGATACAGTTGCTAGAAATTAACATCTGTACTCAAACAGTGAGTCCTCCATAAAAGAAGAGGCTATGGCAGTAACTACTGATTCTAATCCTCAAGAACAGATTGTTGAACTTAATCAGCAATTACTCCTTATGACAAAATAATTAGCAGAATTCAAAGAGATGCTCCAAGACACTAAAATTTCTAACAAGAATATAGAAGCACAATTGAATCAGACAAGACAGCAGCTATCTAAACAGATAACAGAAGAATGCCAAGCTGTCCAACTAAAGAGCGGGAAGACATTGAATAACTCAGCTCAAAGTAGCAAAAAGTCAAGAAAGGAACAAATGACAGAGGATGACCAAACCACTGCCCAAAATCCCTCTGAGGACATCAAGAGCCCAGAGAGGAATAACTATGGCGTTCAAACGCCAGAAAAGGGGGAAAAGTTGGCGTTAAACGCCCATTCCTTGTCCAGTTCTGGCGTTCAAACACCAGAAAAGGGTGGGAAGCTGGCGTTAAACGCCCATCCAGCACCCAATCCTGGCATTCAAACGCCAATGAGGAATCAGACACCTGCAAGTGCTGATAGTAACCCCTCTAAGAAGGCTTCTCCAACCACTTCTGTAGGGAATAAACTTGCAGCAACTAAGGTTGAAGAATATAAAGCCAAGATGCCTTATCCTCAGAAGCTCCGCCAAGCAAAACAGGATAAACAATTTGCCCACTTTGCAGACTATCTCAGGACTCTTGAAATAAAGATCCCGTTTGCAGAGGCACTTGAGCAAATACCCTCTTATGCTAAGTTCATGAAAGAGATCTTAAGTCATAAGAAGGATTGGAGAGAAACTGAAAGAGAGTTTCTCACTGAAGAATGCAGTACAGTCATTCTGAAAAGCTTACCAGAAAAGCTTCAAGATCCAGGAAGCTTTATGATACCATGCACATTAGAGGGTGCTTGTACCAAGACAGCTCTATGTGACCTTGGAGCAAGTATCAACCTAATACCTGCATCCACTATCAGAAAGCTTGGGTTGACTGAAGAAGTCAAACCAACCCGGATATGTCTTCAACTTGCTGATGGCTCCATTAAATATCCATTAGGCATTATTGAGGACATGATTGTCAAGGTTGGGCCATTTGCCTTTCCCACTAACTTTGTAGTGCTGGAAATGGAGGAGCACAAGAGTGCAACTCTCATTCTAGGAAGACCTTTCCTAGCAACTGGACGAACTCTTATTGATATACAAAAAGGGGAAGTGACCCTGAGAGTCAATGAGGATGAGTTCAAGTTAAATGCTGTCAAAGCTATGCAGCATCTAGACACATCAAATGGTTGCATGAGCACTAATATTATTGACTCTTTGGTGGAAGAGATCAATATGACTGAGAGTCTTGAATCAGAGCTAGAGGACATCTTTAAAGATGTTCAGCCTGATTTGGAGGAACCAGAGGAAATAAAAGAACCTCTAAAAATCCCTCTGGAAGAGGAGAAAACTCCTAAACCAAAGCTCAAACCACTACCACCATCCCTGAAATATGCATTTCTGGGAGAGGATGACACTTTTCCAGTGATCATAAGCTCTGCTTTAAATCCACAGGAAGAGAAAGCACTAATTCAAGTGCTAAGGACATACAAGACAGCTCTTGGGTGGTCCATAAGTGATCTTAAGGGCATTAGCCCAGCAAGATGCATGCACAAGATCCTATTGGAGGATGATGCTAAGCCAGTGGTTCAACCACAGAGGTGGCTAAATCCAGTCATGAAGGAAGTGGTGCAGAAAGAGGTCACTAAGTTACTAGAGGCTGGGATTATTTATCCTATTTCTGATAGCCCCTGGGTGAGCCTTGTTCAAGTTGTCCCCAAGAAGGGAGGCATGATAGTGGTTCATAATGAAAAGAATGAACTGGTTCCCACAAGAACAGTTACAGGGTGGCGTATGTGTATTGACTACAGAAGGCTCAATACAGC